>NC_067401.1:239566238-239880405 GCF_016432865.1 Antechinus flavipes | reverse complement strand
TGACTTGCCCAGAGTCACACAGTTAAGGAAGTGTTAAGTGTCTGAGACCGGATTTGAACTCAGGTCCTCCTGACTTCAGGGATGATGCTCTATCCATTGTACTACCTAGCTGCCCGGTTTTTTTTTTTTTGGAAAATCTGCAGCATCCTGGAATTTATTGAGATGTTCTTTTACAAATAATTATCAACCTAACTATAAAATTAACTGTTTGAAAGCTTTGCATTAATACCATTATTGCACAGGAGTGAATAAATAAGCACTTTTTAAAGTTCTATGACACTATATGCCAAGCACTGTGCTAGCACTAAGAATTAATAAAATCAAATGTGAAAAATATGTTTAATATTATTGTTAATGTATAACCTATATCAGATTGCTTGCTGTCTTGAGGAGGGTGGAAAGGAAGAAGAGAGGGAGAAAATAAATAGAAATCTTACAAATGTAAATGAAACTATCTTTATATGTAATTGGAAAAAATAAAATACCATTAAGTGGGAAAAGATAAGAATTAATAAAATAAAATAAAAAAGCAAAACAGTGCCTGCTTTCATGAATGTTTCAGTTGCCAGTCAGATGGAAAGGTATGATGGTCTTTAGAGTACTTCAGTTAATTGAAGTACTATCTAGTAATATCTTTTCCTTAGTGAAATTTACACTGATACGATTATATGGCTATTTTATGTTGAACCAGTTGACAAAGGGGAGAACTTTCTTTTCTAGAGATATTCAATAGCTATCCTGAATGAGCAAGTGACAATTAAATCTCTTTCTTGAAACAGTTAACAGTTGCACTTCCTAGGCCTATGGTTTCTGGGACTAGGCTGGTTGATTAAACTGTATTCAGTATCTGTCTTTGTTCCACCTACTTTTACCATTTTCGTTTATAAATTGTCTCTCTTCTTTTAGAATAGGAACTTTTTTATTTTTATTTTTTGTTCACAGGATAACATTATTCTTTGCCATAAGAAATCTTTACACACCCATGTATGGAGTGGAGGTAGGAGATTAGTTATACAGAGGGAGATAAGGGCAGGGCAGTACCATGCATAAACAAGTGTCAGCTCTGCACAGTTTGCTGGAGATGTAAGGGTGCATGATGATAAATGTGTCACAACCCCAAAGGGGAATATGGGGAGTTTAAAAAAAATTTTTGGCAACAATAAAAGCTAATAAATAATCTGCCAAGATTTAATTCTTTGTTTAAAAAATAAGAAAGCACATCCATCTCATTATTATGCAAATTTGCTTTTGTCTTTAATAAATGGTAAAATTAAATATATACCAAAGAATTTTTTAAAAATAAGTTTCTTTATGATTTATTATAAATTCTGACTTGCATACCTATTTTATATACCTGTATGTACTTTTTATATATTGAGGGCATGTAAAAATTTCTCAAGGAAAAAAGTGTCACAAGTAGAAAAACTTTGATGAGCAGTATTCTATATCATGGATTCATTGTAAATCTAATCAAAATGAGGAGTATTAGGATGTCTTAGTATATCCTTCTGAATAATGTCTTAGAATCTAGATGTATTTTGGACAAAATTGAATACAATGGCATAGGGAAGGGACTTGAGAAATGCACTGAAGAAAGGATTATATGTTCAGAAAAGTAAAATTTTTTGTTTTATTCTATTTATACTCTATTGTCTTTATATTTATTTTGTTAAACATTCCCCAGTTTACTTTTCTATCTTTTTCTTTTTATCATTCATTTAAAAAACTTTTTGAGTTTCAAATCTCTCCCTCTCTCACCTATATATTGAGAAGGCAAACAATTTGATATCAATTATAGGGAGCAGCAATAGATGATCCCTGACTTTCAAATCAGGGTTCAGACACTTTCTTGCTTGCTGTATAACCCTACTTAAGTCACTTACTACAGATTGCCTGCAGTTTGTGTGTGTGTGTGTGTGTGTGTGTGTGTGTGTGTGTGTGTGTAATCACACGAAACACATTTTCATATTACCTTATTCTACATGATTAGAAAAAATTAATACTTAGGGTTATAGATCTAAAATTGAAGGGATATAAAAGTCATCTAGTTTAGCACTCTCATTTTACAGATGAGAAAACTGAGGCCCAGGGAGGCTCAGTGATTTGTCCCAAATTATACAAATCATAAATTTAAAGGTGAATTTCAGATTCAGAGCCAGTAAATCCAAGTTCATCACTTCAAGTTCAAAATTCTTTGTGAATTTTTTGTGAAGAATTTTAAACCCTAGAATATTTGAGAAGGATGTTGTTTTTAATATATGTAAATTGAAAGGAAAGAACAGAAATACATTTGCTATATAGATTGTCTAGTTGGGAGGGGAATTGGCAGAAGAGCCTGTTGACTCATTGCCCATGTGATGATGGAGAAGCTGAGAAAGGAAGCATTTAATTTTCCATCATGCTGAAAATGGTATTGATTTAGGACAAGACTGTCAAACATTACTTAGCTCCCATTGTTGGGTTATCTGGCAGATTGTAGATTCTCAAATTATATGTATGCTTGAAATTCTAAGTCACAAAATATATTTTCATCTTGCTAGGCAGAGAATTGTGCACTGTTAACCAAGGGAGTGGGGGATAAAGGAAGTAGTCTTTTCACAGTTATACTGTTTAAGTAATTGCATGGGCTTTTTAGGTCAACAGGTTTCATCATTAGTGTATGGAGAAAATTGTTCTGTTATTTACAGGGAGCAACATTTTCCAAATATTTACATGCTAGCTGACTGCCTATTAGAAACATTAAGTTAGAACATTGTGGTCCAAGGGATTAGGCACTGCCAAGAACCCAAAAGATATAGTAGCTGAAGAGAAACACTATGCTTAGAATAATTCACTCAGTGCAACCCATGGGTAAAATAAACCACTCTACATATCCCTAGTATTAACTATGATTCAGTGAGAATTCTTTAAGTGAAGATCACCACTCCATAGGAAAGTTCTCTAATAAGGGAGTGGCTATTTCAACTTTTCTTTTAAAAAATGCAATAAATGAAGACTTTTCCTGGGCACAATATTTTAAAAAATCTGGAATGTTTTCCACTCCAGAACATTCACAAACTTGAGATAGTATAAGTAGTAAGGCATGAATTCTTCTTGTACTCATTTTCCCATATGATTTGGGCAAAAGTCAATCAATGCACAAGAAATTTATTTATTATTGTACTTTAAAAGCACAAAGAAAATAAAGCTTTTAACTCAGAGAATTTGAATCAGAAATTAACAGATAATAAAAGATCATTAAAATGGGGGAAAACTAATATAATTCCCATTTGTGTATTTGACTTGTTTTCCCTAATATTTTGAAAACTAGCTTTAACTCATCAGGGCCTTATGTTGTAGACAAACTCCCATAGACAACAAAAGTCACTACTCTACAGATTTTTAAAATATAGAATTCCCTAGTTAAGATGTCCATATGTAGCAACCAAATAGCATTAAAGAAAGAGTTAATATTCACATTACAATAAGGTCAGAGAGAGAGATGACACAAAAGTTAAATGATTTCTCTAATTTTCATGATGATTCTGTAGCACAGCAAGGAACATAAATCAAGACACTTGACTCCAGTCCATCACTTATACTGTGAGATTGAGCCCCCATAATTAATAATAGCTTTTTTCAGAGCCTAAAGTCTATGGAATTAATCACCTAATTCATGAATATCCCAATCCACAGAGAGAAAAGTAATTGTCATTGAAATCAAAGGTTGGTTTCTTGAGAGGGAATAGGCCGATTGCATATTTCATAACAGCAGGATGTGTTCCATCTTTGAAAGAGAAGTGTTATATCATGCTGTGACCCAGAGGTATTCTTGTAGCTTTCACCAGTGAAGAGAATTGGAAATTAAAATCATTGATGGGGGCTGTGATTCCTTCCTATTTATTCCCAAGCATTTGATAGGGAGATGGGACAAAATTCCAATAAAGTAAAAGAGTACTATAATTGCACATGAATTAATGTATGGATCAATGAATGAATGAATGAATTGTCAAGCTTTTATTCATTAGAAAGAGTGATTTGAGCACATTTACTTGGTTATCTCTGAGGAAGAAAGCAAGAGCTTTTTGCCATCAACCATATTGAGCTTTGAATAAGAGGGCAGGTAATAAAGAATATGGAAGTTTGATGGAAGCAACCTGTTATAGTTGCTGCATTTGAACAGTAGGAACTCTGCCATAGCTGCCACATACTCTGGGAAATCATTAAAGTATTTCAGAATAATGAACCACAATGACTCCTGGCCCACAGCTATAAGAGGTTCTGTGCATAGATAATGTGACAGATATTGTGAGTAGGAAATACACTAAAAAAATTCCAATGCTGGGGTTACAAGTACATGACTCTACTGAAAAGTCTTTTCTCCAAGTAAAATACCAGTCCAAACCAAGATGTCTATCCAAACAGTGTTACTTCTCTTTGTTTCCTTTGGAAAAAATATGAGCCAGAAAAATTTAAATGTATTATTATGAATTAATTGATTAAACAAAAATTATATAGCAATAAACATGAGTAAGATGTGGTCCTTCAAAGAATTTGTAATCTAGCAAAAAAATAAAAATAAAAATAAGATAGACAATTAGTGCAATAAAAGTGGTACAAATTGTAGGCAAAATATAATTTCCTGTTGAGGTGATCAAGGAAGGCTCAATGGAAGAAGTAGCTTTAGATGTGAGCCTTGAAGAAAGGCTATTTTCTGGATAGATATGCAGATAGGTTGTGAAGTAAGTAAATTGAGAAGAAGGAACAACTAAAACAACTACACAGAAGCAGGAAAGGACAAGGTATGATCATAGGACAGAATAGTTCCCATTGTCTGGGGCTTTGGTTGCTAAAAGACAGAGGGAATATCTAAATTAAAAAAAAAAATCTATGTTCAAACAAGATATACAAACTCACAAATACATATATTTGTATATATTATGTAATAATATATACATATACTACATACCTAATTTACATATGTATATACTTATATGGAGATACAGCCAATATATGTATTATGTGTATGCGTACAAATACACACATACCTATGTATCTATTCATGTGGGGAGGGAAGGAGGAAAGATAAGAGAGAGATATCAGATTTGTAAAGGACATTAGAGATCAAGTTCTTGTGATTATCATTCAGTATTTATCTACAAATCACAGTGTATATAAAAATATTTTAAGATTATGTCTATATATCTCTATATACATGTAAATATCTATACAAATGGAATTTCAAATGGGAAATTAAACTACTTTCTCTGATTATAAAAATCTATCTATCTACCTACCTACCTATCTACCTGGCTATCATTATTCAGTAATTAAACTAAGCAACTTCCTCAGGATTTTTCTAATGCAGCAAGTCCACTAATCTTTATGAGTCTTAGAACATGTCATTACAAATTCAGCCAAATTAGATGGAAATGACACAATCCAATTCACTCTGTTCACACTAGTTTAACCTGATCATTACATCTGAAATTTCTGAGAAGTTGAAAGACATGGTACCTAATCTTTTGTGCATGTAGTAGATATTTAATGAATACCTATTAATCAAAAAGCTCTTTTTCTTTTCTGAAGTTTGGTTGAAGGGATCATAAAAGAAGATGATGAAAATGATGATAAAGGTAATGACAAAGATAGATGAAGAACTACTAGTAAGGAACTCTTTCTATTAATGCCAAATGGCATCCACTAGGTAATTTTACAGTCTGGGACAATAAGAAAGTCAGTTACTTGCCCATTCTCTTCTAGTAGGTTATGTTAAATCTTGAACTCACGGTCTGAAGTCTACTTTTTATCCATTATGTCACACTACTTCTCAGATCATTATTTACAAATTGTTAATACTAATTATTAGCTGAAGACTTTTATAGGAAGACATTTAGATATCAATGCTTAATGCTATTTATTATTGAAGATAAAATCTTTTGGACAAAACTGCTTACTATTAGGACTTCAGGACTATTCTTTTTGTCTCAGTTTCCTTACCATATACATTTTATAAAATTTGTTTATTCTGAGTGGTATTGAAACATTTAGAATTGAAATTGCTTAGCACAACACTTAGCAAAAATGTTTGGCATATAGTAGGTATTTAATAAATGCTTATTGACTTGATTTAATTGGTATTTTTTGTCACTGGGATAAGTGATTCAAAATACACCTTCCATTCACTTGGAGGGAGAAGAAAAAAATATAGACTACAAAAATTGCAAGGCTATAATATAAAGACAGGGTAATGATGGTGGAATTTGTTGGGAATATGAGGCCAATTTATCCAATTCTAGTTATAACCCTGGTAATATTATTAAGTAATGATTCATTAAGTCAGAGCAAACTCATATTAAAGATTAATGCTTTAAAAAAACATTAATTTAAAACATTGAGATGTTAAAGTCATAATCCTCATCTAGAGAGATGGCAATGAAAACTTCATTAGAATTGTAGTATGAAGCCATGGGTAAGTCTCAGCTCTGTCAGGACCTTAGGCAAGAAGTTTCAACTATCTAAACCTGTTTCCTCATGTGTAAAATTGTGAAAATACTACTGCCTTACCTGTTTTTCTGAGAACAAGTGAGATACTATATTTGGAAAGACTACAAACTGCAATAGTTTAAATTAATATAAAGTAGATATGCAGAGGGAAGAAGAGAAGGGACAAATAGAGCAATAGTAATAATAATAGTTAGTGACAGATGAATTATCTCCTTTTCTCATTAAATTCTGCTTTCAAACTCAGCAAAGACATTTTAAATTCAGACATTTCAGTGCCATCCATGTCTTAGCAAATTTGAGAAAGCAGGTCTATTGAGAAAATACTTTGAATCAGTAAAGCTGAGACAAGGGTTGAGCTCTTTTAGAATGCAAGAAATAGTAATGGAGTCAATATAATACAAGGCACAAAAAATAAACAAACAGAAAACCAAAACAAAAACAAACAAACAAACAAAAAAAAAAAAAAAAAAAAAAAAACACTGCTTCTCCCAGTTAAGTAACCTTAAAAACAAAAACAAAAACCTAAAAGAATCCCCAGGCCTAACATTCATTCAATCAATTAATAAGCATTTATTAAGGGTTTACTGTGTGTCAGGCATTGTACTAATTGCTAGCACATAAAGACAAAAATGGCCCCTGTTCTTAAGTAGAAGACAATTTATTAGGAGAAACATACATAATCATGTAGAAAATATGTGCAAAAAATAAATAATTTAATTACGGTTTTCACAATCTCTACCCTTCAGGTTGAAGGAATATAGCTTCTAAAGGAGACAGCAGTAAGGAAGTTCCCCTCACCCTCCTTAAAGTGATTCTGTTCTAACAATCTGTCAGATTCTAAAGTCTTCTGGCTTTACCATCAGTGATCCTGAGGTCCCCCCTACCTTAGAGTGCTATTGTTCTAACAATCTATCAGTCAATGATTGTAAACGTCTTCTAACCTAGGCATATAATAATATTTCTTCCCTTAGACATTAGGGAAGATATATTAGTGATCCTGAGACTCTCTGACCTCTCAATGATTCTAAAGTCTTCTGGCCTTAGGATAGTCCTAGATCTGTTGGTCACTGATAACCATATTCCTGAGACCATTCTTAAGTTCTGCCTCTAGGCCATAAAATCAACATTTCAAAGACATGAGAAACTGGATAAAACAGTCTCCTTTCTCTTGGTCCTTTGCTAAATTCTTTTGCAACTTATCCCACTTCAATTGGGGTTACAATTACAATAAACTTTGTTCCTTGACTTGATTGTGGGTTCAAGCCTGCAAATTCTTTTGAGATACATCGAAACACTGATCTCCAACCCCAACCTTTTAAGGTCCCTTCTGAGCCTCAACATTTGGTGACCCAGTACAGGGAGAATCTGACCTCCCCTGGTTTGATTCCCTTCTTGTCAAGGTAAGCCCCTCAATTTTTTCTCCCTCAATCCTATAGCAGGGACAGCTCAAGCCACTGGGAGAAGACCTGTCTAAGTCATCATGAGCTCCATATTCAGCAATTTTCCTTGACTGGGGATGCCCAAACTTGGAAATTTTTGTAATTTTCGGCAAAGTTTCTAGGGAACTTTCTAGGGAATCAGGTTTTCACTTCTCTGGGATGCCAGAGGAGACAAAGTGCTACAGGATGGCTTTTGGCAAAGAAATTGTATAGCTTTTGGCAAATATAAATCAGTTCTCTTTCATGCCATTTTTGTCTGTGTCTGTGTCTCTGTGCAAAATTTCTGTGTCATGTTTCTTCTGTAAGCTCAATTTTGTTACCTGGAAAGATTTAAAATGCAACCAGCAAGAAAAATTATTCTCTGGTGTGTCTAGAATGCTGGGAAGATTTCTTAACATCTTTGACTCCTACTAAAAGGGGAAAAAGCCTATTTTTTTTTTCCTGTGGACCTCAGCTCTGGTCAAGCTAGGGGCTACAGAAATAAAGTTAGCTAATTAAAATTAAAATAATGTCTTAGTAGTTTCTCAAAGTTTTGAGAGCAATGATTAAGTAGTTTATCAATTAGTCATTTTAAGACTGCAAGAAAAATTCCTGAAACATTGTGAATAATTCCAGGAATTTACCCCATTCTGAAAGAAAAGAAAAAGAAAAAAACTTTGTAAATAGCAACTTTTTGCTATCGCTTCCTTGACTTCTATCTTGTCCAGAGTACCCTTCTGCTCTTTTGGGAAAGCACTCCAGAAGGTATTAATGGACCTTGTTCACTTCACTCTTCAGAGCCCTGATTACATCTCAGTTGTGGGGATTGCTAACAAGATCAATATACCCCAAGTCCCTCTGTTTGCTAACTTTTCTAATCTCAGATCAGATTAAGAAAAAAAATGCTAAGGAACTAAAGAGAAACTCAAATTCTGCCTCATTTGTAAAAATAGGGGAAGCAGCAAAACCATGGTGACCACACACAATCTTGCCCAAACACCTCCCTAACTAGCTTGTGAGAATGGAGATGGAGTGGGGTTATTTCTTTCCTTAGACTTTAGAGAAGATATATTAGTGGTCCTGAGACTCTCTGACCCTAGAGTGCTATTGTTCTGACAATATGTCTGTCAATGATTTGGCTTTAGGATAGTCCAGATCTGCTGGTCAGGGATAACCAAATTCCAGAGACTACTCCTCAATTCTACCTCTAGGCCATAAAATTAGCATATCAATGACATGAAGAACTGGATAAATGTGTCTTCTTTCTCTTGGTCCTTTGCTAAATTCTTTTGGAACTTAGCCCACTTCAATTGACATTACAGTTACAATGTTTTGTAATTCATTTCAATTCAATTCAATTTCATTTCATTTCATTTCAAAAATAATCTTTGCCCCTTGACTTGGATGTGGGGTTCAAGCCTACAAATTTTTTTGAGATACCTTGCAACACTGGTCTGCAACTCCAACTTTTTAGGGTCCCTTCTAAGCCTCAACAAGGTGACAGCATCCTTTATAAGATATCTAAATAGAAGTTGAAATTACAGAGGTTCAAGGAATTTAGACTACTTTCTAACTTCTCCCAAGTCCAGTCTTCACAATGAATTCTCAGGACACTTATTCTTTTCATTTTTAAAAATATTCAACAAAAAAGAGTCACAGTAGAATCTTGTGTTCTTAGTACAATCAGTTGAGCACTGTAAAGATGTGATCTGTAGAACTTGTTTTTGAAAACCTGTTTATTCCTTTTTTATACCTTCAGCTGAGGATACCTTCAATACATATGTAGGTTATTTTCATAATGATTTTGTAGAGATAGGAAAGTAGGCAATCTATATAGGTTAGTGATTGATAACTTCTCAAAGGCCTCTTTTTTTTCAGATCTATGATATTTCCTTTCCTCCCTTCCTGACAAGAATTTGGTATTCTACTCTCTTTCAGTTATTTAAAAATTAATCCTTCAATGAGTTGGATACTGTATAATGTCTACATGGAATCTCTTCGATGTACACTTGATTTAACCCAGCCTTTCTTCCAAGATTTTTCTTTAGGATTACCTCTCTTTCTTTATCTAAACAGATTATGTTAGAGTCCAGATATCTATAAAAAACTGGTCCTTGGTTCAAACCTTTCCTCAAATGCATCCTATCTATCTTGTTATTATCTAGTTATGTCTAAACCTTGGTAACCTTATTCTTGGTAAAGATGTTGTGGGAGTTGGGATTTTTCCTTCTCCAGCTTATTCTATGGATAAGGAAACTGAGACAAACAGGGTTAAGTGATAATAGAAATAATAAGTATGTGAGCCCAAATTTGAACTCAGGAAGATTAATCTTTATGGTTTCCAGTCCAGTGCTCTATTCACTAAGCCAAATGTAATCATAAGCTAGTTACTTAGCCTTTCATTGCCTCAGGCTTCTTATTTAAAAAAAAATTTTTTTTTCAATTAACTAACATTTATTTTCTCTTTCCTATGCCCCTTTTCTCTGGCTACTGTGGGGTAAGGAAAGGGAGAGAAAATGAAACCCTTGTAACACTATTGTTTGTATCCAAAAATGTGTTTGTCGCTCTGCAAAGGGGGATAACACTCTTTATAAGTGGCCTTTTAGAGTTATGGTTTTACAAATCAAAGGTTCTCATTTGATCCTCACAACAAATGTTAGAAATAGGTACGATGTTTATCTTCATTTTATAGATAAAACAATTGAAGGAGAAAGAAACAGAGGAACATAGTAGGATCACACAGTAAGTACCTGAGACTGGATATGAACTTTGGTTTTTCTGACTCTATGGCTAATATTCTATCTCCTTATATTGTCTGTGGCTCATAGAATATACTCAATTTTAATATTAGCATAAAGAATTCATTTCTTTGACCAGGATTCTTTGGCATTTCAAAATTAATCTTTACAGTGTTGTTGTCATAATTTATATTGTTCTCCTGATTCTGTTGACTTAATTCAACTCTTCCTGTTTTCTGGTTGTAAATTCAAGTAAACTGCAGATTACTTTGCATTGACTGATAGAGGGAATTCTCCCTCCAGGAGTTCCCTACACTAATAAAATATTTTAACCAACAAGTAAACAGTCGACATATGGGCCTCTCCCCACTCCCACTCCTGTGATTTTTATAGTATTCATTCTTTTGTATTATCTATACAATAGAAGATAGATCCTCCCTAAAAAAACACATAATTTTACAGCAAGTAATAATGATGAAACAAAAGTGGTGCTAATTCTGGCCAAGAAGGACAATCTAGCTATTTAAATAATTTTGTGCTCCAATTTATTTGTATAAGAAGATAATTAGTTTCTGGTCTTACCACATTCTAAACTACTCAAATAAACTTTACCAAGAAAACTTCAGATGGATTCACAGAGTCGGACATGATTGAAATGACAGAACAATGAATTGAGGTTTGTAGTCACAGAGAAATAGAAGTCCAGGGAATCAGACAAGAGACAAAAAGAACTAAGATTGGAATCCAGATATCCCTGACTCCTTGCCCAGAACTCAGAGATCATGTTTGTAAAAGTACTTTGTCTTCTTTTTAGAAAGGTCACCTAATAATATTTCATTTCTTTTGTATAGACAGGTAAATTTAAAAGACACTGGGCCATGGATCCCCATATAGCAAAAGGACAAGCTGGCAACATATTGACAGTGTGTCTATAAACAGGACTCTTTTTTAGAACTGTTCAGCTATTTGTTACCCTTCTGCCAGTTTGTTTACTGAAGTCAATATAGAATTGATGAACTTTAGAGCTGACAGATACCTTAGAGACCAGCTAGTCCAATCTCATCATTTTTCAGATAATGAAATTAAAGGGGTTAATCAATTTGTCTCAAGTCAAAGAGTCAGGTTCTGAAAAAGTTTAGCCTAGCATCCAAATTCTCATCTCTGCTTTCTTTCTGTAATAATGTACTGCATTTTTGTTTGTTTGTTTGTTTGTTTTGATGAAGCAATTGAGGGGTAAGTGACTTGCCCAGAGTTACACAGCTAGGAAGGATTTGTCTGAGGCCAAATTTGAACTCAGGTCCTCCTGATTTCAAGGGCTGGTGTTCTATCCACTGCACCACCTCACTGCCCCAATACTGCCTTTAAAATAATGAGACTTCTAATGTATATCACTTTAAGGTTTGATAAGTAATTCCTTCACAATCAACCTATCATACTTTTAATATTATGAGCCCCACTTTGTATATGAATAAACTATTTGTCTCA
The DNA here is from genome assembly GCF_016432865.1 of Antechinus flavipes. Taxonomy (NCBI): domain Eukaryota; kingdom Metazoa; phylum Chordata; class Mammalia; order Dasyuromorphia; family Dasyuridae; genus Antechinus; species Antechinus flavipes. Next base: position 239,868,278 of record NC_067401.1, on the reverse strand, counting down.
GTTCTGAGGAACTACAGAATGTTGAGCAAAAAAGTTCCACCTAGTCATTTAAAAGAAGAAGGAAGAGGAGGAGAAGGAACAGAAAGAGGAAGAGGAGGAAGATGAGGAGGAAAAGGAAGAGGCACTTTCTTAACCCACTAGAATAGACAAGTATTACTTCTTTATGGGTGATATTAAAAATAAAAGTCCTAAAGGAATTTTGAGGAATGTTATTTCTACAGTTGGAGTTGTCAGGAAAAAAATGGCAGAGATTTGGGGAGAGAGCTTGATAGGGAGGGATGACATAAGAGAAGATCCATAACCCACAATGATCTGAATGAGTCTAGGAATCATGGAACAGGTTGAAGAGTAGCATTGGCATCCCTCCAAAAAGGGCAGTTCCTGTTGTCTACCAGAATTGGCAGATAACCTCATTTTTTCTATGCCTTTAAACAATTTCCCAGGTAGCCATATCTGATGAAATAATGGATGGCACTCCAACCATCTACTTTCTCTATTCTTCCCAAGGCCTTCAGCTTTCAACTTACTGATGGTCTAACTAGTTATTTCCACAATCCAAATCTTTCCTTTCAAATACTGGCACATCCTTTCAGAATATGTCCTTCCTACCACTGCCCATTCACACATACAAATGGGGTTCTACAGGCATTGACAGGTTGGTTTCTGAAATCACTAGGGCTCTTTGCTTTCACTCAACAAAATAGAACCGTGTTGCTCCTTCACCTCTCTCAGTTTCCAGACTTCTTTTCCTGTGAAGATAAATCCAGATGAATGCTGCTAAAGCTTCAGCAGCTTTCCCAAACCATGTTAACTTTAGTCTTTTGTTCTTAACTGCCCAATAGAAGTATTTTTAAACACTTTATCTTTAGCTTGTTATTATGAACCTCTTTCCTCCCCCTCCTTCTTTCCTCCTCTCCCCATTCTCATTCCAGATTTTGAGGATATTTTTGCCAAAGCTGACAACAATAGTGTCAGGAGGGCCATATCATTTTTTATATCATTTTTGAATGTCTTTCCTTTATCACTGGGTTCCTTCTTCATTTTGCCTCTATGAGAGCTGTTTTTAGTATTTAGTCCACAGTTACCATAAAAAGAGTCAAGACATCAAGACATTTTTCTCTCTTTCTTACACCTGCCTCCACTTTATCAATCTACTGATTCAAAATTACAATCTCACTTTCATTTTTTCTGGAGCTTTTCTTAATTTTTCTCTCCTCTCTCCTCACCCCACTTTCATTTAAAAACAGATATTTTTACGAAAGCCTTCTGTAATCAGATTCTTAACTTAGATCAGAAATGCAAAGAAATCACCACTAAATCACAATGCCAGCTTGTAAGAGAAGCCAAACTTAGTGGACAGAGCCTGAGAACATGGACCCCTGGGATCAAGTTTTGGGAATACCTTTGACTCACTCTGACTTTGGCAAAGTAATTTCTGTTTCATGTCCTTAGCTTCTTTTGGAAATTAAGATGTCATCTGCATTTAGTTGGCAAATGAAAAGAATTGGGGAGAGTGAATTAAATAATATCTGAAAAACATTCTGAACTTTTTAGGGAAAAGTTGGTACAGTTTTGTAGTCAGAATTGAATCATATTTACTAAATATTCTGTCCCAGAATGAATATCTTACCATTGAGTTACACATATTTAAGGAAAGGGCCTTAGTCACTGACAACCAGAAAATAATAACAAAAGAGTACTGATAGGGTACAGCTTCTGAGGAAATATAGCAATAATCCTAAAAAAAAAAAAAAAAAAAAAAAAAAAAACCCTGACCTTCCAGTGCTATTGTTCTAACAATCTGTCAATGATTCCATTGGGGTTCAAAAAGTTGGGGGTTACAGACCCATGTCATGAGGTATCTCAAAAAAATTTGCAGGCTTGAACCCATATCCAAGTCATGGGCAAAGTTTATTGTAGTTGTAATACCAATTGAAGCCAATTAAATTCCAAAAGAATTTAACAAAGAGCCAGAAGCAAGGAGACAAATTAATCCAGTTCTTTATGTCATTGATATGCTAATTTTATGGCCTAGAGGTAGAACTGAGGAGTGGTCTCAGGTTATCACTAGGGCTCTCCTAAAGCCAGAAAACTTTAGAATTATTGATAGAACAATTGCACTCTAGGGTCATAGAGTCTCAGGATCACTAATATATCTTCCCTAAAGTCTAGGAATAAATATTGTTACATTCCTAGTCCAGGAGACTTTTACAATCATTGACAGAGAGATTGTTAGAACAACAGCACTCTAAGGTGGGGTGGGGGAGGAACCTTGGAATCACTGATTCTAAAGCCAGAAGATTTTAGAATCATTGACCAATTGTTAGAAAAATTGGTTCTAACCAATTGGGTTAGAAGCATCCCAAGATCAGGGGTACCTCCCAATTGCTGTCTCCCCTAGAAACTATATTCCATCAATTCTAAAGTCTTCTGGCCTTGGGATAGTCCTACAAACATTGCTGACTGTCAGATACATAATCTACTGATCAGTGATAACCAAATTCCTGTGACCACTCCTCATTTCTATCTCTGGCCCATAAAATTAGCATATCATTGACATGAAGAACTGGATAAATGTGTCTCCTTGCTCCAGGTTCTTTGCTAAATTTTTTTGCAATTTAGCCTGACTCAACTGGCTTTACAATTACAATAAACTTAGCCCTTTGACTTGGATTTGGGTTCAAGCCTATTTGCCTCAGGACACCTATTTGCCACCCTCAACCTTTTTGGGGTCCCTTCTAAACCTCAACAGTACTTTTACAATGCATTAATATTTCCAAAGTGATTTTAAAATATCATGTAATTTAATCCTCATAAAAACTAGAGAGAAGTGCTATTTTTATTTTCTATTAATAGATGAAGAAATTGAGGTAGACAGAACTTAAGTGACTAGCCCAGGATCATACAGCTAGTTTATGCATTTTAGTCTTCCCAGTTCCAAACCCAGTGCTCTATCCAGTCTTGCTACTCTTGGCTAATGAAGGAAAAAAATCATTTTAATATTAGCATAAGAAAAGCATTAGTATTAGTTTAAAGAAAAAATCATGTTTTGCATTCTAAAACTCATTAAATGATTTTGTGATTATTTGATATTTGTATTATCCATGTCTCAGCCCTATTATATCCCTGTGTGATTATTGATTGATTGATTGGATAAGAATTGACACACAAAACTCACATATTAGCCTTGTATACTCTCCAAGACATAAATCAGTTTCTTCGGTAATCTTTGTATTTTATGTTATGCATTTAAAACATTATGAAAGGGGTCAATAGATCTCACTGATGGCCACAGAGGTCCATGACAGGAAAAAAAAGATTAAACCTTTTTGGTCTTGGCAGTAACCTCACACTAGGAGTTTCTTCACTTCAATCAGAAAGAACCAAATACTAAACATAGCTACCATGATCACACTTTATTTAAAGGATACCTATCATATATTTAGAGTTAGAAACTAGATCAGAGGCCACTGAATTCAGTTCCCTCAATACCCAGAGATTTTAAAGAGACTTCCTTAGAGTCACACAGCTAATAAGTGTCAGTCATAATATTTAAAGAAAGTTCCTTAAATTCCAGAGACATTTCTCTTTACTTTTTACTGCACTTATCCTCCTTTTGTCATTCATGTTGTATCCTTTGATAGAAGGTTAACTCCCTGAGCTAAGAGACTGTTTCATTTTTGTCTTTGTATCTCAGTCCCTATTATAGTACCTGGCACATAATAGTTCTTGATCCATACTTTTTGGATTGAAATTGATCAGTCTTATGAATCTATGGTTTCATGGAATATAATAATTACCATACTAATTTTTAAAATTATTATTTCTAAAAGAAACCCTCAAGTTTATCCTACAGTCTGGAGTTAGATGATGCCCCAATCACACTGTAGATGACCAAATGATGTCAAATTTCTTCATATTTTCCCTGAGACTCCTACTTAGAGTCCTGCTATAAAGTAGGCCAAATGGATTACGCATGCCCAGGCACCCAGATGGGTTTCCCAAAGCAGCAGATCTGTGAAGCTCTTTTTATATATTTATATACATATATATATATAAAACCATTATACATATGAAATTATATAATCATCATGTTTTACTTAGGATGATAAATTAGTTATTTCCTCTGAAGAAAACTATTTCTCATATCTTTGCATTGAGAGGCATATCTCGGGTGGAAAGTCAGTTTGTTCCATAAGGAAGATAGGATCAGTTTTAGAATAAAGAAGGTAGGAGTTTGTGTCTTATCTCTGAAACATATTAGATGTGGGGCTTTGAGAAAGGTGCCTCACCCCCTCAATGCCCCAAGTAACTAAGTCTACATCTTGCAGAGGAATTTCAAATTTTCCCTGATGGAGAGTTTTTCCATTCTAGTTTCCATACTAGTTTGCTGTTAGCAAACCATGGCCTGTGGGTCAAACCTAGCCTGCAGCTTATTTTTGTTTGACCCATGAGCTACAGATGGTTTTTACGTGTTTGAATCTATTCCTTTTTTGCCAACAGGCTATAGTTTTTCAGTTTCTACTTTATACGAAATAAATAATAGGTTATGGTGAACAAGTCAAAACAAAACAAACCCCAAGACCATTATTCAGAGTTCTAATTAAAGGGGAAAAATTTAACACTAAAAGGAACCAATCAATAAGCCACAGAGTTTTCAATATTAGAAAATATGGCTTGACTGCCCAATTGATAAATGGTCAAAGGATATAAACAGACAATTTTCAGATGACAAAATTAAAGCAATTTAGGGTTATATGAAAAAATGTTCTAAATCACTATTGATTAAAGAAGTACAGATTAAAACAACTCTGAGGTACTGAACCAGGTAAGGTGAGATCTTTCAAGACAGTTGTGAAAATGGAGTAAAGCTTCATCTATTTCAAAGTCTGAGTAGGCCTGAAGGACTTTAAGCATTAAGTCAAGGACTTAAAGTGTCTCCTCCCTGTTTCTCCTAAGAGCATACTTAAAGCCTCCTCCCTGTTATCCCCCTAAGGGCATACTTAAGTCCCCTTCTTGTTATCCTCCCTATTTCGAACAAATATGGGCAACTATGTACTAATTGGTCAAGTTCAATTTCTTGGGTAGTTCCCACGTTTAGAATGTAAGATCCTCAGCCAATAAGGATGAGGGTCAGTGGTGGGAGGGGGAATTTGCGTTAGGGATTAAAAGTGTTGACCCTGCCCCCTACGGTGCTTCCTCTCTTTGATTGTATTCTCAATGGATGGGATGCCTGATTCTCAAGAGAACGTATAATAACCTTTGCTTTGCTTCTAGAGATCTCTCCAGTCTTTTTATTAAATGGTTTCTGACCCACACAGTACCACCTCATACTTCTCAGAGTAGCTAAAGTGACAGGAAAAGATAATGATAAATGTTAGCGGGATGTGGGAAAACTGGGACATTAATGTATTGTTGGTGGAACTGAATGAATCCAACCATTCAGGAGAGCAATCTGGAACTATGCCCAAAGGGCTATAAAACTATGTATAACCTTTGAGCCAGTAATGCCATTACTGAGTCTATATCCCAAGGAAATCATAAAGAAGGAAAAGGGATCCATGCTGCCTTTTTGAGATAGCAAAGAATTGGAAAAGGAGTAGATGTCCATCAATTGGGGAATGACTGAACAAGTTGTGGTACATGAAGGTAATGAAATATTACTGTTCTTTAAAAAATGGTGAACAAGCTGACTTTCAAAAGGTCTGGAAAGATTTACACGAACTGAATGCTGAGTGAAACAAGCAGAACCAGGAATACATTGTACATATAACAGCAAGAATTTGTGATGATCAACTATGAAAGGCTTGGTACTTCTCAGTAGTTTAGTGATCCAAACTGTGTGGATCAGAAACCATTAATAAAACAACTGGATAGATCCCTAGAAGCAAAGCAAAGTTTATTTATGTTCTCGACAACGGGCATCGAATCCGTGGAGCAGACAATTGAAGGGAGGAGGGGCCGTAGTGGGGAGGGTCTGCGCTTTTATCCCTAACGCAAATTCCCCCTCCCACCACTGACCCTCATCCTTATTGGCTGAGGATCTTACATTCTAAACGAGGGAACTATCCAAGAAATTGAACTTGACCAACAAGTACATAGTTGTCCATATTTGGCTGAAGTAGGGAGGATAACAAGAAGGGGACTTAAGTATGCCCTTAGGGGGCTAACAAGGAGGGGATAGCAGGAAGAGACTTTAAGTATGTCCTTAAGATAGTAGGGAGGAGACACTTTTCAGGGAGGAGACACTTTAAGTATGCCCTTGACTTAAAGTCCTTCAGGCCTACTCAAACTTTTAAATAGATGAAGTCTTACTCGATTTTCACAACTGTCTTGAAAGATCTCATTTTATCTCGTTCAAAAGCAATCCCAATTGACTTTGGACAGAAAATGCCACCTGCATCCAGAAAAAGAAGTAGGGAGACTGACTATAAATCAACACATGCTATGTTCACTCTTTTTTTTTTTTTTTTTTTAATCTCTCCCATGGTTTTTCTCTTTTGCTCTGATTTTTCTCTTCCAACATGATTCATAAAGCAATGTGTATTAAAATAAATAAAATTACTGCAATAAAAACAAACAAAATATGGCTTCAATACAAACTTCCATTTTGTATTCATCAGCAATTTAAATAGTCTACCTTAATTTACTTCTAGATATTAATTCACTTTTTTGTTGTTGTTCATCCTTCATCCCTGAAGGGAAACAATAACATCACTAGTGTGGATGTTTTGACTTGTTCAAATTGAAAGTAAATGAGGTAAAGCTGCACAAAGTCATCAGCTTCATTTTCCTCCAATCATCAAAGTCCAGTAGAAAGTCAAGGAGACTGCTCAAGATTCATAGGGTGACTGTAGTCTTTCTAACTTAAGGTCTTTCTCAGATCTGTATATCTGAAGAAATGCATATTCAATGACTAAGGGCTAGGTAAGAAATAAGACATGAATGTTGAGTTTACCATCACAAAGTATCAGAGGAGTATTCCCTCAGAGTTTCTGATGAGAACAGAAAACAATTGCTATTTGTAAAGGGCAGGAACTCAGTATGATTGATGTAATCCTATAACAAGGTGTTAACTCAGTGGAATTGATAAGACAATGGATATCTAGTTTAGCATGTGAATTCTGTAGTTAAGTATGATTGATTCAGACTTACAACAAATAATGATTCCCTAGTGATATAATGATCGGTTTATACTCAGTATACTGTAATGATGTAATTGTAATAGAGTATATAAACTGGGACAAACTCAGCCAGAGAGAGACTTCAAGATAGAGACTGTCCTGGTGGCTCTCCTGCCTCTTGCACTGCAATCAAGACCTATTTCAGAAGGCCTCCAGAAAGCTAGCCAGGCCCCAGGCGAAGGAGACAGACTGTGAAGGAGATAATAAAAACTTTGGACTTTATATCTCCGACTATTTTCTGCTACAATGAAGTCTGGTCTCAAGACATCCAGAAAGCTAACGAGAACCTAACAGCTATTTATACTCATTCCAATCCTTATTTATTTATTCATTTATATATTGTTTTTTGTTTATTTTCAAAAGTTTGTCCTGTTCAGTTTTCATTATGATTTCTAGAAATGTATCTCTGAAAAACACCAGGCTTTTAAAATCACTGTGATTCAAATAGAATTATTGAGATAGCTCTAAAACCAATTCATTCTGGCTTTACTTTCCTGAAAGGACAATAATAGCCCCTAGCCCAAGCTTCCTAATAGGGCAAAGTCAAAGGAAATACTTTTTTTTTTTTTTTAAGTTTGTAATTGTATTTTTACATTGCAATTTTTTGAGCTGTAGAATTTGACCTGTAAAATATCTCCAACGGTTATTTCCTGGTATTTTAAAATTATAAATGACCCCCATCCTTTATGAATCTGTAATTCTGGATACTTGTAGATTGTAGTCTTGGCTCTGATACCATCAAGATATATGACTTTAGGCAAGTAATTTCATCTCTCTATTTCATAATTTTCTCATATATAAAATGAATATTTGGGATAACCTCTAAGGTTCCACACAGACTTAACAGACACCTAATGGACAGACAAACAACAATGCTCCCCCCCCCAAAAAAAAAAAAAAACAACAAAAACAAAAAACAACAACAAAAAATTAAACTGATGTCATTCTTAGGGCATATATTTTGCTTCCCTTATTAGGCTGTATGCTCCTTGAGGGCAGAGGTCATATTTTATTTATCTTCTTGTCTTTTACAATGCAGTAGACACTCAATCAATATTTATGGAAAATCTCCACATGCCTGAACATGGGGACAGGGAGAGAAAAATGAGAATGTGATACTTTGGGTTTTCAGATTGCTCAAAGTAGTTTTTGTTCTCCCCAATAAAATATTTTCTTAAACCACAAGAGATTTCACTTCATCTATCCAAAGATCAGGTTTAAGGTAATAACACTGACTTCCCACATAAAGCCCTAGTAATATAAATGACAAGGGAGGTGAAAATAAACAACAGCAGCTAGGGGACTTTAGTAATTCTCTCTCACCAACTGTACAGATAAACCAAGCTATAAATATCGCTGGTTATTCTGCACTCACACTGACTTAAAGTATTATGCTTTTGAATTGCAGCCACTTTGGGGCCATTATTAGAAAATAAAACGCTTTCAAATCACAATGGATAGGATGGCCTTCTAGAATGCCTTGAGAGCTGCACACAGTCTCAGTAACAAATTATTCAGTAGACACTGAACTCTGACCATCATCTCACAGCTTCTACAGTTTTCCCTATTTTCTCTAGGTTAATGTTTTCTTCATAGAGGAAAAAAGTTAGTAATAAAAACTGTCATTTATATAATACTTTTGAGTATGTGAAATATTCTACATACACCATTTCATTTGATGAAATGTCTCTTTCATGGTCTCCATCTCAGTGTTGTCTTACATTTCAGAAAAAAATAAAATTTTCCAAGTAAGAATTCTTTGATTTAAAAGGAAACATAATAGGGTAGAGACAGCAACCCAATTGATCTTTCTCAAAATTCCCCTCCAAAAGGCTTTAAAATAACTCCTCAAATCAAATTTTGCAATAACAGAAACAAAAAAATGTCAGAATAAGACGTTTTTTTTTTTTTAGCCTAGGAAATCTGAGGTCAGAAGAAGAGATATATGACTTGGACTTAGGAGTTAGGTCAGAATATGGCAGCAACACCAGTCCTGGGACTTGGAGGTAGAAAGATTAATTACAGCTGAAGAATAGTTGCAACAGCAGTATCCAGAGCTATACACCCTAGTATAAGGGTGGGCAACTGGTCAGAAAGAGATTACAGCCAATCCTTTGGTAGCACTGGAGGCAAATGACATCTACTGTCAAACTCTATTACCCATGCAGTTCAGGGGCACCATTTCAGGGTAAAGATGAGAGCTAGAATTTTACCTGCAGGAGAGCAAGGATCTTTCTTCAGTAAAGACCAGAACACAGACCAAAAGAATAGTGACCACACTTCTCCCAGGATCACACCACCTTAAAAGCACTGAAAATGTGGACATCCCCCAGGACCATCTTTGAAAACATTGGTATTAAAAAGATTAAAGCCTGGCAAGAGTGCTTCTCCACTCGAGATGAGCAGAGATCAACATTAATAAAAACTTCAAAATCAAGAACTACACTGGAAAAATAAGAAAATGATAAAACACAATTTGACCATAAAAATCTACAGAAGTTGCAGAGAAGATCAAGACATAAACTCAGAAGAATGCAACAATATGAAAACAGTTACAAGCAAAGTCTTAAAAAAAAAAAAAGCTTTAAGGAAAAACAAAAGTCAATTACACTGAAGCCTAACAAGAATTCTTAGAAAAGTTAAAGGAAGAGATAATATGATTTATAGAGGAAAAATTGGGGGGGCGGGGGAAAATAAGAGCGATGCAAGAAAATTATGAAAATTGAAGTAATAGCCTGGTAAAAGAGGCACAAAAATATTATGAAAAATTACACCTTAAAAAACCATAACCACTGAATTGACTTGATGGTAAAATGGATTCAAAAATTCACTGAAGAAAATAACTCCTTAAAAATTAGAATTGGATAACTGGAAGCTAATAACTCCATGTTACAACAAGAAACAAAGTCAAGAACTATGATTTAAAACATATAAGAAAATATGAAGCATCTCACTGAAAAACAAACAAATGAACAAAAATCGCCTGAAAAATAGATGAAGAAGAAAGAATTTAAGAATTATTGGACTGCCTAAAAGGCATGATAAAAAAAGAAAAAAAAAAAAGAAAAGCCTAGACATCATGTTTTAAGAAATCCAAATGGTCCTCCAAATAGTAAAATAGATATTGAAATATTTCCAATGACCTTCTGAAAGAGATGCCAAAATGAAAACTCTCAAGAATACTATAGCCAAATTTCAGAGCTCACCAATCAAGGGAAAAAAATGCAGAAAAAAACAGTTCAAATATTGTAGAGCTACAATCAGAATCACACAAGATTTATCAGTTACCGGATTAAATAGAGGATTATCAAGCATTTTTGCAAACATCTTAACTCTTTCAGGTTTACCTTTTTATGCTTCTTTTGAATCATTTATTTGAATGTCAAAAAGAGCAATCATAAGATTCCTATATAGGAAGATAACACATATAGTTCCTGAGAACTTTATCATTATTTAGGTAGCTACAAGAAGTGTACATAGAAAGAAGGTGTCCTGGGTAGTAAAAGTTTAAAAAGCCTTGTCATAGACAAAGGAGAGGTAAAATAAGGGGAAATATCGCACATAAAAGAAGCACAGAAAGGAAGAGCTTTTATAGGAAAGAGGAAAATGGGAGATGGGGTAGACAATATTTGAATATCACTCTCATCAGAATTGATTCAAATAGAATAAAATACACACCACACACACACACACACACACACACACACACACACACTCACACACATGCACGCGCAGACACACACACATTTAGTTGTCTAGATGTCTAATCCATTAGGGAAATAGGAGGAGAAGGGAAAAAGGAGGAGAATGGGGGGAGTGGTCATAAAAGAGAAGATTAAATTAAGGAAGGCAGTGGTCAAAAGCAAAGATTTTTGAAGAGGGACAGAATTAAAAAAAAAAAAAGATGGATAAACAAAAATAATTGAATGGAGAGAAATACATTGTTAGTAGTCATAACTGAGTGTGAATGGAATAGGCTCACCCCTAAAATGGAAGCAAATAGCAGAATGAATTAGAAAAAATGAATCCTACAATATTGTTTATCTGAGACACACTTGAAGGAAAAAGACACACAAAGTTAACATAAAGAGCAGAATCTAATATGTTCCAGTTGAAATTTAAAAAAAAGGCAGAGATCATCATCATGATTTCTGACAAAGTAAAAGCAAAAATAAGCCTAATTAAAAGGGATAATCAGGAAAACTACAATTTACTAAAAAATATCACAGACCTCAGCTTTTTAAACTGTGGGTGGTAACTCCATATGTTACGAATGTGGGACTCACAAAATTATGATTTGTCAGTAACTGTTTGATTTGTATATTTTATATGTCTGTATACCTGGAGTCACATAACACTTTCTCCAGTGAAAAGGGATTATGAGTGAAAAATGTTTAAGAAACTTTGCCATACACAATGAAGTAATACATATTTACATAGCTTGTTTCTCTGATAACGGCTTCATTTCTCAAATATCTAGGGAAAGAAGTCATATTTACAAAAAAAAAAAAGAGAAAATTGATAAATAATCAATGGATATGAATAGCAAGTTTTCAAAAAAGAAATCATAACTATTTATGGTTATATGAAAAAATATTCTAAATCACTATTGATTAGAAAAATGTAAACTAAAACAGTTCTGAGATACCACCTTACACCCATCAGAAAAGCTAGAAGGGATAAAGGAAATAGTTACACTAATGAATTGCTGGTGAAATTGTGAACTTGTCCAACAATTGGAACTATTTAGAAATATGCCCAAAAGATTGTAAAACTCTATCTTTTGGCCCAGCAATTATACTATTAAACCTATATCCCAGAAAGATCAAAGGAAAAGAAAAAAATCCATATGTACAAAATATATATATATATATATATATAATATATATATATATATATAGCAGCTCTTTTTATGATGCAAAGAACTGAAAATTGAGTCTATGCTCATCAATTAGGGAATGACTAAAGGAATGAAGTAGCATGGGATTACAATGGGACAATATTATAATATAAGGAATAACAAGGAAGATGGTTTCAGAAAAAAACATGGCAAGATTTATAGCAAGAACTGATGCAAAGTGAAGTGAGAGCAACCAGGAAATTATTGTGCACATAAAAGCAATGTCGTAATCATGATCAATTGTAAAACACTTAGCTATTCTGATCAATAGAATGATACAAGACAATTCCAAAGGACTCATAATGTAAAAAGCCTATCCATATCCTTAGAGCTGATGAACTCTGAGTGTAAACTTAAGTATAATTGCCTTTTTTGATTTTGGGGTTTTTGTTTGTTTTTGCTGTTTTTCTCCATATGACTAACATGGAAACAGATTTTGCATGATTTCATACGTATAATTGATATCATTTTGCTTGCCTTCTCAATGGGTAAGAGGGAAACAATGCGAAGTTCAAAATTTAAAAAGAAAAGAATGTTAAAAATAAATAAATCTTTTTTTTTTTATAAAGCTAATTTTATAAATTAGCAGTAAGGAATCTACTTGTAACCAGCAACTGATGATCAATTTTCTTTCTTTGTTGCAAACTGGCAATGTTACCTAGACTTTTTCTTTTGGGAAGTTTTGTCACTACGTGCTAAAAAAGGGAAGATGGAGAGCAGAGTGAAGAAAAGGAAGAAGATAAAGAAAAAAAGAGAAAACCTGGAAAGAAGTAAAAGAAAAAGAGCAAGAAAGGAAAAAAATAAAGAAAAAAGAAAGAAAGAAGAGAAGAAAGAAAAAAAAACAGATGCCAATGAAGGAGCATGAAAAGTACATGCAGGTAAAAGGGAAACAGATGAGATATAAGAGGAAAAAAAGGAAATATATCTAGTATTTATTTTTAGGATGTGCAAGGTATTTTACATGTTAATACATTTGAAACTCCTAGCAACCTATTAGATAATGTTTATTATTATCCCAGTTCTAGAAATGAGGAAACTGAGACTCATAAAGTGACTAGCCCAGTCTTGCACAGTCAATAAGTATCTCAGGTAGGATTCAATCTCAGGTCCTCCTGATTCCCCATCTTACTCTCTATGCACTGTGTCACTTAACTACCTAGGTGAAAGGAAAAATTAATATGGAGGAGAAAAAAAAAAGGTAGAAGAGGAGATGAAAAAAAGTAGAATGAAGGTAAGGCAGAGAAGACTTTTTAAAAAAAAAAGAAAAGAAGCAATAACAGGAATAAAAGAGGAGGAGGAGAAAAGAGAAAAGAAAGGGGAAGCATGAAAATTTGACAATTTTTGGCAGTCTTCCCATTTTAAAAATATTAAACAAGTCAAAATGTCAATTATATCAAAATAGCTCTGCTTTTTTATGTTTTTGTTTAGCAAGACATGAACTTTGGGCATGGAAGCAAATAGGTAGCTATAGAAAGTTAATCTACCTGGAATTATTCCACTGATATTTTAAAAACAATCTATATTTTTATAGAATTATAGAGCCATGTAACAGGCCTGTTCAAACTAGCTATTCTTCAGGCATTCATTCTTCATTTAAATTTAAATAGTATTTTTCTTGTACAGTATGACAAATGTGGAAATATGTTTAAAAGGATTTTAACCTGTATCAGATTGCTTACTATTTTAGGGAGATGAGGATTAAAAGAGGAAGAAAGAAAAATGTAGAACACAAAGCTTTACAAAAATATGTTGAAAACTTTCTTTACATATATTTGAAAAAATAAAATGCTATAAAATTTTAAAAAATTAAAACATAAATGAAACTTGTCTATTTAGAATTAGCTGGGATAGGGTACTACATCTCATAAGAACCCATTCTGTTTTAATTCATTGATGCTCCTGCTCTATGTACAAACATCTTACCTGTCATATCTACTTTCTTCTGAACTTCTATAAATGTTAATTTTTAAAAAGTATTCCATGGATTGAACTTCAATGAGAAGTTTGTTAAGAAGAAATCATGACTTTCCAAAAACAAGAGAAAACAAAAAAGTTATATAATATGATGGTGTTGGTCTCCTCTGTATAAAGCATACAATATAATGAAAATTTTATATGTTATATGTTGTAATTTTCAGATCTCATATTTGCTCTGATTAGCATGGTTTAGAAGCAAGAATTCTGTCTAGGAGATAAAAATGTTCTTAGCTTATACCACTAAATAGCTGTATAGGTTTCACTAAGTAACTTACTTTCTTTGGACCTCAATTTCCTGCTCTGTAGGATTAAAAGTTAGCTCCATCTGACAAAGAAATATGGAAGTAAATATAAAGCAAGTTGAGCAGAGTGAAAATACTAACTACTATTGAGGATGGAGGAAGACCAGGAATGGATTGATGGAGAAAGTGGGAAATCAGTAAACCTTCCATTTTTACATCATACAGCATTTGACATTGTGCTTTCTTTTGATTTTCTTATTGGACTCTCACAATTAAATACTCTGAAAGGTAGATAAGGCAGACACTAACTCTGAATTTATCTGAAGTCACACTTCTAGTTTTTGGTAGAAATGGGACTCAAATGCACAGACACGGGCCAGGCTATATAAATAATTTTGTTGTTCAGTTGGATCCAACTCTCCATGATCTCATTTGGTGTTTTCTTGGTAAAGACGCTGGAGGGGTTTACCATTTTTTCCTCTAGCTCATTTTATAGAAGAGGAAACTGAGGCAAACTGAATTAAATGACTTGCCCAGAGTCACAGCAAGGGCCTGAATTCACATTTGAATTCAGGTCTTTCTGACTCCACCCACTGAACCACCTACCTGCCTACATAAATAATATTCAATTATAATCATAGTGCATAGACAATGCTTTGCCTTTGTAGTTCACAAAAAAATGGATTCTCTGGATGTGTTTCTAATTATAACTTTAAACAGTAAAGGGGAAAGCATTTAAACAAATTTTGTGAAACTCAACGCACTCAGAACTAACAGGGAATGTTGTCAAAATGACTATTTTCAAAATATGAAAAGTATTGATGTAATTTCAAAAGTGATGTCTTCAGCATAAAGGAAATCATCTATAAAAATTGACTACTTACTGAATTTCCTTCTACATATTTATTGGTAGTAAAAATTTTAGTCACAGGGAGGATTGTGGGAAGATGGAAAAATAAACTAGTAAATTTCAAGCTCTCCAGATTTCCCCCACAAACAACAAATTTGTGCCTCAGGACAAACATATATTGATGAAAAATGAAGACTTGGGACAGAACAGGGATCCACAAAGACCCTAGAGGCAGGGATTAATTTGTATGAAGTGGAAACACCTTTAGGCTGGCTCTGTAGATACCTTGAGGAATCCTGGAGCTAGCTGGGTGTGGCTGGAGTCTCTTCAGGAACCACAGAAACTATGATAGGGAAAGATAATGCAGAATGTTGGAGGGAATGTGGGAAAACAGGGACACTGATACCTTGTTGGTGGAATTGTGAATACATCTAGCCATTCTGGAGAGTGATTTGGAACTATGCTCAAAAAGTTATCAAACTGCATACCCTTTGATCCAGCAGTGTTTCTACTGGGTTTATACCTCAAAGAGATACTAAAGAAGGTAGAGGGACCTGTATGTGCCAAAATGTTTGTGGCAGCCCTTTTTGTAGTGGCTAGAAACTGGAAAATGAATGCCCATCAATTGGAGAATGGTTGAGTAAATTGTGGTATATGAATGTTATGGAATATTGTTGTTCTGTAAGAAATGACCAGCAGGATGATTACAGAGAGGCTTGGAAAGACTTATATGAACTGATGCTAAGTGAAATGAGCAGAACCAGGAGATCATTATACACTTCAACAACAACACTGTATGAGCATGTATTCTGATGAAAGTGAATTTCTTCGACAAAGAGATCTAACTCAATTTCAATTGATCAAGGATGGACAGAAGCAGCTACACCCAAAGAAAGGACACTGGGAAATGAATATAACTCCTTACATTTTTGTTTTTCTTCCCAGGTTATTTATACCTTCTGAATCCAATTCTCCCTATGCAACAAGAGAACTGTTCAGTTCTGCACACATATATTGTATCTAGGATATACTGTAACCTATTTAACATGTATAGGACGGCTTGCCATCTGGGGAGGGGGTGGAGGGAGGGAGGGGAAAAATCGGAACAGAAGAGAGTGCAAGGGATAATGTTGTAAAAAATTACCCTGGCATGGGTTCTGTCAATAAAAAGTTATTAAAAATAATAATAATAATAAAAGAGAGATGAGGACTAGAGAAGTTAAGTGATCTTGGCAAATAATGTATCTTAATAAATGGCAGAATGAGGGGAAAAAAAAAAGGAACCACAGAAACTGTTAACTTCCAGGATCTAAATCGGGGAAGATTGAGGGAACCTTGACGAATTTTGCCACACCCAACTGTGCTACAGAGCTATGTACCTGAGTGAGAAGAAACCCGCACACAGGTGAGTGCAGAAGCAAAGGGGCAGGGATGTTGCTGACTGTCAGCACTTACTGGAGGGTGGAGTTCTTGGTTTGGGGTTCCAGATCAGAGTGAAGAGATGAAGTGAAGCTTGAGGCACGCCCAACCCACAATTAGAGGTGCTTATCTGAATACCTCTTATTTTTAACAAATGAATTGGCAAAGGGGAAAGAACCCCACTACTATGGGAAAAGCAAAGACAGGGTAAAAAAAAACGTTTACCCCAAGGAGTATTGTGAAATAACTCCCTGCCCAGAAAGAATTTATAGAAGAACTCAAAAAAAAAAAAAAAAAAAAAAAAGAAAGAATTTAAAAATCAAATGAGTGACATTAAGGAAAAACTAAAAAACTAAAAAAAATCCAAGAAAAACAAGAAAATTATGAAAAAAAATTAATCAACTAGAAAAGGAGATACAGAGTCTCAAAGATGAAAATAACTCTTTGAAACTGGGCAAGGAAAAGCCAGTGAAGCTATGAGGGACCAAGAAATAACAAAACAAATTATAAAGAATGAAAAAATAGAACAGAATGTGAAACATAAGAAAAACAACAGATCTGGAGAGCAGATCAAAAAGAGAATATGTAAATAATTGGACTGACTGAAAGTTGTAACCAAAAAAGAACCTTGACACAATATTGCAAGAAACAATCCAAGAAAACTGTCTAGGAGTGATAGATCATGAGAGGAAAATAGAAATAGAAAACAAATTCACCAATTACCATCTCAACAAGATATTTTATGGAAAATTTGTAGGAATATTATTGTCAAATTTTGAAACCTCCAGATGAAAGAGAAAGTTTTTCAGGAAACAAGAAAAAAAAAACAACTTAAATACACTGATGCTATCATTAGAATTGTATAGAACTTAGCAGCAGCTACCAACAATCAAAAAACTTAGGCCTTTGGTCAAAAATATCATATCCAATAAAATTATCTATAATATTGAATGAGGAAAAATGGATATTCAATGAACTTACAGATTTTCACACACACACACACACACACACATATATATATATATATATATATTTTTTTTTTTTTTTGCATGGGAAATATATATCCTATGTTTAAGATTGAAAACAATGATAGGATAGCTCAAAAGAAAGATTGGGACAGAGTTAAGGTAAAAATCGTAATCATATTATACAAATGAGGTGCAGAGGAAAAATAGACACAGGTATTAGTGGGGGGAGGAGTGCTTGTAGTTCTGAAACACTGCTCATGTTAGGAATGGGTTAAATAGGCAATACTACATATATACCATGTAGGGTATAATACCCTCTAAAATCTATAAAGAAATAAGCGGGGAGAGTTGAGCAGATGGGAAAGTAAAGGATGAGGGAAGAAGACAAGGGAGGGATCCATGGATGGAGGGAGTTTATGCAAGTTAAAGAGCAAAACTAAAGTAAAGAGTCGAAAAGTATAGGATACATATGTGTATGGGCATGTGAGGGAGGAATGACGTGTGTATGTATATTATGTATATGTATATATCTACATATGTATACATAAATATATCCTTTCTTAACTACAGCCTGCTTGGGGGTGGTGATGGAGGGAATGAAAGGGAGAAAAGAATAAAGTGAAAAAGATATGCAACAGAGAAAAAAAGAACAATTTACAAGGAAGTAAAGAAAAGATTGACACTCATGAATGTAATTTCTTTGACTAATATATATGTGTGTATATATACACATACATACTTTCTTCAACTAGTAATTTATTGTTACAAATTTTGAATCTTCCCTGATGTTCTGTTGGGCACATGACAATCTTCTTTTGTATTCCTTTTCAGTTTTCTTTTTCTTATTCTGTTTTTTAAAATAAAATATATTTTTTTAAAAATTAAAAAAATTCTAGTTGAAAGAACTGGATTAGAATTTTATAAGGACTCATGTAATTTGTTTTTAAGTATTTGAAAGTCTTTTCTGTGCATTTGCAGTTACAATTATAGTCATAGGTTTGGTACTGGAATGGATCTCAGAGCAATTAATCCAATCTACCTTCATAGAGGAGAAACTCAAAAAGGTTAAATAACTTGTGTTAAATCACACATCTAGTGAATGGCATGAACAGGATTCAAATCCATGTTTTTCTCAATCAAGTACTCTCTTCTGTGCCACCATACAGTGTCTGATTCATTTTTGTTGACTTGTTGAGTCATTTCAGTTATCTTCAATTCTTAATGACCACATTGCTGGGTCATAGGAGGTACTTAATAAATGTCTATTGAATTAATTTGACTCCAGTAAAAAGAACTTCATTATAATTTTAGCTCAATTTTTTGTAACTTGGGGGAAAATCTTTCCTATATTTTATCTTAATTTCCTATTTATAAATAAAAACTTGGGGAATATCATATACAAATTACACTTTTAAAAGTTTTAAGTACATTTGAGTATAATGTTCCATAATTTTATTGGCCATTTGAGAAGAAATCTTATATAATTATAACTAAATGTGATTGATGAACAACAATGTCTTAATATAATACCAGATATTGGTCATAATTACACCACTATAAGTATTCCCATCTGTCTAGGATGAAATAATTAGCAAACAAACTGTAAGAGTATGAATTCACCACTAGTGAGTAACACAGAAAAATGGCCTAGCAGTATAGGATATTGGTAGTAAATAAATTAATAGTCCTCAATAAATGCTAAAGCATTCATACAATCCCATATAGTAGGGATTGCATTTATATGATATGTCAAGTTTTATATAGCACTTGCTAAGTAAGATGTAGTATAAGGGCTAGCATTCCCATTTTACAAATGAGGATACTAGGGTTAAGAAGATTATGTGATCCCCATAGTCACTGAGTTAACATTGGTCTGACTCCATATCTGAATATCCCTATTTAAGCCAACCTGTTACTACCCCAAATTGTCTCATCCTTGTGCCCAAATTTGTGAAGATAACTCAAAGAGCTAATGCCCAAGAACTTGGAAACAGCAACAACCTGCTGTAGCACCCCTAAACCAAAATTCCTTCTTCTACTCCCATTCTATCAGCCACAGGAGCAAAACCTATAGAGACTTGAACCCTGGCAACTGTCTCTGCTTGTGTTATGGCCTCTGCCTCCTCAGCAGAACAGCTACTAAAAAGTAGAAAGAAAGTTTTGACTCCTAAATTTCTTTGTTACTCTCTAATAGTTCAAAGTTCTCCCATTATATCCAGGGTTATCTCTACCTGTGCTGAAGGATATCTCCCTACTGAACTCAGATGGCCACAGAGGAGAAAGTGAGGCTGGCAATTTTGACCAACTCTCCTCACTTAAATCCAATTTATATGCAAGTCATGGCATCTTCCTAATGTCATGGTCCATTTTAAGAAAAAAAAGACATAACTTCTATAACAACAACAATAGTAAGTATTGGAGGCTTGAATTCACTTCTTTCTAACTCCAGCTTTATTTTTTGAGAGCTGCCTCCAAAATCTAAGCTTCATGAAAGCAAGGAGTGTCTCACTATTCCATATATAATCCCAGTGTTTATCACAGTACTTGGCACATAATGAATAGTGAAGAAATCTTTGTTCATTCATTCATCCGTTCTTTTCCATGCTCTGCAGTCCCCATATTATAGTAAGTGTGCCTCTCTATATTGGGTCAGAACTTCTAATTCTTCAGAGAAGGTGTCTGCCAAGCTGTCTTTGACTCTCAGTACCACATTCTCCATTTAATTAGTCACTAATTCAATTCAATTAAGTCCCACAAACATTTATTAAGCATTTGTGTGTAAATTAAGCACTTATGTATAAGCCCAATCAATTTTATCTCTATAACATTTCTAGTTACTCATTACTTCTTGCCAGAACTATTATAAAGACTTTCTAACTTATCTCCCTTTATCCTTTCCAGTCTATTCTTTGGTCAACTGTGAAAATAATCTTCTTCATTCATAGATGTGACAAATGAAAAAAGCAGGGAGACAACAGTTTTTGGGTAATTAATAATCAATTTATTAATTAGGCCACCTAATGATCAATAACTTGTTAATCAGTTTTTCTCTCAGCAACAAACTAAATGCCTTAAATACCTTTGGAAAAGGAAATATCCCTGACAAGTGAAAATCAACCCTAATACATACATACACATACACACACATGCACAACACTAGCTCCTTCATATTCCAGGATTTCATATTTTTTTCAGTTATGGGCATTATTAGAGAAGAATGTATAATTAAAAATAAACTGAGAAGATAATTTTAAAACACACATAATCTATAAATTTTGAAATTATCTGGAAGTTTGTCCTAAGATTTCTTTAATGAGGATAACAAACCCTCATATAACTAATAAAACCATTTTTTCCCATAAATCTTTCTCCAGGGAAGATAGTTTTGTCAACCTCACTAAAGAATTAGCTGAAGAGACTGAGAAACATAGAAAGGATGACCCAGGGAAGGCTGGAATTGTTTATGTAAGAGCTAACCAATCTGGACCAGAGATTTGATTAAGAGAATGGAGAAGAAAGTCTTGTTAAAAATTGCTGGCTGCAAAGAAATGGCAATATATCTCATTTCAGGAAGAATGTTATTTATGTTATTGTTTTCTTTTTCATCTAAGAGTATCTTGTCTCACAACAAGTAGTAGAATTGCAAATTATCTTATAAAAACTTACCTTGTTGTCTTTGATATACAATGACATAAAGCCTGAAATTACATGTTGTAATAAGCTTGAGAATAAAAATATTCATTTTGCTGTTCATTGCTTCTGCACTTCCATTATGAAATACTCGATCATCTCAACATTTCATGATGGTATTGTTCTCTCTTTATAGCCTGTCTCAATGAGGAATTCAAAGCACTCATTAGATGCTGGATCTTATCCTACTCATGAGAATGGAGAAAATATATCTGTCATGGAATATTCATTCACTCAGAATCACAGAATTTAGAGTTAGAAAGGATCTTACTGGTTCCTTCAAATTGTTCAACCCATACTTCTAATTCAACCCATACCCAAAAGAAATCCCTACTTTAACATGATAGACAAATGATCATTCAATTTCTTTTAGAAGATGACTGAAGGCTCTCTTTCAGATCTATTTAAATACTTAATCTCTTTTCTTCCATACTAACTTTACTAGAAAGGATTAGTGAATATGTTTCCAACACATCCAGGTCAGTAGAAGGTTAAGGTTATAATTTATTAAGGTTTTAGGAGAGTTTCTAATATGTTTGTTAATGTATGTGTGTTAATGAATGAATAATGCACAAATGAGTAAATGAAAAAAACATTTAGTATGTGTAAGGCATGGTAGTAGGCACTGCTAAAATAAGCACAAGTAAGCAAGATAACCTCCATTTCTAGGAACTTTTATTCTAATAGAAGGTAGTTCATAGAAAAGTGGTGACTGTGCAAAAGTGTTTTAGACAGGGAAGTCAGAAGGAATGGGAATAATAGACTAATTGACTGAGATATCCTTATAAGGAATGTTAGTATTGATTTAATTACATGTATGCAATTCTTATGAAAAGATGGGGAGATATTGGTTAGGCAATAGTATAAGCAGATGAATTTGGAACTACTTGAAAGGCAAGACTGAAAAAATAGTCAATAATATCAGCTTGGAAGATTGACAGACCTTGAGATGATACAATCAAGGATTGGATGAAAGAACATGGTATATTTAACTTAGAGAAGACTTAGAGGGGAGCTAAGTATCCAGTGAAGGGCCCCAAGGATCTGCCATGTATTTAATGATTTTATTGATGATGATGATAAAGGGATACCTAAAGAAGGTGGTGATAACTAAAATATTTTGGAGGACAAGGTCAGTATCCAAAAAAATCTTCATTAACTATAACACTAAGGTCAATCTAATAAAGTGGAATTTAATAAAGATAACATCATATCTAGACTAAAAAAAAAACTTCAAAAGTACAAGATGGAGGTAATATTGACAAATAATAATTCAGATAAATTCTGGGGTTATTAGTATTATGTAAACTCAATATGAGAAGTATAAATAATAAAGAGACTTCAAGGTTTATATAATCTAAGAATGCATTACAAGAGGCAAACAGTGCCCAGAAGTGGAAGGATATGCTACATTGTAATCTGATCAGGACTATGTGGATGTAACAGTTTAGAAAAAATATTGATAAAATGAAATAGATGATAAGTAAGAGACTAACAGGCTTTGAGGGTGAATGAACAGAGAATATTTAGCCTAGAGGAGAGAGAGCATAAAGGAGAAGCAACATTCTGAAAAATAAATGACACTTATTGAGAAAGGAAGATATTCAGAAAATTATACAATCTCAAAATTGAAAGACTTCAAAGGCCATTTAGTCTAATCTATACCTGATCAAGGATCCCTAGTATAACATATTAGTCAAATGTACATCCAGTTTTTACCTAATGACTTCTGATTCAGTTTTCTTCAGGGTTCAATATATAAGAACATGTTTTAAAGTCTGGTTGCATCATTGTTGATTACTACATTGTAAGATGTCAAATTGACTCTTGACCTTTTATTCATTTATCCAATAAATCACTAATTTCTTTAGATGCTTCATCCAAAATTTCTCTCACATATGTTTTTATTATTTCCATTATTTCTTTTTACACCACAGCTAGGTGAATACAATGGTTTTAGTAGACAAAAGGAACTCTTTCTCTGAGCAACTAGGAGGAATAATTGATAGAACATCAGACTTAAGAGTCCAAAAAAAAAAAAAAAAAACTGAATTCATATCTAGCTTCAGATACTTACTAACTGTATAACTAGAGGCAAGTCACTTAATCACTGTATGTCTCAGTTTTCTCAAATCAGAAAATGTGGATAATAGCAACTATCTTACAGGATTGTTAGATAGTGCTTAGCACAATGCCTAGCATAATAGACTTGCATAAATGCACTCTATGTGGAATATTGTAATGCTGCTTTCAGCATAGAATTTTTTTTGAGAAATCGCTCTCCACTGCCTTAAAAATAAAATTCCACCACTTGAACTTCCTCAAGACCTTTATTGTCTCTATATAATATAATCTCTAATTTCTCTGAATATCTGCCACAACTTTTCCACATTAAATACATTGAGAAAAGGTATTGATCTGAAATGGCAGAGAGAGTTTCTTTATCTGGGAATTCCTTGTACCAGTGAAATCACATGTCCAATTTCAATTCCTATCCTTATCCCTATATGTGTACATATTGTCTTTTTGATGGATAATAAATTCCTTGACGGAATGTTTATCCGTATTTCCTCAGCACCTAACCTATAATAAATATGTATAATTTTTGTCTGTGTTTCCCCAATGCCTAGCACATGATAAATACTTATTGATTGATTGATTGGTATGTAGTCTGAAAGAAAAGGTAGAATTGGGCCTTAAAGCATAGGAAGAATTTCAAGGGGCAAGAATTGGTGATATATGGAGAAGACATTTGTTGTTCAGTGATTTCATTTGAGAATTTTTTTGTTTTTTGTTTTTTTGCAATGATTCTGGAGTGTTTTGCCATTTCCTTCTTCAGCTCATTTTACAGAGGAGAAAGTAAGGCAGAGTTAAATGACTTGCCCAAAGTCATACACTAGTTTACTATCTGAGGCCAGATTTGAACTGAGGTCTTCTTGACTCTAGTATTCTATGAACTACATCACCCTAACTTCCCAGAGGAAGGCATAACACTCAGCAGATTTTAATAGTTGTATCTAAATCTTGAAGCTAATCAAAAAATAATTTCATGATATTAGATGTTTAGTTCCTCTTAGCCAGGGATACTCAAAATGTGGTAGGGCAAACTCTGAGGGTCCATGAGACCTTTTCAGGTAGTTTAAAAAGTTTAAAAAGGAAAACAAAGAAGAGGAAAATAATTATCCCCCATTTTCATAGTACTTAGATGTTTCAAATTTCTAATATGGTAAATATCAATAGATATATTCAATCTAAACAAAAGTCCATAGAGCAATCCTCAATAATTTTTAAAAGTGTAAAAAGATCCTAAGATCAGAAAGTTTGAGAACTTTTGCTTTTAAGTATTTCAAGGGCATAGTGGTATAGTAGATTTTGTGATGAACTTTGGAAGCTCTAACTTCAAATACTATATCTGAAACTAGTTGCATTACTGTCAAAAAATTCTATAAATTTTCTTCTTCCTTAGACAATACTTTACAATTACATTTTTAGAAAGATTGTGATCTATGTTGGCCAATGGAGCTCCAACATGAATGAAAGTAGGATTACTGCTAATATTATTTTTTTGCTATATTCATTAATTTAATATTTTTGAGTGCCTATAATGTGAAAAGCACAGTGCATTATTTTTTCTCTACAGTATATTCTTTCTAATAGTAAAGGGAAAAAAGAACAAATGACAAAAAAAAAATTTCTTTTTTTAGAAGGAAGATGAAAAACTATGGGTGAAGGATGTTGGACATGATACATAATTACTTTATCAGTAGATTTTGTTCAACTGTTTTTCTTTGTTACAACAAAGAGTTCTATATTAAGAGGACCTACTGGTAATAGAGGAATATTAGTGAGAATAGATCTTTTTAATGTTTGTTTCAGGCGTCTTAATTTTACATCTTTACTATCCTCTCAGAATAGAAAGACTATTTTCATATTGAATATATATATATATTCTGTTACAATAGAATATTACTTAGTAGGGGAAAGAGCAATAATTCATAAGGAAACTAAACTGGCTCCCAACCTGAGGTAAAGACTTTTCAGATAATATTACTGGCACTGACTCCCTCTTTTATCTTCTCTGCATATGCTTTCAAAGTCAATGTATAACATATTCTTAGTAAACCAAGATCAGGTGATCAATTAATAGATTCTCATTTGGGTAATCTTCAGTTTTTATTTGACATTTCTAAAATATGCATAAAAGTGTCAACTGTGTCTCAGTTAATTTAATCCTAAAGTTGTGCCTGTTATGAAGTTCCTGGATTATTCACTTCTTTTTTTTTTTTAAGGACATAATCTTAAAACTAGCTTTTTTTTTTTTTTTCATTTTCCCACATTGGCCCCCTGAATCTAATAAAATTTTATTCCACTGGTATGGAAGTAATCTTGAAGATGATGTCCAAGGAACAGATCCTCTAGAAGATAAAATGCAAATGGGTTTATCTCTAGTTTGGTTAAAGCATGGTGAATTGGGGCATGCAACCATACTCAAAGATTTCTTAACAAGTTAAGGAAGTATTATGATATGTGTCAGTGAAGAAAGTATTCATGATGAAGACAATGTAAACCTTAAGAATTTGAAGGTGTAAATTACTACTGATTAGAGAACTGCAAATTAAAACAACTCTGAGGTACCACCTCATATCTCTCAGATTGGCTAAGAAAATGATAATGATAAATGTTGGAGGGGATGTGGGAAAATTGGGACACTAATGCATTGTTGGTAGAATTGTGAAATTATGCAATCATTCTGGAAAGCAATCTGGAACTATGCCCAAAAGGCTATAAAATTATGAAAACCCTTTGACCGAGCAGTACCATTACTGGATCTATATGGCAAGGAAATCATAAAGAAGGGAAAAGGACTCAAATGGGCAAAAATTTTTGTGGCAGCAAAGAATTGGATACCCATCAATTGGGGAATGGCTGAATAAGTTGTGGTATATGAAAGGAATAGAATATTATTGTCTTTAAAAGTGATTATAGAAAGACCTGGAAAGATTTACATGAACTGATGCTAAGTGAAACAAGCAGAATCAGAAATATATTATACACAATAACAGCAAGAATGTGTGATGATCAACTATGAAAGGCTTGGTTCTTCTTAGCAGGTCAGTTATCCAAAACAATCCCAATAGACTTTGGGCAGAAAATGCCATCTACATCCAGAAAAAAGATCTAAGGAGATTGACTGTAAATCAACACATACTATGTTCACTTCTTTTTTCTGTCTTTTTTTTTTTTTTTAATCTCTCCTATGGTTTTTACTTTTTGCTCTGGTTTTTCTCTCCCAACATGATTCATAAAGCAATGTGTACTAAAAATAAATAAACTTGCTACCAAAAAAAAGAGAATTTGAAGGTGGAACAATATGGATTAAAGGAAAGATTCTTACATTTAGAAGTCAAAAGAACTAGATTTAAATATTAGCTCTGGCACTTACTAATGAGTTAAAATATATGCTTTATAACTGTTACTATTTATTATTTTAATTATTATAGTTTCTTCTTGGGGTTCATTTTATGCATTTATATATCTTCATTTTCTTCAATAAAATAAGAGAATATAACAATCAAACTCCCAAGAAACTACTTTACTGTCCTAGAAATAATAACAACAAAATTCATTTGAAAGAATAATAGTTCAAGAATTTCACGGGAATTAATGAAAAATTGAAAATGAAAAAAAAAATCACTAAGTATGGGAGAGATAAACAGAAAGGATTGTCTTTGCCCTCAAGAAGCTTACATTGTACTAGAAAATACAAAATAAACCTCAATAAGTTAATGTCAGATAATTTGTGGAGGGAAGGAGCACTATAACTCAGGAACAATCATAAAAGGATACACAGAGGAGTTAACATCTGAGCTGAATCTTGATAGAAGACAAAGAAAGAAAATAATACAGTACCCTCCCTAAGAGAAAAAAAAAAAAAAACCCAAAACTTAAATCCATTACCTCATTATTTAAGTCTAATATTCAATTCAATTCAGTGAACATTACATTGATTAACAATGAAAAGCCCAAATCACATTTTACCTTTTATTTAAAACTCCTTTCAAATACTAAATTACATTCCCAAAGCAAAACATTTAAGAATATTAAACCTTATATATTTATAACAAACTCATTTGCTCAGAGCATTTTATATTTTTAATAAGAGTTTAAGAGACAGTGTGATATAGTGGATAAAGAAATGATCTTCAAGCTGAAAAGACCAGACTTCAAGGCCCACCTCTGACACATATTGCTTAGAGAACCCTAACTACTAGCATTCTAAGACTCTTAATCTTCTTTTTTTATCTTCTTTCTTTCTTTTTTTTTCCTGTAAGGCAATTGGGGTTAAGTGACTTGCCTAGGATCACACAGGGAGAAAGTATTAAATGTCTGAAGTCACATTTGAACTCAGGTCCTCCTGACTTTTGGGCTGGTGCTTTATACACTGCCCCACCCAGCTGCCCCACCCCTAATCTTTTATACATATAAATTATAGAAAAGGTGCCAACTTGCATTTATTGTTGAGTTTCTTTATCTAGGACTAATCTATAGAAATGAAAGCACAAGTCCAGTCCTAATCACCTAATATTAACTGAGATTGGTATCATGCCTTAAGATTTACCAGGCACTTTCTTCATAACAAATTTATGAGATTAGGAATATAAATGTTGTCCTTTTCATTGTACAAATGAGAAAACTGAGTCTTAAAGAAGTTAGGTGATTTGCATATGATGACATATCTAATAAATACTAAAGTAGGATAGAGTCCAGGGCTCTGATTCCAATATTCAATCCCTTATACAATTTTGCACCATGAAAACAGAGAAAAACTTGGGAGAGAATAATTATATAGACACATAGAGAGATGAACAGATAAAGAAATACTATGACATTATAGAGAAAGAGCTGGTTTCTGTGCCAAGAAGACTTCAAATCTTCTCTTTTATACCTACTGACTATATGATCCTGAGTAAACTGTTCAACCTCTCACTATCCAGGTAATTCTTACATTTTTAAATTGCTAAGCAAGTTTTTTTTTTTTTTTTTTTTTTTGAGGCAATTGGAGTTAAGCAACTTGCTCAGGGTCACACAGCTAAGAAGTGTTAAGTGTCTAAGACCATATTTGAACTAGGGTCTTCCTGACTTCAGGGCTGGTGTTCTATCCACTAGTGCTAGCTAAGCAAGTTTTAATTGATACCAGGAGTTTCTACCCTGGCAGTTCCTTCTCCCAAAAATCCCACATGTCTATACCAAGATCCCAAATAAAACAAATTGGTTTTGTATGTATATACATGGATGTTCACATATATGTACATACCAGAATAATTTTAGTTTAGTAGGATGGATTAGTCATGTTAATTTTTTCTATATGACTTAGAATGGTTTCCTCTCAAATACTGATTAAATCCTTACTCTTTTTTCTTTGATTCCTCATGCTCCAGGCTTGGATCTTGCACTACAAAATATTCCCTCAGATCCTTTCCATTCCACCTTACTGTGAGGAACTAGTTGTTTCCAAGGGATTTCTCTTCATTACCTTTCAATTCATGAAAGAACAAGTCCCCCCATCTCTTCATATATTCCTTGTTATTACTTCACTTATAAAGTAAGAAATAATAGGTTTATCTTAAGATAATGGGTGCATGCAGAGATAAAGTAAATGTCAATTAATTATTTTAATTAATGGTTTACAATACTATGGACCACTGATTAAAGTAAATGATTGCCGTGTACTTCATCACATATTTGTTATATGTACGGCCAGGACAATTATGAACAAGGGAGTCTATTCTGCCATACTCTACCAATAATCCCTAGTGCTGTTTATATCCATTATTGCTCTTACTGTACCACTAAAGGACTTCAGTCAATCAACAAACATTTATTAAGCATTTGATGTCCAGCCAAGCATTGGGAATATAAGGAAGAGCAAAAAACATAATCCTGGCCTGGCAACTTTACAAAACAATGCATGTTACTAGGTTCTGATCAAATAACATTTCCAAACTGTCAATATCTCCTTTTAAAAACTAATTTTATTATTAATGCCACCCATATCTATATCATAATTTTATAAACGCCACCAGCTAAACTTTTCCAGAGAAAAATAATTAAGCAAAAGCATCCTATACAATGTTCATATCAGACAATATCTATAGTAATATGTTCAAGATGTCTTCCACTTCCCGGCTTTTTCAAGGGGAGCACTCTTATGATTTCATGAAAACATTTATATTGAATTTAACTTCAGTTTGGAACTATAGTTGGATGAAGACATTTCATCATCTCAGTTTATCAATGATTTATAATTTTAGTTATGCAGATATTTACAATGAGGAATGTTAAGTGCCAAGCAGCCTTGGTACTTAAGGGAGACAATTTTAAAATTTTGTTGAATATAAGTACCATCTTCCCATCTTCCCATGATTAAATCCACACATTCATTTTCCACCCATGTATGTTGGTCCTCTTGAGTCCCCATGTTATGATTAAATGTGCATCATGATGACTATTGCTGAATATAGCTATGCCCTTGAGATCGGGAAAAGGATGCCTATTAAAAGAAATCTTTGGAGAACAGCCTTCCTGTCAATTTCAAGACTGACTCAGATATGAATACAACATCTAAGCAAAGTGAAAGGGCAGAAGATTTGACATGCATTTTTCACATCACAATTCTCAATTTATCTTTTATGTCACTCTTTTCCTCTTGGAAAAATACTAATTTAGTCAAAGATCACTAAGTAGATCAATAAACATTTATGAAGATCATACCACATTCAGTAAAGGGGGCTAGATGCTGAAAAGGTACAAAGAAAAGTGTGATATGTTCTCTGTCCTCAAGTAGTTTATTATCTTTTAGGAGAGATAGAACTAATACAGAAATTATGATGATACAAAGTGGAATGTTCTCTCTTCAAAACTGAAGTTAAAATAGTTATTAATAATAATAATGAGTATTTACATCTTGTTTTAAGGTATGCAAAGCACTTTACAAATATTATCTCATTTGACCCACACAACACCATTAGGAGATAAGGTGTATTATTATCATCTCTTTACAAATGAAAAAAAATTGAGGCAGACAGGTTAAGTGACTTGATGGACACTTCATTAAGGAAGTGTTTGAGGACACATTTGAACTCAGATCTTCCTGACTTGAGGCACACTGTTCAACTATAGCTTTCTTCAAAGAGTCTTCCCTAATGTCCAAGTTGCAGATTTATTCCTCTCATGCTGATACCACTCTGTACCATTTCTATATATTTATTATGTTTTGCTTTGTTTCATAATTTATTTGTGTACATGGTTCCTTTCCCCTCAGAACCATATTTGAGGTAGAGTAATCCAAGCATTGCTTCACGGTTATGATAATCCTTTCCACTCTTCCAGAACCTCACGGTCTTCTGTGAATGGTACCCTCTTATTCCTTTCAGTGGCTTTAGGTCACCCAAACTAGGGAAGGGTCAATCTTCCCCTATTGTTATTCACACAACACACACACACACACACACACACACACAAACACCTATTAAAGCTCTTTACTCTCTCCATTGGTTAAAATATTGTGAGTGACCAGCAGTGCCACAATGATTTAGGTCTGATCACATGGAAGTCTGGTGTGATTACATATTATATTGCTATTAGACCTGGGACCTTTTATGAGGGATGTGCACAACAAAAAGTAATGTAAATACCGGCCAGCCTGTGAGATCCTGAAGTTTTCTTATGCTTAGATGATCTGTTTCCCCATTTTACAACCAAAAATGAATTTGCCTTTGGGACCAGAGAGTAGGAATCATGTCCTTCCCAGCTCCTATGATCTGTTCATCTGCTAGCCCAATGATCTGCATATAGTGGTATAAGCATTTAATAATTTTAGAGAAATACTGGAATAAATGCATAAGTGTGTAATTGGTAATTCAGAGCACCTAAGTAATTTTAGAATAAATTCTAACATAGGAACTCATTGATATTATAATCTCTAACACATAGAATACAGAATGGACTACACACACTTTTAATATTTTAAATATTAATATATATATGCTTTTTATATGGTAATTTTTAATATGCTTAAATTGTTCAAAAATACATAGATTCATAATCAATTCTCAATACTGATGGAAGACAACAACAATGTGGAAAAATACAACTCATGAATGATTCCCAAATGATCGCATGTAGTTTTGAATTTGTATTTGAGGTTGGCTATGTCTGAAATACTAAGATTTCACGTATACTTCCAACCAAAAAATAAGTCACATTATAAATCCCTAGTGAAAAAAGAGATGGAAAATATATAATTTATTTATCTTTTCTCTGGCACTAATAATTCTTGGTTCAAATACTGGAGATTAAAAACATCATTTCTCAGATTAATAGAAACATCAGCCCCAAACTCAGTGGTATTTTCACTGTCCTCACTTGCTTTATAGTTTCCTGAATCAAATTAGTAATAATTTGCATTTGAAAAAACTCATCTTTTTTTGTATGAGTAAAAACAATGATCTTATCAAAAATAATTAAAAATAGGTGATTTTAATTAAAAACTGAAAATATGTTTCTTTGTGGATAATCTGTCCTGATAAAATTGAGAGTAGATTTCATTTACAAATCTGAAAATTGGCATGTTTAAATGAGGGGTTAACAGTAACAATATTTTGACATCTTTAACATTTTGATTTCATTATAAAAATTCACAGGGTACAAATATTTTGAAAAACAGTAATAAGTGAAATAAACATTTTGAGTGTTTTATATTGAGCAAAAGTATATATATGTAAGTGTATAAATATATACATGATATATTTATAAGAATATATGCACATATTCAAAATATTCCTATAATTATATATATTTATATATGTATATACATACCAATTATTGCATATGTATCTGTCCATTTGAGAAGTAGTATGGCATACTGAATAGACAGTAAGCTTCAATGAATGAAAACTAGGGGTCAGGTCCCGCCTCTAACACATTCTATATGTGTTGTTACTGGCTGGTCACCTAAATCAGCTCCTTAAGAGTATGGGTTATAGTTGAGGTGCCAATATGCATAAATAAAGGTATTTGCCACACCTTTGTCCATCATAGATCTAGGCCATAAAACAAAACAAACAAATAAAAAAAGGTTGTATCTTCCTGAGTTCAAATCTGACCTTAGACCACATATTAACTGTGTAACCCTTTTTGCCATTCTTCATTTTTCATCTGTAAAATGAGTTGAAGAAAGAAATAGGAAACCACTCCAGTGTCTTTGCCAAGAAAAACCCCAAAATTAGGTCACAGCGACTATGACTAAAAGAACTGAACAATAACTAGTGAAAAATATAAAATTCCATTATGTCATATATACCACATTCAATGGTATATTAAGGACCATAACAACAAGCATACTGTTCTTAAATCTTTCTCCTCTTCTACCTCCTTATAATTTCCCCATATTATTCTATCTCCTGACATTTGCCTCTTCATTCCCTTTTCCATGGCAAAAATGTGCATCCATGTCATGATCAGGTCGCAATGTGATGCTTTTGACAATTTGACTTTACTGTTTCTTAATTTCCTTATCTGCAAATAGATACAAATACTACAAAGATCTTAGTTAGTCAGCAACATATGAACATGATTACTCCTTAGGTCCCTTTCCATTTATACTAAATAAACTGATCATTTTTCACATTCAGACATCCTGTATCCTCGATTCCACATGTATTTCTTTCTATTCCTATATTTTTACTGATTCAGTCAAACATATATCATTTCTGCCTTTTTAATCTACACTGAATTTTTTAACATGATACTATGAGATCCATCTCCCATTACTCACCCAATAGGAATTTGTCTTTCTCTCCTCAAATCTGTGCCTTTACTGTATAACAATAGCACCCTAAAGAGAAGTGTCAGTCATTTCCAGAGAGATGTATCATTTTTCTTCAACAGAATTTTGGGAAAGAGTGAGATATCTGCCCAAGGGCATCAGAACACAGTAGAGAGGATTGAATCAGATATGATGAATTTTGTGAATTGCCTAATAGAAGGATTTTTTTTTTTATTTATTAGATGGTGCCTGAGTTAAATTGCTGAGAGAAAAGAGATTCAGGAAGGGGGAGGGGGGGAGGATTCTAAAGAATTTTCTGTTGACCCTTTTTCGTCTGAAGTGATATGTACCAGGTAAGGAAGTGGAGGCAGATTAGACTTTTTTTTTCTTTCTAGTCTCGAATATTCCCTCACCCCCAAGGAAACAATACTCAATGAAATAAAAGCCAATATACTTCTTGTTTACTATATTACATTAGACAAGTTATGTAAATATATGGTGATCAAAAACAGACAAAATCTTGGATTTTGAAAGAGAATGAAAATCATTGCCACATTCAATGTTGATAGTTTTAAAAGAGAGATAAAAATGGATTGGGACTCCATTACTTCTTTGACTGACAAGAAATAAAAAAAAAAACTATTTTATATCAATGATGATTCTTTAATGGGTTGATGTTGTGTTGTGTTTTGTTTTGTTTTGTTTTTTTGTTAACCCAGAGACTGCTTCAAGCAGATCAATACTAGAAAAGGAATATACATCCAAAGTTGCAGTTCAGCCATTCAGACTGAAAGAAAGAGGAAAAAGAACATTGTCTTAGGAAGTACCAAGAAAAGCCAAACTTTGAGGAGAATGTTTTCAGAATAGCACTGAAGATATACATCACCATGAAAAGAAGGGTGTTTCCTTGAATTTGACATTTCCTTCTAAAACATAAATTTTAGCCAACTTTTCCCCTCACTATAATTAAAAAGAAAAGGTTTTTATGTTATTTGTCATAATTCTCTTTATTTAGGAGAAAAGCCCTGTAAATTGATATTATAAATCCCCACTTTACTTAAGTTTGATGTTCTATTTTGAGTGCAATTGATAGGCCTTATGAATCCACTAAAATTTCATACCTCAAACATTCATAACTTTCCAAAAATATCTATAACATAGCTTTTGCCTAAAATTAGGTGTCTTATGTTATTTCATTATTTTCAGTTTTGCACAGCAATAAGGAATACTCTTCATTATATTGTTTTGCTGATGTTACTTTACCATGGCTGCTTTTTGGAAACTAAAGACCTTTAGAGTCCTTGAATCCTTCTAGAATCCTGTTGACCACCAAATCTGAGCTTCCTAAACTTTTGCTTGAAGATCAGGAAAATTATTTATTTTCCTCATAAGTGGTAGTTATGTAACCCAATACCTAGAGATAATGACTAAATTGAGGTCATTACCTTGGTCAAGGTAAATTTCTAAATATATATATATTCTTACTGGGTTAAAAAAAAATGTTTTTCCAGAAGACATTTAACGTTGTAGCTATTTAGATTTTTTTCTTACCTAGCCTTACTTTAATTGAATTTAATTCAATCTTCATCTGAAATATTTTTTTTCTTTCCAACAATATTCACTAGTGTGTGTATATTTCCCTGTCTTTACTTAAATCTCCATATGAAAGAAAACCATCTCAGAGAAATCAATTCTGCTCTCTTCTGTTAGATGGAATAATGGTAGATGAGGCAATTTGTATCAAGTATTATCTATGAATTTTGTTTCTTTATCTTTATTCCTGCTCTTAAGATCACATTTATTATGGAAAACTGATTTTTCTACATATATGTCTTTATTTACCTAATCTCTTTTGTCATTCATCTTTCTGTTTCTTTTCCCTGTCTCTGCTTCTAACTCTCTCTCTCTCTCTCTCTCTCTCTCTCTCTCTCTCTCTCTCTCTCTCTCTCTCTGTGTGTGTGTCTGTTTGCCTCTCTTTTCTTACCTGTTTATCAACATATCTATGATTTTTAGTTTAGACCTCTACTTTCCTTAATGAAGTGAACTTACTTTGTTTGGAAATACAATCTATTTGTGCTAATATACAGCTTTTTGATTAAATCCTTTCAACACTGGCCTAGGATATGGATGAATCTTTAAAAACATCCAATAAATGTCACAAATAGGTTAAACCCACCCTTCCTGTCTTCTGGTTTCAAAGTTTTGCATATAACTTTCTACTGATAAAACAGGAGAATTACTGATATTCCTGAGCCCTGAAAAAAATTCTTTAGATGAATTTTCATCATTCAAAGCCTTTCATTTTCTTTCAGTCTACAATAAAAAATTAGAGAAATTGAAACTTTCCTTGCAAAATATATTTAATGAGCACTGAGGTAATTATTACTAGCTCGATATCAATGATTTTTTTACAAATGGCCGTCTCCTATTTTTTCAATTGCATATTTTATAATAATGAATATTATAAAAATTACCTTCTTAAAAATAAAACACATCCATCTACCAATCATACAACAGTATAGGCAAAGCCCTGTGCAAGAGAGTACATTTTCAGTCAATAAAACCAATGCCATACTCACGGTGAAGGTTGGTGAGACTGGTTTTCAGCATTCCTTGGTGTTTTGCGGGCCGCAGGTTTCGCCATATCCCTGACAACACACCTGGGGCGCATGATAGACAGCACAATGCACTATTAATGTTCATAGGCCTAGAACACACTTGGAAATCTGATCAGTCTAATAAATAGGCCATGGGGGGTTAGGGGGGATGAGAAATCTAAGAGGAAAAGCCTTTAAAATCCCCCCAAATGATAAGGCTGCTGACCTAGGGAAAAAATTACTTTGCAAAAGGTATATTCCCCAGGCTTAGACTTACAAGTTCTTCTTCTCTATCTTGGCAAGGTATAACCTATTTTCTGTATCCAATATTTTTTCTCTTAGTGGAAATGAAAGTGTTCCAAGTTGCTTTCTCCATAGCTGAAATGCAACTATGAGCTGTGGCCAATCCAGGGCCATTAGAAGAAGAAAGATGAATGCTTAAAAATAGGATGGCGACTTTGATATGCTTCACCAATGAGCAAGCTTTTAGCTAGCTTTGTCTATTTGAACTAAAACACTACCTCAGAGGTAGCTTTATGCAAACAGTCAAGAAGCTTGGGTACTATACCTCCATTAAAAGCCTTATCCAAGCCAATTCAAGAAAAACTATGTGGGAACCTTTCATATCTAGAATATTGGTTTTAAAATAGTGATACTTGGCAGGGAAACCTCAAACTCTATATGATAAAAAATAAAAAGGACATGGTGCTTTTTTCACTATATCACCAAGAATTAAATGTAGTGATAAATATCTCCAAAATATTTTATATGTGACATACACAAAAAAGATAGGCAAAAAAAGAAAGGAGACTGTTTCTCAGTTTTAAAAAAAAATCTATAAGAATCTTGATAGTGTGGGGCACTGGAAGTTATGCTTTCATAGGTCCTACTCGCAGAATAAGCCAAGTTGTTTTTTTTTTTTTTTTTCTATTTCTAATAGAATTCCAGGCAACTGGAGAGCAGGAAATTGATACGAATTTTTTGTTTGTTTGGGTTGTTTTTTGATATTTGGATATTCCCAGCTCCAAGCACAGTGTTTGGTACAAAATAGGTGTTTAATAATTTTTATTGATTTTTTTTGTTTGTTTTTGGACATAGAAGAGACAAGAAACTTTAGCCTTTCATTTTATTGGCCCTTGAGATAATTTTGATTTTTGATTTTGTTTCTTTTTTTCTTCCTCCCTGAAGCTCTTATTTTTTAAAAAAGGAAAGATGTAGTAATAGAACTGAGATTCCCTGTGCTAGATTTTTTTCTGAACTGAGTCTGCCCACAAGACCCCAGGCTTTTAATGGTCTTTGTAGATGGTTTTAGGGGGAATGAGTCAGGAATTCTTTCTCGTTGGCTTCACAGAGAGCCTCATCACCAACTTCTTCCTGAAACAAGTCATTTATACTTAGAAGTCCACTTAGAAGTGGAGCTAAGATCAGGCAGCAATCAATAACCAGCTTTCCCAGTGGGAAAAGCTGCAGGGCTAAATTCTCCACTTCTGAAAAGAAAAATACACAGGAACAGAGATATACACATACATACATACACACACAAACACACACACACAACTTGTTCTAAAGTAGATAAATTAAAACATATCAGTATACTTTCTTTCTAGTATTTATTCATTCATTTTATCTAGTTATTTACCAACATGCTTATCCAAACATCTATGTCACCTGCCCACTCAATGGCTTACCGTATCTGACCATTCACCTACCTACTCACTCACCTACCTATCTACCTACCTGTTTTACCAATGATTTAATTTCTATAAAGAACTCAAAAAGAAGAAATTTGATTTATTTACACATATCCACAGATTATCTGTGATATATTGTCAATTGCATAGGGCAAGGAGAAATTCCATTAATTTATCCAAGATTAAACAGTTACTATCAGAGAAAAAACTGCAACATAGGTCTTACTGACTTGGCATGAAGGATATAGGGCAAATTTTATTTGTGTTTGATCATGTGAATGTATGTGTTTATTTGTGCATATATATATATGCTAACATATATGAGCTATTGAATAAAGTATATATAAAAAATATCTTATGTAATAAATGTATCTAGTCATCCAAACTTCCTATATAAAAACATTGACAATGCAAAAAAATGCCTTATATATAATTATATAGCATGAGGGACATTGTGGATAAAGTGACAGACCTAGAGTCAGGATTATCTGAATTAGATCTCTATATCAGATACTTAGGAGTGGTGCAACCCGGGACAAATTATATCACCTCTCTAGGGTTCAATCCCTTCATTTGTAAAATGAGAAAGTTAGATTCAATTTTGAAAGTCTCTATAAATATATGATCTTATGATTCTATGTATGTATTTCTATGTATATATGTACGTGCATATATAAATGTATGTGTATGCATGATATTAAATATGACTGTCTTTTATGACACCGTCTCTCCTGTTACATAGCATATATGAAATACCTCATCAATTAAAAATATTATAGATATTTGGATATACATGTATGTATATCATATTTATCTACTTAACTCTCTTATCTATCTTTTATCTATCCTTCTTCATCTTGCTTTCTTTCCTTGTCTTTATTTCTGTCTCTCTGTCTCTCTCATGCAAATCAGAAAAACCCAGATTCCAGTCTTGCCACTAATATTTGGCTGTGACCCTGTCATTTATCCTCTTGGTGCCCCTCAGGCAACTTATTAAGTGTATAAAGTGTATGCAAATTGTTGATCTACATTACTAAGAAAAGTTCTTCATTTGGAGTTCAGTTTACCATGACAATAAAATAATAATCCCAGTCAAAAATCTATGAATCTGAAGCTTAACCATGAGTCAGCAGAAACTGAACATATCTATTTGATCCTTCGAAGAGGGTGAAATTAAAGAATTAGAACTGATTAAGAAAACATCTAGGCAGGACCCTGATGAAGAGAATAAATGTACTAGAATTTCTGAGCCTTGAAATTCTTGTTGGATCTGCACTGGAGGCACAATGCCCAGTGAGATAACATGCACAGTACTAGGAATCTTTAGGGATCCTTCCTCCCCTCTAAAAATAGTATAGCATATTTAATCTGTCTGTACTATGTTATGAAAATGCCTGAAATATCACAAACTTTGGAGAAATTTGTGAAGGAAGAACTATATCTGTATGGAGCCATATGCTTCCTCCTTCCTTAGTCTCTCCTTCCTTCCTTCTAAATTTGCAGATATTTGTAAAACTTCAATGTGTTAGTTAATTGGCTTTTCCTGTAAGAAGTTCTGGTGTGGCTATGCCTCTTCCAGTAACCAGGCCATGCTAGCAAAACAAAAAGCATGTGTTTCCAAGTAAAACTGTTTATGGTTGAGGGATAGGTCACATTCTTTGAACAGGTAATCATATTTGAATACTGATAATGAATTAAGTTTCTATGGTATTTTTTTAAAATACAAATTGCATCAGAATTTCCTTTGTTCTTTCCTCTCTCCCTCTTTCTCTTCCTTTCTTCCTTTCTCCTTCCATCCCTATTTCTACTTCTTTGTTCCTCCTCTTTCCCTCTGTCTCTTCCTTTCTTCCCTTTTCTTTTCCTGCTATCCTCCCTCCTTTCTTCCCTCCCTATCAGTTTTTTCCTTCCTCTTTTCCTTTCCTTTCTTCCTTCCTTCTTCCTTCCTTCCTTCCTTCTTTCCTTCCTTCCTTCTTCCTTTCTTTCCTTCCCTCCTTCCTTCTTCCTTATATTTTTACCTTTCTACTACTAATAATATCTAAATGGAAAATAAATAAATAGCTCCAATTCTCAAATATTACAATTTTAAGTCTAAGTATGCAATATTGAAGCACTTCTACCTTCCTAAATGTTACAACTGATGCTTATTAACAGGACTAATTCTGGTCTTATACTATTTGACCTTTTGTTTTCTCATTTGGAAATGAGGGTTGATAATATTTGTAACTCATAATGATTATAAAGCTGCCTCAGAGTTGTGAAAACCTGGTTTGAGGTCTTGCTTCTGACATATATCAGCTATGTGACTGTGGGCAAGTCATTTTGCCTCAGGAATCTCTAAAACTACTAGTTGCAAGTAATTGATAGTTTACGTTGTGGAAGGAATGGCATTTCCCCTATAGATAAAATGGGTATACATATTTATGTATATGTGGATCCTACTTCCAAGTTATTTATTCATGAAAATTTAGATTTAGCACCAAAAGAGGCCTTTGAGATTATCTAGTTTAAAACCCTTCATTTTGCATAGGGATTTGAAGCATAGACATGTGACTTGTCCAGGATCACACACATGTTATTTGTCTTTTGTTCTCCATGAAGACCATGATATCAAGGAGGTGATGCCATGGAATGAGAGTGAATTGCATTAATTATAGGGAGAGCTGCCCCAAGGTACCTGTCTCATTTTCCTCTCCAGAGCCATTTGGGGCCAGTGGCAAGATACAGATCAAGATAAGTAGAGATAGCCCTAAATGAAAATGGAAACTTTGGCCTTTTTAAGTTAAGGTCTTTCTTTTTATATTTGTATCACCAATATTTAATATAATGCTTGGAATAAGAGAAAAAATATTTCTCTCTTGATATTAATAAAAATTATTAATTGAAATTAAGATTTTCTCTTTCTATCTTCTAATTCAGAAATCAGTCTTTATAAGTTATTCAATCAGCCTTTTGAAAGACATTGCTGACAAATGAAATTGTGCAAATCCTCAGGGTACATGCCTTTAGATCTTGGGTGGGACTCCCCCCCCTCTAGGAGACCTCACAAATAAAATTCAATCTAAGAAAGATCTTGCCCCTAGAAAATAAGCCCCTGTTTATCCTTGGGATCTTTCATTAAAATTAATGTGATCAGGCTTACAGTTTGCTAAAGACAGTCGAATCTTATGATTAGATCAAATTTTCTTCAGGATGCAATGAAGACTTTTTTACCTACTTCTTCCTTAATATGTCCACCCATTTTTGATTGTTAACCAATCAGAGTTGATTTTTATCCTCGGATGGATTACAGTCTCTTTTCCAAAAGTTTATTAAACATTCAGAGGCCTCAAGAGTCATGAGAAAAAGTCAAATAACTATCCTTCCATTGTTTATTTCTTATTCATAATTTATAAAATTATTGTTAGCCAGAAATTATGTCTCAGACTTTTCATATATCACATATAAAAAAAAATCTTAAATAAATATTTTTCATTCATACATTTATCATGTACTACTTTTTATTCTCAGTACTAGAAATTCTTGGAAAGCCTACTTTTTAAAATATAAACTCATAAGAAAAAGAGGAAAGGTCATTTCACATATCTCCTCAATCATTCAGATTTGATTTGAGCCTTTGAATTGTTCTAGTATGATTTTCATTTTACTGATTTTTTTTTTGTTTCTAACCTTTGTTTATTTTCCTTTATTTGTCTTCTCATTTAATGAGAAAAAATAAAGGTTTAACAACTATTTATCACAATAAGCTAACTTATAAGTTACAATATAAATAGCTATATCGACAGAGGGTGGAGGCAAGACCAAAATCTACTAGAGGAAGAGAAGCTTCTTTGTCAACCTATTGGTCTAATAATGTCTAGAGAAATGATATCTGGAGGGCTGTGTGTGAATGAACGGCTTGAAGGTATATACCTTTACAGGTTTTGACAGTTCTAACATATGGAAATTGTTGAGCTGGAGTAATTTTCCATTATCTATTATATATTACCTTCCCTGTAATAGAAAGCACCCCTGCCTTCAGAAAATAAAACATGATGATGTAGTATGCTTCTGTTCTCAAATGTATGTCTTTCAAGTCGATTTATTCCTTTCAACCAGACATCCAGAAAGCAACAAATTGTCACAACTGCTACCCCCACAGATCAGTGACTAAGGAATGAAAGCATTTGACTTCTTCTTTACCACCTCTTCTAATTACACCCAGATTGATCAGACATCTTCTCCTTTCCCATTTTCCTGCTGTATGCAAGCATTCTCCAGCATCAGTCAAGATTTATGTAAATGAGATCTTCTGTAAGCCTCTCAGGGGGCTGCTCCTTCTGACTCCACCTCTGAGCAATGCTGTTTTTATGAATGACTGCAATCAATGACAATGAATGACTGCCAACTGCCCACTCAACCACTTCTACTCCTCCCTGTACACACACTCTAGAGAAAGTAGCAGTTCCATGCCTGCAGATGAATCTATGATAAGGCTTTTATCTTTCAAAACAGGAACTAAATTTGCTTCTAAGATACTTAAGCTGTGGTAATTAGATATTCAAAATGTCTGCAAAACTCACAATTTACCTAATTACTTTCTCCCTTTTCAAGTTTCTATGAAAGAACATGCAATATCTTTCTACCAAAAGCAAAAGGGAAAAAAAAAAAGTTTGAATACTTTTGATGATATTACTCCCATTTAGGGTTATTATTTAAGCCTGCCATAGTTAATTTCAGATATTAGTCATAAATTATGAAATATTAAAGTGTATCTCTATTGATACGTTTGGCCTCATGCACATAAGAGAATTTCCAAGCTTAAGACCAAAGAGCAATCCCTCATGTGAGACCCTGTAAAAATCATTCACCTCCTCTGGATTTTAGTTTTGCTTTTTTATCAAAAAAGTGCTATTTTTGGTTATGTCTAAAGCCTATGATTTTCAATGATTATTTAATAATGGTCTTATGTATTTTACCACCAGATAACTATAATATGGTGATATTAAACATTTATCAGCTGTGTGACCCTGGGCAAGGCACTTGACCCTACTTGCCTCAGTTTCCTTCTTTGTATAATGAGCATAAAAAGGAAATGGCAAGTCATTCCCATATGTTTGCCAAAAAAACCTCAAAAATGGGTCATGAAGAGCCAGACAAGACAAATGATTAAACAACAACAACAACAACAAAATATTTTATTAATAAACTTTATGAGGTAGGTGCTGTCTCACCTAACTTTGCATCTTATTCTCATCTAGCAAGTGTTCTGCATGCAAAAGCTTACTAAATAGTTGTTGTATTAATGAATGGATGGAAAAATGAATGGACAGCCTCCCTGGAGATTGAGATCAAATCAAAATCAGGTCTGTTGAAATTAGGAAAATGATAAACTGTTCTTGTGTTTGCTCTCTAGTCCCCAGCCCTTACTGTATTTTATTGCAACATTTTTGGTACCTAAAATAAAGTAAAAATAAACAATGTTAAGAACAGAAATAAGAAAATATAGTCTACTAAATTGTCTATTGTTAAAATAATCTAGAAAAGAATTATATATCATTGAAAATAGGATAAATGTAATGTGATAATAAAAATGATTTAGACCAGATTCTAACATCAATATCATGCTCTGCAAAATGTTTGCAAATAAGTCTGTCTATAGTCTATGCACTTTAAGAAAGGAACTTTTCCATTATTTTTTTTTTTTTGTCTCCCAACTTAGATGTCTATTTCCAAAACAAGAGAAAGATTTTCCCCCTAGCATATGTTAAGCAGGTACATTTTAACTGCTACCTTAATTCAGTCAA
This sequence comes from Antechinus flavipes, assembly GCF_016432865.1. Taxonomy (NCBI): domain Eukaryota; kingdom Metazoa; phylum Chordata; class Mammalia; order Dasyuromorphia; family Dasyuridae; genus Antechinus; species Antechinus flavipes. Next base: position 239,825,150 of record NC_067401.1, on the reverse strand, counting down.
TGAGGGTTTGACTCCATGTATGTCTTACTGTTATTACTGGTATTATTATGTTTTAGTTTAGTATTAATTGTTCGTTGAAAGTGACTTCTAAAAAGAATTAAAAAGAAGAGGAAAGTCAACTATAATAATAATGGTATTGAGTTGGTATTAACAGCAAAGACTAATACAAAAGAATGTGAGAAGTAGATGAACAAATGTTGGATCGGGAATCAAAAGACTTGTCTTAAGGTTATTGCTGTGATACTTATTAGTTTTCTGACCTTGGGGCAGTCATCTCTGAGCACTGCTTTCTTTATTTGAAAATGAAAACTTTAACTTAAGGGTAGGGATAGGGTGGAGTGAATTGGAACATGGGCCTTGAAACTGTGCATGTGATTCCTTTTGATGAAAGAACATATATATTCTGTCCTTTTACCTAGCTACAATAATACCTGACTATCTACTTCAGAGTTGTGAAGAAAGTACTCTGTAAACTGTAATGCAACATACTGTTGAAGTGAACCACACACAAAATGTTGGCAACCAAATGAGAAAATGGCCTTCAGTAAAACAGTTTTCAATCTCCTTGGAGAAATTAGAGGATTCAAATAAGGATGCATTTATCAAGCAACTACTATGTGCCAGCTATTGTACGATGTTGTTGTTCAGTTATTTTTAGTCATATCCAATTCTTCATGACCCCATTTGGGATTTTTTGGCAAAGAAACTAGAGTTGTTTGCTATTCCTTTTCCAGTTCATTTTACTGATGAGAAAACTGAGGCAAATATGACAAAATGATTTGTTCAAAGATGTCTGAGGTCATATTTAAAATAGCACTGTGCCATTGTGGGGCACCCAGCTGCCCCTAAATGTGTTAAATAAAGATCTGCACTAAGTCTTTACAAATATTATCTCATTGGAGCTTCACAATACTGGGAAGTAGATATTTTTCTATTTTGCAGTTAAGGTAATAGAAGCAAACAGTGATTTCTCCAGGGTCACACATAGTAAATGTCTACGATCAGATTAGAATTCAATTCTTCTTGTTTCCATTCCCAATATGTTCAATCTAGTTTCCTCCAAGGACTTAAAAAGAGCTCAATGAATCTTAGAGAATGATGCACTCTTTAATAAAGTAGTAATAATAATAAATCAGTGATCTCAAATGCTAATTGACTCAATTGAAACAAAATATGAGAAGGGAATATAGCAGAGATGTCAAATAAGCTGAAATAGAACTGTAAAATGACCTTCAGAAGAAATAGAAATGCCATATAAATAAATAAAGCTAGGTCATTGGGAGTATAGAGAAAAGGTATAACTGAGTAGGCATAGATTTATCCAAGAAAATTCAAAGATAGATCAGTTTGCAAAGGACATAACTAGAAAATATGATTAAATTATATAAGGCAAAAGAATGAGGACTTCAAAAAATATTGCCTGTCCTTTCCTTCCCAGATAGCAAGGGAAGAAAAGTTGAAAACAGATGACTATGAAAAGGCAGAGATGTTTTATACTCTGTGAAAAGACTGTTCTCAGAAATCTTTAGTCTCCTTCTTCTGATGTCACCAAGCCACACCTTGCCGTTTTTTCCCATCATTTTTCTTTCTTTTATGTTTCCCTATATATTTCTTTTCTTTACATATGTGAATAGATGTACATATATATTTTTCTTTTCTTTATAGACACAATAGGATATTATCCTATTATTTTAAAAAGTTCAATCTTAATCAGATAAGAGCCAAAAATATCACTTTCAATTGGAAGATAGAACATTATATTTTCACAGAAGAGAAAATGTACATTTAAAGATAGCCTTATCATTCCCCTCTTAGTAAGATCTGGGGGAAACATAGTTCAATATTTGTGGAATCAGAGGAATAAGATAAAAGTGACTTTGAATAATATCTGTTACCCTTCCCCAATCACAGGGTTTAGGGGCATACTCTCAGTCTAGAAAATCCATGAAAAATTTTTTGGTTTTCCTTTCATACCAGAGAGTCTGAAATTTCTCTTTTTCCCTTATGGGATATTTACCTTATTGTAAAATCTAGGTTAAGTATTTAGTGTTAGGCTCTATGTCATCTGCTGGCCTTCATGTGTCATTTGTGGCTTCCACAAAACTCTCAAAAATCCCATTTAATATCTTATACTGATCTGTGATATGTTAAAACTATGATGGGAAAGTTGCCATGTAGAAAGGATAACTATAATCCAATATCCTCATTTTATAAATGAGGAAACCATAGGGATGAGAAGGGTGATGACCTATTTAAGATCTCATAGTAGCAAAGTTCTAACCTTAGAATCTTCTAAACAGGCAAAAAATGTGGCAATTCTTCTACTCTATGAGCAGCCCAAGGAGGTAACTTCAGAACTGTTTTTATGTTTAAGAAGTCATGGAACTGAGGAGGAGCTTTAAATGACATTTCTGGGATCATAGATTCAGAGCTGGAAGAGATCTTGGAAATCACTTAGTCCAACTACTTCATTTGACCAGGAAGGAAACTGGGGCTAAAAGAGGTAAGTGACTTTGCCTGAGGTCACACATTAAGTGGGAGAATTGCAATTTGAAACTAGGTACTTTGATTTCATATTCTCTGTGGACTTTTCAATGAGCCATGCTAATGCTACTTCTGGAAATGACTTAGAGAATGGAAAAGTTAAAGAGAGAGAGAGAGAGAGAGAGAGAGAGAGAGAGAGAGAGAGAGAGAGAGAGAGAGAGAGAGAGAGAGAGAATGTACTTTTCTGAGGCAACAGTAAGGATTTCAGAAATTCCTCAGAACAAAACTATCATAAAAATAAGATGGGAAGGTAGGACTTTGATATTAAGATTATAGCAATCATGTGTATGTTCTAAGGAATGGTAAATTATCATGCATTTTAAGGTAACAGCTGCAAAGTCCAATATTTAGGGTACCAGAACTACTATCCCTAGAATAATAAAAGAATTAACTCATTATTGATTTCCTAGTAAAATCTACATGTTGATGCTGAGTCTTTTCAATTATGTCCAATTGTTTGTGACTCCATTTGGGGTTTTCTTAGCAGATACTTAAATGGTTTGCCAGTTTCTTATGCAGCTCATTTTAAAGATGTGGAAACTGAGGTTAACAGTATTAAGTGACTTGCCCAGGATCACAGAGCTAGTAAGTGTCTGAGGCTACATTTGAACTCAGAAAGAAGAGTCTTTTTGACTCCAGATCAGCGCTCTATTCACTGCACAACCTAGTTACCCACTTATCTTGTATTTATCCCATCATTAAATAGAAAGTGACTACAGTTGATGCCAGGATTTATAGACTCAAACCTCAGTTCTCCTCTTTAACTATATGAATTTGGAGAAGTTTTTAGTTGCCCTTAACTATTATTTCATCATGTGATGAAAGACAATTGTACAGACACTACCTACCTCACAGAGTAATGTTATAATTAAAATATATAATGCATTTAAAGCTCATTATAATGATAAAGGACATAAATGTAAACTATTTTTAAGATTTTTAGCTGTTTCCTTTTGACCCACTTCAGTCCAACTTCCACCTTTTTTTGACCACTTACCAGTTTTGTCTTTTCCAATAATATCATTCCACTTGCACAATATCTGAGTGTCTTCCCCAAACTTCCTATTTTTGCCACTCTTTAGACTTCCTTCATATGTTTTCTTGTGTTTTTTTTAATTCATCTCAATTTTCTCCCTTCAGTTTTATTTTGGCCTTTTTAACCTTTCCTTTCATTCTGCTTTATTGTACATTTTCTTGTGTTGTACTCTCTCTCTCTTTTTTTTTTAAGTTGTCAAATTGGTTTACTTGAGATCTCTGTTGTATTTTTCCCTGAAAAAGGGAAGGATGAACAATATCAAAATCAGAGATCCCTGTCTCCATAGAAATTTCCTTTGGTAAGCTCCTATACCACTTAGGGAAGGAGACAGAATCTAGAGAACTATACCCTCCTATTTTTCTCATTTACCATTAGCTGAGAATAGTCTATGGCTAGGCATAAATTGTGGTTCTGTGGCTTTGCCGATGAATCACTTGTCATAATTTCCATAAAGGTTATAGCCAAGAGACTTCTCTCTTGATTCCAAAACTGAAAACAAGCCAGAATCTATATGATCTTCACCTGGTAATACCACAATTGTTTTGCTAATTTCAAAGTGCAAGGATAACATTGGAGAAGATGCAATTACAACTGATTCTTGGGTAAGCCTCTCATCTGTACTCATTCTCTAATTTTCATAGCCCCAAAGAGGAGACACTAACTAAAGTTGCCAGGTATTTCTTTATTCAATTCCTTATTGGGCCAATCAAATTATGAATATGTCCCAAGGCTATCAGATTGTTTTCAATCTGTTACTTTGACTCAGTTGCAGACCCCATTAACAGTGATATTTCTCTTTCCTTTAGTCAGAAATTCTTCACTTTGCCATACTGTCACAAATTTCATAATTTAGAAACTGATTTGGGTGAATAACTTAAAATGTAGATAATTTGGAAAAAGTTAAATACTCACACTTTTATAAGAATTATTTTTTTCTTGAATAAAATCACACTCAGAATTGTAAGAGACCATACATCTAACCTGTATTTGTTTAAAAATACTTTAAAAATAATCATCCAGTTTTTGCCAGAAGCTCTCCAATCAAGAGGAACCTAGTACCTTCTGAGAAGCCCAAATCACTATGAGATAGGTCTTCTAAGAAATTAGTACTCACAAGCATAAATATATTTTTTCTTTTCTTTTTTGCAACATTCACCTATAGTTTTAAGTTCTACTCTTAAAAGCCAAGAACAAGTCCAATAATCTCTTTTCAGTAATATTTTTAAACACTGAAGAAAGTTTCTATTTAGTTCAGATCAAACCTATAGCTAGGATGTAAGCTGTTATTGGTGAAGGATGAAAGGGAATAAAGAAGGATGCAATCAGGGCATTTTTTAAAAATAAGGCAACTAACAACAGCATATAAACTGTTGGAGTTGAGTTCAAATCTGATCTCAGACACTTACTAGTTATGTGACCCCCCAGCAAGTCACTTAAATTATATGTTCCTCAGTTTCCTCATCTGTAATAATGAGAATATAGAAAAATAAAAAGAAAACATTTCTCAAAGATGTTGTGTATCAAATGAGATAGATGTTAAACCTTAAAGCATTGTATAAATGCTACCAATTATTACTAGTAATAATGAACATTTAAGGAAGGACAGAGAACAAAATGAAGGCATTGGGTATATAGAGAAGGAGAAGAAAAGGGGATTGTAAGAGTGAGAGAATACAGAAAGGAAGGAGAGAATGCAGAAAAAGACAATATTTTCAATTTTTCACTCTTAGTATTTTGCCTAAGATTAAGTCTGAGTATAAAGTAAAGTATTAATTTCCAAAAAGCAAAATTTGGCATGTCATATATGTTTCTCCTGTTGGAAAGACCATGTTAAAAAAAGTTTTGTAACAAATAAAATTGAACTGTTCTTCAAAAGTACTTTTTTTAGTTTGTTAAAATTTCATTTTTAATCTGAATTTAAAAATAAAGCAAGCATTTATACAACAAAGTAGAATAATAAAAAGATTATTGCACATGAAACTGCAAATCTAGTATGTATAGCTTGCTATTCCTTTTAAATATATAATAAAATTATAATGTACTTTTTTTTTCCTTTCCTTCTACTCATACCTCCCCCCTTCCTAGAGATGGCTTCCATTACACACACACACACACACACACACACACACACACCCCATGTATTTTTATGTGGTATGTATAAATGTATATCGACTCTATGTATGAGTATTTATGGGTAATATATATGTATCTATGTATATATATGTGTGTGTATATGCATATATCTATATATGTGCATGTGCAAAATCATTCTATACATACTTCTATTTCTCAGTTCTTTCTTTGGTTGTAGATAGTGTTTTCCTTCATATGTCCTTTGTGTAATGTCGGGCTAGCTTTCTGGAGGTCCACCAGAAGGGCCTTGGTCTCAGCGGGATAGACACCACGAGAATGGTCAAGAATAGATTCTAGATTCTTTATTCTGGCCCAGTTTTGATCTTAGTGCAGGAGGCATGAGAGCCACCATGAGACTGGTCAAAGATAGAATGTCTCTCTTCCAGTCCTTCTTAGCCCTTATATATCTTATTGTAATTAAATCATTACAGCATACTGATTATGTGTGAACTTAGAGAACCATTATATCACCATACTAAGTACTAAGTCTATATGTGAACTAGAGAATCATCATCTCATCAATTCCACTCAGTTAACATCTTGTTTCAAGTATATTTCTCCAGAGTTAATTTGGGTATTTATAATAATTGAAATGACTTTGACACTCAAAATTTTTCTTAAAGCAATATTGTTGTTATTATATACATTATTTTCTTGGTTTTGCTCACTTCTCTATTATTTTGTACATGTTTATCCAGGTATCTCTAAGAGCTTTGGCAACATTTTAAATTTTGGTCACAAGATATTCCTATCACCAGATGAATAATACATTCTATATGATACAACCCTTGAACAGTTTTGCCCCAGGTTAGATAATTCCAATCCTCAAGTTCACAGATCTAAAAAGATATATGAATAATGTTCATTCATTTCAGGGCAAAGTACTACTTAATAGCTAATTTATGACTTTGGTGATAAAAATGAGTTATACTTATTCAGACAGACAAGTGAAACAAGAGAATGAACATTTTGAAAGATCTGAGGGGGAGGGACATTCAAAATGACCTTGACTAATCGGAGCAAGGTTATCCATTTCTACCTAGATAGCTAGCACAGTAGATAGAAATCAGCTGGGAGTCAGAAAGACTAAGTTCAAATCTGGCTTTAGATACTTGATCGTTGTGGGACTATGAGCAAGTCATTTAACCTCCTTTTTTGCCTTAGTTTCCTCATTTGTAAAAATGGATTAATAATAGCCCTTAAATAACATGATTGTTGTGAGAATCAAATGAGATAAAAATTACATAGCTGTTAATATAGTGCCTGGTCTGTAGTAAGCACTCCATAATGTTATATCTGAATGGCTAGGTAGTGTAGTGGATAGAGTACCTGAGTTCACATCTAGCTGTATGATTCTGGACAAGTAATTTAACCCTTTTTGCTTCAATTTCCTTATTTGTAAAATGATCTGAAGAAGAAAATGGCAAACCATTCTAATATACCCCTAAGAAAAGCCCAAATAGGGTCACAAAGAGTCAGACACATCTGAAAAATAACTGAACAAGAACAAGAATCAATCTTATTCATTATTATACAGGATCACCAAAAGGAAGATAGGAAGTGTTTTAGAGTTCTAATTTGACCTTTTAATTTTATACAATAAAAGATCACATAATTTTCCCAAATTTTTGTTGTAACTGGGATTAAAAATTAGTTTCTCTAACACTAAATCGAATCTATCTATACATCACATCTAAAGTATGGAATATTTAATAATCAATTTGAAATATAAAATATAATAAACACAACTGTAATTTGCAGACAGGAAAAGAAACTGCAGGACTTTAAAATAGGGAAATACTGGCTATCAGTATTTATATACATTGTTTTCTTGGAGTTCTACTCTTAAAAACCAACTACCACTAAAAATGAAGGTTGTGGGAATATTTAATTTGAATAAGACCAAAAACTTTTTTAAACTAAATTTTTATCAAAGCTCATAAACAAAAACTACTGGTAAGTACTTCAATACTAGCATCTATCTCACCTTCAATCAAAATGTTGCCATATTTCACAGTTCAATAATTGAAGCAATAGTCCTATGTTATATATTGGTTTGATTTAATCAAAATTTGAAAAGAAGTTTGCAAAAATTTTGATGCTAACTTTTAGGTGTGTGAGCAGGATGATTATTAGTTTTTATTTAGCAAATTAATTTTTTTATCATGCACCAATGGTCATGAACATTTCAGTGCAAAAAAAAAGAATAAAAAAGATTAGATATGAAACTATAAACTTGTGTTTATATGTATGTAAGCAATATAATTTATTTTTAAGTTTATATTAATTTTAACATAAGGGAGTTAGGTGGCTCAGTGGATAGAGAGCTGGGTCTAGAGTCAGGAAAACTCATCTTCCTGTGTTCAAATCTGGCCTCAGACACTTAACATTGTTTTCCTCAGTTCCTCATCTGTAAAAGGAAGTGACAAAAGATTTAGCATACCACTCCAATATCTTATCAAGAAAATTGTAAATGGATTCACACACAAAAATGATTGAACAATAACACATTTAACATGTTAATAAAACAACTGTTTTTTGAGTAATTTTAAAATATTTTATTTAAGTCACATTGACTCCTTGAGTCTCAATTTCCTCATCTTTAAAATTAAGAAGCTAAAACAAATAGTCTCTGGGATTCTTCCAACTCTAGTTTTATGATTTATTATCTAGATCTTCTAACCTTTGGCAATTCCTAAGGACTTATTCCCTAAATGAGAGGATCTTTGATCTCTGCCTTGTTGCCAGAAGTTCCTACACAAAGGAAAACATAAATCTTTCAGAATCCAGAACGAAAGACCCCTGAATTACAAATAAATTAGTGCTCTACTTATCTTCATGCATTTTTCTCAGTGAAAGGATATAGTTTTCTGTTACTGGATATGGCATATAAATGGCTATCATGGTTCTTTAAGGATATTTAAATTTAAAAAGGTGTTCAAACATCTCAAAAACTAAAATTTTAAGTCTAATTCTTATTAAAAATATATTTTAGGCAATGCCAATACTTCAATGGAATATCTACTTAGGATGTTAGAATGGGAAGTCAATCAGATTGGAAAGTACTATAAAGTATTATAAGTACCATAGAGATTGTTTTCTATGAGTAGATATTCAAGTGACATAAATCATTCATGCTATTAATTTTAGATTGTTGATGCATATTTCTATAATACATGATTTACAGATTCAATATTATTTCATCATTTTATTATAATAGTTCTGTGGAACTATGACAAAAAATGAAACAATCCATTTAAACAATTTACGGTCACAAAAAGTAACAAAGCTTAGTGGAATTCCCTTCCATTTTGGGAATCAGGAAAATAAGTTCAAGTCTTGCTTCTAACATTTATTGGTTGTGCTCATTATCATTTGTTTACTTGTTTCAGCTATGTCTGATTCTTTGTTATCCCAACTGGGAGTTTCTTGGCAAAGATATTGGAGGATTTTGCCATTTCCTTCCCCAGCTCACTTTATAGACAAGAAATTGAGTGATTTGTTGAGGATCACACAGTTAGTAAGTGTCTGATGGCAGATTTGAACTTAGAAAAATAAGTCTTCTTGACTTCACATTTAACAATTAGCCACTGAACCACCTAGCAGCTCTCTAAAAAAATGTACTTTGGTTTTTCCCTTTGTTCTGATTTTTCTCTCCCAACATGATTCATAAAGCAATGTGTATTAAAAATAAATAAATACATGAAATAAAAATAAAAGTATACTTTGCTGATAAAGATGCTAATCTGCTTTAGCATAGACAACTATCTTAATAAAAGTTTGCTGTGTCATGCCAGGCCTCTCCCCTTACAAACACACATATATAAACACTGGATGAAAATTTGTGTTTAAATATCTAAAAAATAACTCCATTTTCAGAAGGAAAAGTACTTCAGAATAACTCTCTGCTGTCTTTATGATAGACATACTCATCTATGAAGAAATTAAGATCACATAATCATAAAGATCATAAAAGTTGTAAAGTTATCAGGTGATTTTGTAGAAGCCTTTGTTCCCTTCTTCCTTCCTTCTAATTGACCCTACTGTACTTTTCTTCTAATGGTACCTATAATTACCAATAGTCATGTGGAGTTCTTACCTCTCAACTCTCTCAAGTTTTTAAATATATAACTTCTCAAAGTAAATCAGAATACCCAAAACTTTAAAAGTTAAAAATTTTAAAGTTAATCTTGCTCTCTTTCCCCATTTCTCCTTCCCAAGCCATTGCTTCAGCTAATCAGTCACTCAATCAATGAATCAACAAGCATGTAATAAACATCTAAGATGATATCTTTTGATTCATGTCTAAATTAAATTTAACTGAGGCAGAGTTGCAGGAAAACATTAACCTCACTTTCTCTTCCAGAGACATCACTGTCCAGTGGCAGGATAGAGTCAATATGACTGGTGATGATTCACACTGCAATGGATGATCTTGTTATCTTCAATGTCTAACCAAGTTGTAAGTGCTCTACTGCCTTCATGATCATTGGAACATATTGTTTTCATTTGCCCATTACACCAGAATAAGTCTTCACATCCTTGGGGTAAAAACCTTCTTAACTCACCATAGGCTTTGAGACCCTCTGGTTACCCTCAACCTGCTTTACTTCCCTTTATGGTAATAATATACCTGTCAATGACAAATTCAAAACTTTTGAGTCCCCACATAAAGTTGGAGTCACTTGTAGTTATATCTTTGTTCTTTTCTTCAACCTTTTCATCCAATCCCAGGCTGTCCCTAAGTCCTGATTTTCTTTACTTTTAAATGTCTTATATTGATTCTTTCTATTCATTTCCACTGGGACCCATTTAGACCGCACTCTGATTCATTCTTCGTTCAGCTATCAGACTTATTATCTGATTCTTTTTGATTATATACCACCTTTAAAATCCAATTCAACATTTAATAAATTCAAATTGACTTGACACTAATTAGTCTTTTGTTTTGAAGAGCACATTCAGACCCACACCACTTCTCCTTTTCACTGTTGTTAGAGCCTCCTAATTGTTCCTTCTGTCCCAGGTCTCACTTCTTTCAGATTCATTCTCTTCATAATTAGCAAAGTGATATTCCCAAAATAAAGTTCTGAAGATTGGTGGATAAAGACCTCCATTTTAAAACAAATTTCATTAGCTCCCTGTGGTCTCTAGGATCAAATACAAATTTCTTTTGTCATTTAAAGCCTTTCATGACCTCTCTGCCAAAGGGGTATTACATATTATTCTTCTTCAGGATATCGGTGTTGATTCAGAAAATTTATTAAGAACCTATTAGATATAGAATATTGTGCTAAGAGATATAATATACACCTAGAGAACCTTTCATACATAATAATAGCTAGCATGTATGCAGTGTTTCAAGGTCTGAAAAGCAATTTATAAATATTTCATTTTATAATCACAACTCTGAGAGGCAAGTGCTATTATCATCCCTATTTTGAATTTGAAGAAATTAAGGTAAACAGAAGTTAAGTGAAAGAAGTTAAGTCTGAGGGAGTGGGCTGAGGCATAGTAAGAAATTTGCCCAGATTCTAAATGGTTAAAAATGTAATTTGAGTCCAGGTCTTCCTAATAGCAAGTTTTGCACTTTATTCAAAATAATCCCTTTGCTTTTTTTCTTTTATATAGTAAATACTTAATGAATGTTTACTGAAATTAAGTGACAAAGATCTTGTGTGCAAGAATTATAGTAAAGTATAACATGGGGTTTTCTACATTCTTCTCAAATAAATACATGTTGCACAATATATAAACATAATGGAGAGGTGTGCAAGTACTTCTAAAGATCAGTTTTCTGTATGGGTCATGATAAATGGTATTGTGTTGTGACAAGTGTTGTCTTTGTAATTCTCTTTGTGATTCATTAGTCACTTCCTCAAGAATTTTGTATGCTTAGATGATGGCTGGATAAAACCTACAGATTCTAAAGGATGGATATAGAAAGGGAATAATTTGAGCAGAGATCATTGCTTTGACAGAATATATGGCTAAATGCAAGATAAACAGATAATTAGGGGGAAACTTTTGATCTTGTTTCTCAAAAGTTTGGTATTCTGTGATTCAAGAAATGAAGTTCTTCTATCCTGTCCAATGGATAATGCTCTTGGCATAGAGTCAGGGTGACCTCAGTTCAAAATTGGACTTATCAATTCCAAGAGACATGGGATAGAAAATGCCTTTGGCATCTGGAGAGAGAACTATGGAGACTGATTGTGGATCAAAGCATAGTATTTTCACCTTTGTTGTTGTTGCTGTTGTTTGTTTGCTTATTTTTTTTTTCTTTCTCAAGTTCTTTTCCATTTTGATCTAATTTTTCTTGCACAACATGACAAATTTGGAAATGTTTAAAAGAATTGCTCATATTTAAGCTATATTAAATGGCTTGCCATCTTGGGAAGGGGGAAAGTAAGGGAGGGAGGAAGAAAAATTTGGAACACAAAGTTTTACAAATATGAATGTTGAAAATTATCTTTACATGTATTTAGAAAAATAAAATACTATTGGGAAAAATTGCCTTTATATACTTGCTAGCTTGTGATCCTGAGCAAGTTGTAATTTCTGTCCACCTCAGTTTTATAATCAATAAAATGAGGGATAACCTATCTCCCATAGTCATCATGAAACTCAAATGATATGATATTTGCAAAATTTTAAGTTCAGTGTCTGACATGGTGAGGGTTTAATAACTTCTTGTTTCCTTCCCTCCTGTTCCAGATATAGTTTTGTTACATCATTTTGTTTGGGACTATCACATCTTTACTCTGGTACAATGATAGAATTGTAATTCCACTGGTGTGAGAAATAACTCCATCAGTCTATATCATGATCTCTTGTACATTCTCTGGAATTTTTTTTTTTTTTGTGAATAGATTTTATCATAAGTTCTTCATATACATTCTGTCCCTTTTTCCCATACAGTAAAATTTCTTATTCTTTCAATATTTCAAGGTTACTATTCTATCCATTGTGTTGTCCATGTTTTGAATTATTCTCACACCATAACCAAGTAACTTCCTTTTCTTTTTATGTATGTGTACATTTATTTATTATTATTACACATTGCTTTATGAATCATGTTAGTAGAGAAAAATCAGAGCAAAAGAGAAAAACCATGGGACAGTTTTAAAAAAAAAACAGAAAATCAAAGTGAACATAGCATGTGTTGATTTACATTTAATCTCCTTAGATTTTTTTTCTGGATGCAAATGGCATTTTCTGTCCCAAGTCTATTGGGATTGCTTTGGATCATTGAAAACCAAACTTTTCATAGTTGATCATCTCATATTCTTGCTATTATTATGTACAATGTATTCCTGGATCTGCTTGTTTGCTCAGCATCAGTTCATGTAAATCTTTCCAGGGCTTTCTGTGATTAGCTTGTTCATCATTTTTTTATAAAACAAAAATATTCCATTATCTTCATGTACCACAGCCCTTTTATGACCCTTTGGACATAATTCCTGATTGCTCTCTAGAATGGTTGGATCATTTTACAACTCCACCAACAATGCATTAGTGTCCTATTTTTCCCATATCCCCACCAACATTTATCATTATCTTTTTCTGTCATCTTAGCTAATTTGAGAAGTGTGAGATGGTCAGAGTTGTTTTAATTTGCATTTCTCTAATCAATAGTGATTTACATCATTCTTTCATATAATTATAAAAGGCTTTAATTTCATCATTTGAAAATTGTCTATTCATATTCTTTGACCATTGATCAAATGGGGAATGATTTGTATTCTTATAAATTTGACACAGTTCTTTATGTATTTTAGAAATGAGATCTTTATCAGAATTACTGGCTGTAATGATTTTTTTCCCCATCTTTGCACTTCCCTTTTAATCTTGTTTCTGTTGGTTTTGCAACCTTGTTTTCCAATGATACATTGCTTCTAATCATATATAAAAGATATCATCTTCTAGGTCATTTTAACATACACATTATCATTGGCAATGATAAAATATGTTAATGTCACAAACTTTTCTATTATACTTTAAATTGCGTGCCATTTTGCTTCTTACCAGAGTATGATGTTTTGTGATTTGCAGTCTCATAGAGCATTCCTGTGAGAATCATGGTATGGATAAAATGAGTTTTTTATAGTAGTATGTAGCATACAATCATTGAAAGTCCTGCATGATTTCCCAAGTGTGCTCTTATCCCATTTCCTCCTATTACTCAATCTTGGCCCAAAATAATTGTTCATGTATAGATCCTATCAGAGAGAAAGAGAGAGAGAGAGACAGAGAGAGAGAGAGAGAAAGAAAAAAAGAGACAGATACAGAGACAGAGAGACAGAGACATTTTCAGAAAACTAGTCTGGTCAATATCAATTTCATTGACATTCTTTTTCTAGAATGAATGATTAAATCAATTCCGTTCCTCTGTCATGAGTTACAGTGCTTAGTCATCTTCCAAGGTTTAGTAAAACAAAAATATTGTTTTCTACTAATAGAAGATTTTGCAGAATTTTCCTGTCAGTAGACATTTCCTTATTTTCCTTGGACTTAGTATATATCTGCTCTAAATCTGTCAAACATTTTAAAATAGGTGTTTTACTTTATTTTTAATAATCCGTGTATCATTTAACATGGTTAATTCCAAAGTCACTATTACCAAGAAGACTTTGGCAATTTTCATGCCTATCTGGGATGTACCTTGTAGGAGATCAGTAAATAAGATTGCATTTTGATCTAAGTCAAATGCTTTTATAAAATCACTCATCAGAATCTTACTTTTGGTATACTAGCCAGGCACTTAAATATGGTCTATTTTGGAAAGTCAGTTACAAAAGTCATTCTGCTCTCAAATTCTTATCTTTTGTTGTTGTTCAGTCATTCAGTCATGTCTAACTCTTTGTGACCCCATTTGGTTTTTTCTTGGCAAAATACTGGAGTAGTTTGCCATTTCCTTCTTCACCTCATTTTACAAATGAGGAAACTAAGGCAAATTGGGTTAAGTGACTTGTCTCCAAGTTTTTACTGAGAATTCTAAAAGGCATAGCTAGACTTGTTCTCATAAACATTTTTAGAGATGAAGAAGCAAACACAAGGGTGATACTTGCTGTTGTCTTGATAATCAAAAAGTCACTTATTAAAGGGAAGTTAGGTGATGCAATGGATGGAGCACTGGCCCTAGAGAATGACCTGAGTTAAAATCCAGCCTCATAATCTTGACACTTACTGACTGTGTAACCCCAATTCTCTCCCCTGCCCCTCAAGAAAAGTAGTTATTAAACATTTATTTATATATATACACAGATATATATAAATATAATATATATTTATAATATATAAACATATATATAAACACACTGACTGATTAATGTATTTTTAGTAAAGGCATCATCCATGATCTGCTTTTGCAATGTTTACTGTCTCTAAGTTGTTTTAAAAATAGATTCTCACTCTAGAAAAGAGTCACTATAGGACTCCTATTTTCTGTATTTGCTTGACCAGCACTTGTTCCAGTCTTTTCTCAACTCCATCTTTTTAAGTAACATTATTATATTCTCATATAGTGAATTAATATTGAGACAGTAAAGTTTAAGGTAGTGATTCCATTATTACAAGTAATAAAAATAGACCATCATTAAAAAAAAAAAAAGAAGCTTTGATTTCACACATGTTGGGTTATATTCTTGATTTTGATCTACAAATGCCCTTAGAATTGGCCTGAGAAAATCCCCTGTCTTCCAGTTTCAGCATGCCTTCTCTATTCAAATTATCTTTCATATATTTATTTGTGTATACATTGTGTCCTGTCTCCCAGTAGAATATCATTTTAGTGAGGGCATAGATTGTTTTGTATTTGTCTTTGTATCTCAGCATTTAACATCATTCTCTTCTCATAGCAGGTGTTTGACAAATATTGGTTGAATTATAAAACAACAATAATGATAATAGAATTCCAACATGACTTAGTAAAAAGTTGGCATCAGATTCAGGCAGATATTTACAAGTTGAGAGGGAGAGAGGAGAAAGGAGAGGGAGAGAAGGAAGGGGAGAGGAAAGGAAGGGGAGAGAAGAAAAGGGAGAAGGAGGGAAGGGGAGAGGAGGGATAAGAAAACTAGCCTTTTGATTGGGAAGATCTAAATTCAAGTACTCTGACATATACTTGCTATGTCATGTGGGCAATTTACTTAACCTCTCGGTTCCATAGACAAATCTTCAAGACAAAATTTCCCAATAAGCATTAATCTAAATTGGTAGAAAAAGTTTCCTCACAGAGAGTATTGTTCTAAACATGTGTTATAGACACACATACATGTGTACAAAGTTATTTGAGCTGAGGTTGCCCAGAAATCTATAATGCATATATGCAGAACTTGCTTGGAGAAAACCAATAGCTATAAATATTTAGAATAAACGTTTTGATTGCTAGCTGTGCTTTTAATTTTTTTAAAGAGTATCCATGAACTATCTAACCATGGTTTCCTTAAAAATTAGGAGAAGGGAACAGGAGTTATCTGTATTCCTGATAATAGATAGCTAGATAAAGCTGAAATATGTTAAAATTTTAACTTTTGTTATTATTGTTGTTGTTTTGGGTCAAAGTTTAACATTTTTATACACCTATTATTGAGATCCCTTCTAAGAGATCTTGTTTTGCTTTTCTCTAATGTCTTGGGAAAAAATATTACTGTGTTTGGAATGAAATCATGTGGATATATCATGCTTGTATTTATATACTGGAAGTTTGAGCCTCCAGCTCTGTTTCTTTTTGCAAGGCCTGAGGCTATCTCTCCATGATAAACCTGTAGCAGAAACCCTGATTGACATAGCAGGTGTGAGCATTAAATTTTTATGTTTGGGGATAAGAAATTTTCTCTCAACCTTTTTTTTTTTCTGGGACATCAAGAATTCTTAAAAAAGATCCTTAAAAAAATAATCCAGGTGGTCTTTTTATGTTCCTTGTGTATTCACTGTGTATTCACACAACATAAAAAATAGATTATGAAGCATTTAATTTGTTCACAAAGTTATCATGTCAGTAATAAAATTTAATTTAATTGGACAATAATGAGTCCTCCTGATATGGTAGAAATTGTGCTAATATGTCCTAGAAACATAAATTTTAAAATATAAATACAAAAGTTACTGGAAATACAAACAGAACAGTATGGTTAGCATTGCCCTCAAACAGCTTACATTCAATAAGAAGAGTATAAAATGTTCACTGATAAAGATAGAAGAGCAATGAAATTAATACAGATTGGAGATGGGGTAAGGCTAGTACTGATAACTGGAGAAATCAGAATGACTTCTTGAAGCAAAGTGACAATAGAGTTGAACCTTGCTGGAGAATACGAATTGAATTTATTTACACATTTTTTGGCTTATTTGTTATAAATGTAGATTTGTATCTGAAATTTCAGGGATCTAATTTTTATTTTTATAAGAGGCCAGCTAAAAGTAGAAAACAGATGAAACATTTAAAATTCCATTAATACAATGCTATAGATTTATTGTTCTGCATAGTTCAAGACATATCACAAAAAGTTCTGGATCTTGAGTCTGAAGACTTAGATTCAAATGCCAAGTTTTTCCCCTAGTTATTTGCTCTTTCTTGACTCAATTTCCTCACTTTAAAAATGATATGGAAATTCTATGGTCCTGTCTAGCTCTAAATATACATCATGACATTTAACTACTTGGACTACTTATTTTATGAAAAGGAGCTTATAAAGGGATACTCTTATTCAGTACAATATTTGCCACATAGAGTTTTATATATTCAATTTTCAATTCTGAATGACTACTATCAATAATTGCTGCTTTCTCTGATATTTCATTTTTGCCACTGAAGGCTGAATTTAAACTTTACTATACATTATATGATTTTTTGATTCACCATATCTCCAAACACAATGATTTGTCATATGCCTCTAGAAAATGAAGAAATCTAAAATAGGAGTATTTAGAAGTTATAACTTACAAAGGCCTTTCTTCTATGTTGCAAGAGAGAAGTGATTGCTAGATATCCAGTCTGCTATGCCCTCTGCTTTATGACATTGAACCCATCTTTCATCCTTTATTCAATCCATGACTTACACAGTATAGGTACTTTTTCCACAACGGTGAAGATCACAACCCACTCTTTCCTTGTCATTCCATAGGCTCATGACATACCACAAGTCCTCCAAGGCAGAGAGAGCTACTTCAAGTACTAGTAGTACTTGACATCATAGCAGCTCCAGCAATTGTGAGGCAGTCCATCTGTTGCCCTGCATTTTTGTAATTAACTGCTCAATTCCATTTCTAGACAAATATGTCTATTGATGATGTTTTTAATGTCCATTCTTTTCAAAATATATTTTGTTAAGGTTCTGTAGCCAGCACACACTCAACATCATCTTTCCCCTGTCCTTTGAGTCACCTACAATTTTGATTCTTCTGAAATTATAAGGCTCTAGGATTTGTGATCATAACGGATCACCAAGAGAATACTGATGTTTAAAAAGATCAACAGAGATCAGCTTAGGATCACTGAAAATGATATGCTATTTCTCAAATGTGATTCAGTTTTTCACAGAATCTATAGAAACTAACCTTTTACCTTACGTTATACATATTCCAAAAGTTCACGCACACTGGTTACAGGTACAAAGTAATAGAACTAGGTTCTCCCTCAGCTGGAACTGCTCACTAATTATAATTTGGAAACCTTCAGAGAGTGAGTTGAAAAGGTCCTCAAACTCCCACTATCTAGTCCAAATCATACTGATTTAAAAAACTTCTGCAACATTTTTGACAATAAATGGCCCAGCCTCCACTTAACTACCCGCAACATTGGAAATCTCATGAGAAAGAAATAATCATATTAACAGTCAATTATTAAACTTAGGGAGACCCAAGCTTTCCTCCTCCCAGTTCTATTTCCTTGTCTAGTCTCTTAAAGACAAGGCTAATAGAAGATAGGATTGACATATTCCACACAACTGGATCAGAATTTCCCTCCTCCTTGGACTTGGATGGAGGATAAATTCTTTAAATAGATTGCCCAAGGCTGGGAGTAACTTAGAAGTAAATGACATGATCTAAGTTCATTAGAATAGATTCAGCCCTTCATTGTAATATTCATTCTCTCATAAATAGTTAACCAAAGCTGATTGCCACCTTCAGGAATATACCTCTTCCAAGGACATATAAGCCATTTAGCCCCCCACCATTATTGTCTTTGGTGTTCAAAAATGCCACAGATTTCCTTTTATTAAAATTCTGGTGTTATTAATAAAATGACTAATTGCCCAGAAATTATCTCTCTCAAACTTTTTAAATGCCACAACCTTACAAGGTAACTTATCCTCTCTAGTTATCTATCATCTGTTGCCAGTACTCTTACAATAACCTTCCAATTGGATTCATTATCTTTCCTCAAAAACTGTCTCCTCTTCTTACTTTGTCATTAGTTTCCATAGTACCACCATGCTCTTAGTGACCCAGGATCATAACCTAGGTGTGGTCCTTGCCATTTCACCTCATTCTTAAACCTTCCCATATCCAATCATTTATTATGTCCTATTATTTCTACTTTCGTAATATCTGCCCCCTTCTCTCTGCTGACATTACCACCATTTTGAGGCAGACCATCATGACCTCTTGCCCATACTACTGCAAAAATCTACTTGGTCTTTCTCTTTCAAGTCTCTCTTCACTCCAGTGCATCCTCTGCCACTCAACTATAAAACTGATCTTCCTAAAGTTTAGACCTGACAATTCCTACCTTATTACATAAAATCTATTGGTTCTCTATTACCTCCAAAACCAACTTTAAAAAAAAAATATTTCCTTTAGATTTAAAAATAATTCATACAGAGAGGCTTGGAGAGACTTACATGAACTGATGTTAAGTGAAATGAGCAGAACCAAGAGATCATTATATACTTCAACAATGATACTATATGAGGATGTATGCTGATGGAAGTGGATTTCTTTGACAAAGAGAAGATCTAACTCAGTTTCAATTGATCAATCATGGACAGAAGCAGCTACACCTAAAGAAAGAACAGTGGGAAATGAATGTAAACTGTTTGCATTTTTGTTTTTCTTCCCGGGTTATTTTTACCTTCTGAATCCAATTCTTCCTGTGCAACAAGAAAACTGTTCGGTTCTGCACACATATATTGTATCTATTGTGAACTATTTAACATATATAGGACTGCTTGCCTTCTGGGGGAGGGGGTGGAGGGAGGCAGGAGAAAAATCAGAACAGACGTGAGTGCAAGGAATAATGTAAAAAATTACCCAGGTATGGGTTCTGTCAATAAAAAGTTATAATTATTAAATAATAATAATAATAATTTACAAAATAAAAATAATTCATAAACCTTTTCTCACACATAAAGATGCCATCTCAGTTTTAACTCTTATTCCCAAGAACTCTGTAACATTTATGTGACCTCAATGATGTTCCTGAGCATAAGACACTCTACCTCCCAACCCTGTGTTTTCACGGGCTGATTCCCATGCATAGCATGCTTTTTGTCTTCATTTCTATCTCTTGATTTCCCTTTCTTTCTTCAAGTCTCATTTAATATCCCATCTTTCATAAAGAATCTTTCCCAGGCTTTTAAAAATTTTCTTGCCTTACCTCTGTGATTTTCTTTAATTTATTCTATACATTTCTTTTCTATAAGGTCATTTGCATGCTATCTCCCCCAATTAGACTAAGTTCCCCAAGATCAAGGACAGCTTTTTTGTCTCTCTTTAAATCCCCGGTGTTTAACATAGTGCCTAGCATACAGTAGATGTTTAATAAATACTTATTTAACTGAATGAAGGAAAAACAACAATCTCCTCTCTAATCCTTCTTCCACTCCATTGACAAAGTAATTGTCCTTAAACATAAATGTCTAATCATGTCACACCCCAACTCAATAAACTCTAAACTCTAGTTATTCCTTATTACCCTTAGGATCAAATATAAACTTTTCTGTTTGACATTTAAAACCCTTGACATACTCTTATCTCACTTTTCCAGCCTTATCACATATCACTCACATTGCTTACTTTATGATCCAGTCAAAATTGCCATTTTTCTCCTCCTCATAAACAACACATTATCTCCCATCTTCATACCTTTGCACTGCCTGACCATCAGGCTTGAAATTATTCCCTTCTCATTCATCTTTTAAGATATTGCATTTCCTTAAAAATCCAGTTTAAATGCTACATTTTTACATAAGACCCTTTTCCAATCCCCTCTTACTGCTAGTAGCGCCGCTCCCCAAAGAGCTTGTATTTGTTTTGTATACCTCTTGTATATTCTTAAAAATACATCCTGTTAACCCTTCTCTTCAAAAAAAGAATATGAGCTCCTCTAGGGAATGGGTTATTTCATTTTTGTTTTTATAGTTTGAGCATCTAGCATTGTCCTTGGTAGATAGTAAATATTTTTAAAATGCTTATGCATCGATTGATTGATAGCTTCAATGGTTAGGAAGTTGAAAATTAGTACTCCAATAGGATCTAAAGGGAAAATATTTTTAGCCATATTCAGTGGACTATAGAATTTTAATTTGATTGGTTTTATTATATAAATAATAAATTATAAACAAGTCTAAATCAGGTTTCTGCATTCCACATGTCCTTTTCTATTAAACTTCTTCAAATGCCTCAAACAAGTACTTTTAAAATAGTTTTTCCTAAAATGTGACTCTTGCTTTACATTTCTGTTTTTCCATTGCCACCAAAAGTTCCATTGCTATCAAAATAATTAATTTAGGGACTATTCAAATTTTATGTTATGATTCAAATGTAGAAAGCCATATTTCTCCCCTCATTTTTCAGTTAAACTCTGTGACTTGTAGCTTGTTTTTTGAATTCCTGAGCCTAAATTAACCTTATTAATTCAAGTCTTACATGTCCTGCCCTGACAAATTCAGGGAGACATGCAATAGGTTCTTAATAAGTGCTTTGGGATATAAAATTAAAGGATATATAATAAGGGCTCAGGAATATTAGAATCATCAACGTCAATGGGCAAAATAAAAGTTTAGATGAAGTGTGCACTTAAAATAACCTTGCGAGAAATAATTATTAATAGCCAATGATTTGAGGAGATCCAGTGTTTCCTTCTTGTTCAAAAGTCCTGATTTTGAAAGTTCAGTCTCTTGAAGGACAGTGCTGATAATGAGATTGGAGTAATATTCTTGTTCAGACCCCATCCAAATAGGATAACTATTATGTTCTGCTCAGGCATGGGCGGGGCTTTATAACTCTTTGAAAAGATTGCCCAAGACTGGAATTATTTTAAGAGGTAAATAACTTAATCAAAGTTCAAATGCAGCCCCTCATTGTAATATTCATTTTCTCATTAATTGTTACCTAATAAGAATTGATTCCTACCCTGGGAAACACCAACTCTTAGAAGGACATTTAAATTAAATGATTTAAAAGACAGAAGGCCAGATGATCATCCTTTTATTAAAATGCTGGCATTATTAATAAAATGATTAAATTACCCAGAAATTATTTCTCTTGAACCTTTTTAAATGCTATAATTTAATGGTTAACCTCACTGGTTTTGAACCTTAGGGTGATTTCTTAATGATCCATTAATAATCTGAAGAATAGAATGGAGCAAAGGGAAGGAGTAGGGCTTCCTGGAGCTTTCATAAAACAATTACTCAACCATAGTCAGCACACATTTACTAATCTTTATGGTATGTAAAATGCCGTAAGCAAGACATTAACCCTACAAGTACTACAGTAAATTCTGTATTACATAGTATGTGACAGGACAATATTTGAACCCATGTCATCAGGTTCCAAATTTAATGCCCTTACAATTATGCCATGTATTATGAAATAATATTGGAAAATTATTAGAGACATGGTAGAGGACCTCAAATGACAGATTAGGAAATATAGACTTTAATTTGATAGACAAATGAGAGTAACTGAAAGTTTATGAACATCAAAATGCTGTGATCTGAGATGTACATTAGGGAAATTAATCTGGTTATGATGTATAGAATTAATTGAAATGGTAAGCAACTTTAACTAGGGAGACTAGAAAATGGATATTTGAAAAGTCACACTGAGAAGTAAGGAAAGTCTAATTTAGAGCTCATGATAGTGGAAATGGGATATAGAGAATTGATCCAAGAGAGTTGCATCCACCCACATACCCCACCTGTCCATGATTCTGCTTGTTTTCCATTCCAGGAACATCATGCCTCCTCCTAGATAGACTCATAATCTAAAATCTCATCATCAGGCAGATAGATTCAGTTGTCTCTGTCCTTTAATTGGAAAACTGTAAGACAGTAATAAACTCCTTCCAAAGGCTCAGAACATTGCATTTAACTCTGCCTGGTTTTGACTTTCTGAACATCAAACCCTCTTCAACTGGGCATCCTTTCTCCCCCATTTTTTCAGTTTCCTTTTGTATAATATCTTCTCTATTAAATTGATAGCTTATTGAGGGCAATCTTTCTTTTTTATATTTCTAGCATTCAGCATACTGCCTAGCAAATGAGATTATTATTTTTTCTTTTTTTTTTTTAAACAATTGATTTTTGGAATTGGAGTACAGAGAATAGTAAGCCCAGAGAAATCTGGATATTATGTTTGTTTTTTTTTTTTTTCCTTTTTGGGGTATAATTTGCCTGGTAACTGTTCAGTTTCAGAGTCCACGCATTATGACACTCTGTGAGCAAGATTACAAGTAAATCACTTAGTCAATAATCATACTCTGCACTCATTTTATATGGCAGTCATAATTCTTCAAAATCTTTGTAGCAGATATTTCAAGGGGCTGGTTTTTAAATTTAAAAAATTAAAAAAAAAATAGAGTCATACTAATTGCCTCTTCAGAGAGTTTTCTTTTAAGAGAATGTTATTCACTCCCTCCCCAAAATGTCTGTGGAGAAGTTTCAGAGGTTCCATGAACTTGAATGGCAAAACAATTACATTTTTATTTTCACCTATCCCAAATTGAGATTTATTTTTAAAAATTATTTGAAGAGGAATTCTGAAGAGGAATCCATACCCCTCACAAGACCACCACATTGATTTATGACATAAAAAGAGTTAAGAATCTCTGTCTTCGACAAAGCATGTTAATCAACAAATAAAATGAAGTAGGAAGCAGAATCACTATCCTCAACAAACATCTCTTATATTTTGTTTTTCAGATTATCAATATAAAGTTATTATACTGAACTGGCTAATTATAATTTTTGTGTGAATCTTTTTATAATAAATTTTTTGATTAAAAATAAAGAAGTACTAGTCTAATTTCAACATTTATCCAATTTGTAGAAATAGAGAGAGGGAGTGAAACTGTGATTCTTTTTTTTTTTTTTTTTTGACAGTATAGTCATTTTATTGAAAGAAATTTGATGGGGGTGGGGAAGAGGGGAGGGGGCGATTAGGGATCAATCTATGAATCTGTGCCCCTCGGCATTTTTATCAATGTTCTAGATTTATTTTATTTTTTTTAAATTTATTTTATTTTATTTAATAATAACTTTGTATTGACAGAATCCATGCCAGGATAATTTTTACACGACATTATCCCTTGCAATCACTTATGTTTCGTTTTTTCCCCTCCCTCCCTCCCCCCCCCCCCAAAGATGGCAAGCAGTCCTATATATGTTAAATATGTTGCAGTATATCCTAGATACAATACATATTGGTAAAAAATAACTCGGGAAGAAAATCAAAAATGCAAATAGTTCACATTCATTTCCCAGTATTCCTTCTTTGGGTGTAGCTGTTTCTGTCCATCATTTCTCCAATGAAACTCAGTTAAGTCTCTTTGTCAGAGAAATCCACTTCCATTAGAATACATCCTCATACAATATCGTTGTCGAAGTGTATAATGATCTCCTGGTTCTGCTCATCTCACTTAGCATCAGTCCATGTAGGTCTCTCCAAGCCTCTCTGTATTCATCCTGCTGGTCATTCCTTACAGAGCAATAATATTCCATAACATTCATATACCACAATTTACCCAGCCATTCTCCAATTGATGGGCATCCATTCATTTTCCAGTTTCTAGCCACTACAAACAGGGCTGCTACAAACATTTTGGCACATACAAGTCCCCCTCCCTTTTTTAGTATCTCTTTGGGGTATAAGCCCAATAGAAACACTGCTGGATCAAAGGGTATGCACAGTTTGATAACTTTTCGGGCATAATTCCAGATCGCTCTCCAGAATGGCTGGATTCGTTCACAACTCCACCAACAATGCATCAGTGTCCCCGTTTTCCCGCATCCCCTCCAACATTCATCATTATTTTTTCCTGTCATCTTAGCCAATCTGACAGGTGTGTAGTGATATCTCAGAGTTGTCTTAATTTGCATTTCTCTGATCAATAGTGATTTGGAACACTCTTTCATGTGAGTGGTAATAGTTTCAATTTCTTCATCTGAAAATTGTCTGTTCATATCCTTTGACCATTTATCAATTGGAGAATGGCTTGATTTTCTATAAATTTGAGTCAGTTCTCTATATAGTTTGGAAATGAGGCCTTTATCAGAACCTTTAATTGTAAAGATGTTTTCCCAGTTTGTTACTTCCCTACTAATCTTGTTTGCATTCGTTCTGTTTGTACAAAGGCTTTTTAATTTGATATAATCAAAATTTTCTATTTTGTGATTGGTAATGGTCTCTAGTTCATCTTTGGTCACAAATTTCTTTCTCCTCCACAAGTCTGAGAGATAAACTATCCTATGTTCCTCTAATTTATTTATAATCTCGTTCTTTATGCCTAGGTCATGGACCCATTTTGATCTTATCTTGGTATGTGGTGTTAAGTGTGGGTCCTTGCCTAATTTCTGCCATACTAATTTCCAGTTATCCCAGCAGAAACTGTGATTCTTAAGGAACTCCTAGCAGAAGCCATCTTGACCAACACAGTTTTCTTTACAAATATACAACTTTCTAAGTTATACTTAGAAAGTGCTTGGTCCTTTAGAGCACTGAGTAAATAAGTGATTTATTCAGAATCATGCAAGCCATATGAGTCAGAAATGGGATGTGAAATTGGATGTCCTTGAGCCAAGGATGCCTTTATTTTGCCTATAGTTGAAAATTATCATTTACATTAGGATCATAGATATAGATAGATCTGGAAAGAACCTCAGAATTTATCCAGCCCAAACTCTTTTTTACAGATAAAGACCTGAGGTATTGGGATTTGTTGTTATTCAGACTTTTTCTGTTATTTCAGATTTTCCCAAATCATTTGGGATTTTCTTGGCAAAGATACTGGAGTAGTTTGCCATTTCCTTCTTTTTACAGATGAGAAAACTGAGGCAAACAGTGTTAAGTGACTTGCCAAAGGTCTTATAGCTAACACGTCTAAGCCACATTTGAATTCAGATCTTCCTGCCTCCAGGCCTAGAACTCTTGCCTCTTGTTCCCTTAGCTGCCCAAGAGCTCCTAGAATATTCAATATTATAGAGTTAATAAGTGTTGAGGATTGATTTGAACTCTGACTCTATAGCCATTATACCTTTTATGCCCCATTTTCTTTCTCATGGTTTTAAGGATTGTACAAGGAACGTGCCACATTCTACCATATCCTCAGGACTCAAATTTATGGAACCATAGAATCTGAAATTAGCAAGGTCTTTGAACATTGTCGAACTTTCTCAACAACTAACGAATCTCTCTACAGCAAGTGGTTATCCAATTTTTTGCCTAACTCAGATGAAGAAGCACTTTACTTTTACTTTTTACAAAGAAACACCTTTAATTTTGTAAATTTCTTTCTTATATTGAGTTGGGGAAAATCTGGAAACTGACACCAATTGATCCTCATCTGTCCTTTAGAATTCAGCAGAATAAGTATAACATAATTTCTACTTAATAACTCTGAAAATATTTTTAGATAACTATATATCTTCCCTTAATCTTCTCTTCTCCAGATTTCTTGCATTCTAGTATGCTGAAGTGCATTTTAAAATGTGGGACAATTAAACAATACTTAAATAATGCAACATCTCTTTTGATCCACTTAGAAATGTTCAATGAGAGGTAGGATTCATCTCAGACAACATTTTTCCCTAAAGTAAATCTGAGATATACTCTGGTTCTTAATAGTCAGTGAAGATTATATATATAATGAATAAAATCTAATGAAAAGAAATATGAAACTCCAAATAAAACTTAAGACATAATTCTCTCTTGTAAGTAAAATGAGAAGCCTCTAGTTCCTAAGTCAAAAGTATGCTAATATATCTTTTACCCCTCTCTTCATTTGAGACAGTTTACTAAAGTGTGGAAATTATAACCTAAACACATAGCAAATGCCATTAGAGACTTGTCTATGCTCAGGAGAATTATGCATTTTTCCAAAGCAGAGAAAGCAAAGCTCAGTTCTCATGTCCCCAGTGAGACATATTCTACTTCACTGGAAATAAGTGAGTAGAATACTTGGACTTCAGAAGGAAATATTTTCTATTTGGAGGCTGACTGTCTCTATTCCCAAGTATCCTTCTGTTTCTAACACTTAATTTTAAAAATAAAATAAAATAACATAGAACTTTATAGAAGTCAGACATCTAAGTTATAAAATAAGACTATTAAATAATATATGTGTGTGACATACACAGATTCCATTCTTCTATCCTGTTTTGAATGCAAGTGATAAGTACAAGTGATTTATTAAATTTTGGATTGCTTAAATATTCTGTGGTAATCTATAAAAGGAACAGGAACCAAAATCATATAGTTTTATTCAAAAATGGGAAGATATGCATTTATTTAAGCAAAGAATTTCAACATGTCCTCTTTCAATTCTAGAATTTTTGAAGTATGTCATTCAAAATAAAACCTTTGCAAGAGGCAAAGCAAAATTCATGCTAATGCTCTAGATGGAATATTAGAAAATAGTATTTCTCTAGTGTTCTTATTTCACAAAATCAGCATAAATTTATCTTTAAAAGATAATTCAATCAAAAATATTTTATTTAACATTGCCTAGGCAAAGATGGGAGAGCAGTTAGTTGGTACTGTATAGATAGAGTGCTGGGGCTAGAGCTAGCAAGACTCATTTTTCTGATTCAAATCTGGCCTTAGATATTTATTCCTGTTTGACTCTGAGTAAATGACTTAATCCTGCCTACCTCCATTTCCTCATCTGTAAAGTGAACTGGAGAAAGACATGTCAATCCACTGCAGTATCTTTGCCAAGAAATAGGCAGCCAAATAGAGTGAACTAAAGAGTCATAAATGACTAAACAACAGAAGTTAAGGGTAGGGGTGCAGTAGATAGAATGGTGGACCTAATGTCAGGATTCAATTTTTACCTTATTAACTATGTGATCCTGAACAAGTCATTTAGCTTCTGGGATTTTGTTTGTTTGCTTGTTTTTATTTTTGTTTGTTTTGTTTTTTCAGAGTTGAGTTGTTAAGCTTCCTGAACTGTAACATAGGGATAATCACAGCATTTAAATTTCAGGATTCTTATGAATATAAAATGAAAGAATATTTGTAAAGTGCTTAGCACTTTATGTGCCAGATACATACTGGGCACTATATAAGTACTCATTTACTTACCCTTCACCTACGATGTGCCACAGTAGTTTTCATTCAAAAACAAAACAAGTTGTTCCTTCAAAGAACATATACTGCTGGTGAATCTTCTGCAGGTAAGTTGTGAATACAGATTTTCATTTTTTAAATTAATTTTTCTTATTTAAGTTTTGCAAAGAATTTCAATTCCTATTTGACTTGATGGAGAAACTTAAGTTTCTTAAGAGATTAAGAAGGATATTTTCCTCCAATTCATACAAGTAGTATAGATCACAGGCCAACTGATCCCTGTTTTTCTGCTCAAAAACATTTGCTAGAAAGAATACTGGGATATGAGTCAGAAGCGCTCAGCTCAGACTTAGCCATCACTTTTGGTATATCTGTCTTGGGTAAAAACATTTAAAATATCTATCATGTAGAATTGCTATGAGAATCAAAAAAGACAAAGAGATATAAAGTATTTTGTAACTATAAAATGATATGGCAATGGAAGCTTTATTATATATATATGTATATGTATATAATTAAAATAAAACTTCCATTGCCATGTCACTTTTAAGTTATCTATATTTATATACACATATATGTATGCATATGAATATACATGCATACATATACACAATGCAATATGCACATGTACTCACATATAAATATAAGTGTATATAAATATGTGTATATATCAATCAGTGTATGTATAAATATATATAAATACACAGATTTGCTCATTATACATATAATTTATATACATTTATAATTTAATGTAATTATATTATATATAGTATAAATGTATATGTTATACACATTATATAGAAACACACACATATATGTATGTGTGTATTATGCATATATTAGAGGTAAAGTGGCATAATAGATATAGTACATGCCTTGGAGAAAGCAAGATTTCTTTTCAAGCCTTAAATCCTATAAGTGCTGACTATGCGACTCAAGATAACACTAAACCTTTCAGTGCTCCAGGCAACTACCTAAGAGTGAACTAAAGACATGGTACCCAAATATATATCTAGAACTCCCTATACTGATAAAATCATGCTGATGCTCCAAAACAAAACAAAAAATTGATGATCATAAATCAAGATTCTATAATTGGAGGAGAAAAAAAAAGCTGAGGGGGAGTGACATTGGGTATTGGAAAGATATAGCTATTTTGACCATTTCACACATAACATCACCTGAATAGTAATGTTTGTGGTTAGGTAAGTGTTGCAATTGATATTTTGGGAGTTGCCTTTTTTCATCCTAATGAAATTTTGTTCAAATTCTGTTCAGTGAAATCTGAAGACCACATTGACTTTGAGTGGCTTAGAGTTATCAACATAATCACTATTACTTCATAGAGCAACTGAAAAGTGACCCTGCTCATTAATGAGAGAAAAGGTATATAGAAACTGCTTATATGACCTTTTTTTCTCAATTGCATTTTTTTTCCAAAGACATGCAAAGATAATGTCATTTTATAAGATTCTGTGTTTCAATTTTTTCTCCCTCTCTCTCTTACCTCTTCCCTCCCCAAGACAGCAAGTAATCTGATATAGGTTAAACATATTTTTATATTTGTCATGTTATACAATAAAGATTAGATGAAAAAAGAAAAAAATGGGAAAGAAAAAACAAAACAACAAAAAAGGTGAAAATACTATCCTTTGATCTATATTTGGTCTCCATAGTTCTCTCTCTGGATGCTGATGGCACTTTCCATCCCACGTCTGTTGGAATTGTCTTGAATCACCACATTGCTGAGAAGAGCTAAGTCTATCATAGATAATCATCACATAATGTCACTATTACTGTGTATAATGTTGCCCTGATTCTACTCACTTTACTCAGCATTAGTTCATGTAAGTCTTTCTAGGCTTTTCTGAAATCAGTCCGCTCATCATTTCTTATAGAATAATATCCTATTACATTTATATACTATAACTTATTCAGCCATTCCCCCACTGATGGGCCTCCACTCAGTTTTCATTTCCTAGACACTGCTGGACCAAAGGGTATGCACAATTTGACAGTCATTTGAGCATAGTTCCAAACTGCTCTTCAAAATGTCTAGATCATTTCACAACTCTACCAACAATGCATTAGAGTTCCAGTTTTCCCACATCCTCTCAAACATTTATCATTATCTTTTCCCATTATCTTAGTCAATCTGTGAGGTAAGAAGTGGTACCTCAGACTTGTCTTTGCATTTCTCCAATCAAGAGTGATTCAAAGCATTTTTATATTACTATAAACTGATTTAATTTCTTTGTCTAAAAATTGTCTGTTCATATCCTTTGACTATCAATTGGGGAATGACTTGTATTATAAATTTGATTCAGTTCTGTATGTATTTTAGAAATCAGGCTTTTATCAGCCATAAAAATAGTTTTCCAGTTTTTTGCATTTCTTCTACTCTTGGCTACATTGATTTTCTTTGTGCAATAACTTTTTAATTCAATGAAATCAAAATTATATATTTTGTATTTCATAGTATTCTTTAGTCCTTCTTTGGTCATAAATTCCTTCCTTCTCCACAGATAGACTATTCCTTACTCTTCTAATTTGTTTATAGTATAACCCTTTATGTCTAAATCATGAACCCATTTCAACTTTATCTTGGTATAGGGTGTGAGATGTTGGCCAATGCCTAGTTTATGCCATAATATTTTTCAATTTCTCAACAATTTTTATGACATTTATTTTCTAAGAAATAATTATGGTCATTCCCCCCCCACAGGAAAACCTTACTATTTTTTTCCACCAGTTATTTAAAAGATGTTCCTCTTGGTATATAGCTATGTAAGTATATATGGATATGGATATATGGATATAGATATAGATATAGATATATTCCTGGAATAATGTTTTAGAAGGCAATACACCTGAGCAATGTGTGAAATAGTAGGAAAAGGGGCCACTGAATGATTTGAACACTACTCTCTCCCTCTTTTTTGTCTCTGTCTCTGTCTCTCTGTCTTTATGTGTAAGTATCTGTGTGTCTTCCCTTGTCTCTTTCTGTCTCTGTCTTACTCTCATTCTCTTTCTGTCTTTAAGTCTGTCTCTATCCCTGTCTCTCTATTTCTCTCTGTCTACTTTCTGTATCTGTCTCTATGTGTATGTTTGTCTCTCTTTTTGTCTTTCTGTCTTCTGTGTGTCTGTGTGTCTGTCTGTCTCGGTCTCTTTCTATCTGTCTCTATCTCTCTCTCATATTATCTTGAGTAAAGCCTTCTTCAGAGAGATGAACTTTGATCCAATCTTGTCAAGAACCAGACATGTAAGCCTTTTTTCAACCTCATGATGCTACTTCTACTCCAGGCATTATTCTTACTCTCTCATCTATGCACCCCATCTCCCACCATGCAAAGCCAGCTTTGGAGTTAGGAAGACCCAAGTTCAAATCCGATATCTACTCTCTAATATATGGTACCTATGTTATCATTGTTAAGTTACTTAATGTCTTTAAGATTATAAGTTATAGGTGAATTGTACAACTGCATTTCAATTCAAGTGAATAAATATTTGTTAAGCACCTGCTATGTGCCAGTCTCTGTGCTAAGCACTGGAGTTTATGAAGAGATTTTCCATACCAGGAATTGTCCATGCTAATTAAATTACAAGTCTATAGTCTCAGCAACTATAGAACTATGGTCTTGCATATCGGCATGTGCCATCATTTGGAATTCTACCAGTGAGTTTGTAAGTGGGCACCCTGACTATCTTTATCCTCCTACTCTTAAATAAGATACTTCTCCTGTCTTCTCAGAAGGCTATAATGAAATGATATATAAAAATGTTTTGATAATGATTGAATACTATATGATATCATTAGCTATTATTTTTATTACATTGTAATCTCCTTAAAAGCAGGGACTGCTTTTTTGTACTTTGTTGTATCCCTACTACTTAGCACATTGCCTGGCACTTTCCACTCTAGTACTCTGCACATAATGGAAATTTAAGAAATATATATGGAGTGAATTGATGAACAAATTAATAGCACCATTAATGGTTAGGTAGTAGACCAAAGGAAGAGAGGAAATTTATGGGAAGGAAACAAGATCCATATTTGAGAAGACACTGTAAAGAAGAAAAAACTTAACTGAGGAGAAATCAAAATAAGACCTAGAAAAAAAGGGTAGAGTAGGAATAATTTTCATTATTATTTAGTTGGTACCAACTCTCTGTGATTCTTATTTGGGATTTTCTTGGAAAAGATACTGGAATATTTCATCATTGCCTTTTCTAGTTCACTTTACTATTGAGGAAATTAAGACAAACAAGGTTAAGTGAGTTGCCCAGAGTCACACAGCTACTCAGTGTTCAAGGCCTGTTTTGAACTAAGGTCCTCCTAATTTCATGTCTAGACTTTATCTACTGTGCCATCTAGTTTCCCCATTGGGAAAATGCCAAGGTTTTAATTTTTAACTTCTAGTAAGACAAGGAACTAGCACTTAATAT
Source organism: Antechinus flavipes (assembly GCF_016432865.1). NCBI lineage: Eukaryota > Metazoa > Chordata > Mammalia > Dasyuromorphia > Dasyuridae > Antechinus > Antechinus flavipes. The sequence continues at coordinate 239,792,479 of NC_067401.1, read as the reverse complement.
TTTGTCTCAAATTAGGAAGGTAAAGCCCCCAAATACCATCCTAATCTTTATCTATGTTAATTCCTCTGCTTTAATACATTTTACTTTCAGCAGTCTACCAGTAGCTTCCAATTTGCTTTCTCTGGGCATGCTATTTTAGTGGATAGATTCTCAAAGACCATATTTCAGGTCACTTGCAATGGGAATTCTCCTTCCGAATGTTAGTTTATTTTAGATAACAGACTTCCTTTTAAAACACCTATAGAGAATGATAAGATATACAAATCCATGTGCAGAGCAAATACAAATACAGACTCCATGTCTTGGAAGTATGAGAGAGGGAATGTCTTCCTTTTGATCCCTTACTTTAAAATGAAAATTGTGTTATTTTATTGCTCTGGATAATAAAAGGTTAGCACATGTCTGGAAAACCCTGGGGACAATTGATACAGGATAAAGACACCTAGGACTGAAATTAAATCTCTATGAAGGGATATGTGCTGAACTTTGGCACAGAGTGATTTCATTAACAGGTCTTGACACTTTTCCAACAAGGTTAATTGTTAATCATAATAAACATGCCGTAAATAAACAGAGAGCTGGAAGAACCATTCAGAAGTGACATTGACAATCTGACTGATGATATCTTTGGAGGAGGCAGGTTTCCAGGTAAGTTTGTTGATAAATATTTTGGATCCTCATTTTGTTGGAATGCATTATAGTGAAGGCAAGTGAGTACTTCTATTTGTATAGATGAGTATATCTGATCATGCAAGTCCTTTTCTTTTCTTATTATTTCTTATTTTTCTTTAAAATCTCTAGGCAGAGAAGGGTAGGCACAAAAGCCCTCCTGCATTCAGCACTTCCTTGATTATGCAACTGATCCCTTTTGATCATTTATGGAATTTATCAATTCATGTTAAAGAGTCAAATTTCTATTATCTGCCCTAAATGAAATCAGTGATGATCCACAAATAAATTCCACAAGGGATGGGAGGAGGTAGAGATGTGGATCCATGATTTCATTGACATAGTCATTTTCAGATGAATAAATGTCTTTGCAAGCACAAGAAATCTTTGATTTATAATCTTAAGAGATTCACCTGAGATACTGAGAAAGTAAATGATTTACCCAAGTTATCAATCCTAGATTGTGTTGTAGACAGGACTATGTCCTGGCCAGGGCAGGTCTCTGGGATTCCCCACAATTATAGATATAGTATACACATTTATGCTGATGTATCATATAGGTGTGCTTATGTATTCTAAAGGCAGTGTCATATAATCAGTAGTGTGATCTGCCTCAAAATCAAGACTTGGGTTTGAGTCCTCCCTCTGACACAGATAACACAGTATATGCATCCCTAGACAAATTGTTTAACTTCTTAATGCTCTGGGGAATTCACCAAAATGATAATCTGAAAAAAAGGTAATAACGTATTGATATAATGTTATTATATATTATATATAGTTATATATTATACCTATAATATATCATATATATTATATATAGTGTTATCTCACTAGAAGTTTCCTACATAAATAAATCATAGGTATACAACATATTGGAAGGGGGAGGAGTAAAACGGGAGAGACAGAGAGACAGACACAGACAGAGAGACCAAGAGGACAGAGAAAGAGAGAGAGAGATAGAAAGACAGAGAAACAGAGAGACACACAGAGAAAGAGACAGAGAGAAAGACAGACAGGCAGAGGCAGAGACAGAGAGGAACAGAAAGAGACAGAGACAGAGAAAGAGAAAGAAAAAGGCAGAGGCAGAAAGACTGAAACAGAGAGAGGGACACAGACAGACATAGAGACATACAGACAGAGACAGAGAGACAGAGACAGACAGGGAAACACACAAATAGATAGAGACAGATAGAGGGACAGAGAGAGATGGAGAGAGACAGACAAGACAGGCAGACAGTGAAAGGCAGAGAGAGAGAGACAAAAATAAAGTCACAGACAGATAAAGAGACTAAAGCATAGAGCAGAGACAGAAGAGGGAGACATACACATACAAATAAAAACAGAGACACTGAGATATAGAGATACATAGAAACAAAGGAGGTCGAGACATAGAAACAAAAACAGACACAGAGATAGACACATCAAACTGTCTGAAATAACAAAGATTAAAGTGAGGAGAAAGGTAAGGACATAATATAATAATCAAGGTAAAATCTATCATCTGTACCTATCTATATACACATGTACATTACAATTACATAACAGCAGTTAATAATAATAATAATAACAATAAAATCTAATATTATATAATGCCTACCTCTTGTTCTAGGCACTATGCTAAATCCTTAAAAGTCTTTTGATCATATGTATCTTTGCCCTTTAAAACTATAGCTCTCTGCCTGTAACCTGAGCTCTCTATGAGTTATATTGTATCAATATAGATAACTAATGAAGTATTGCAATCTGAGTTTCAGCTGCCCTCTCCTTTTCATAAGTGGCTCTATCTGGCTCAAAGAAATGAAAAAATACTCAAGCAATTTTATATGTCTTTGCTGATGGTTGAAGATAATTCAGATACAGGGGTTGAAAATTCTACCCAAAGTTCAACAGGCCATTTAAAAGTCCAACATCAATAAATCAGGTAGTAAATCAAAACTTTATCACTCCTTCCTTTCCCAAGGGTTAGTGCTTTTCCTCATTGACTATGAATGCATGTTAATTAGTTGATATCTTAATGTTTATATCATCTCTTGTATATGACAACATGTTGGTACTTATAAAATATATAAAAACACCTTCAAAATGTACTCTTCTCATTGAGGACAAGTTGGTCTTAGATACAATGAATTGAGTAGGGGCACTGTTAATAATCCTTTGCATCAGCTTTGTTCTTTTGCAGATCTGAAAGAATGAACTCATGCCCATACTATTTATAGACCTGATGAGTAGACTAAGGTACTCTTTAATGTACAAGAATAAAATGCAAAGGGATACACTTAGGCTAGGTCAGCATCTCAGAATCACTTCATATCCCCAGGGTGTCCCCACTCTGTCAGCTCAACTCCATTCCCATGTTAATTGAGTCTGTGTGGATTTCTTTGACTTTCAGGACAATTCAGTCCAACCACACAGTGCTTTCGATCCTCACCAATAGAAATTCTTGCCATTTCTGTTAGCATTTAGAAACAAAGTCCAATGTTAGAACAGCTCATATTTTCCTGATTCTTGCTATTATTCTTTCAGTGACATTATTTCCTTTGATCTTTCCAGCATTTCTGTTTCACAAATAAAAAAAAGTAAACTGAATTTCTCAAGGTCAAATAGTTCATGTAGTTGAGATAGATTTCTATCTAGATCTTTCTGAATACAATTCTAGTGTTCTTTGTGCTATGCCATTGTGCCTTTGTCACATGTATGTTCCAACATTATTAAACAGATTTCCTGATTATTTCAACATGATTTCAAAGAGGAGGCATTGTAGAGTTCTGAATATCAACCAATAAATTTGTTTTCCTACAATTAACACTGATATTTGTTTGCCAAAATATGGATTTCTTGAAAAATAACCCTTATATAATAACTATATATACATACATATGTACATATATGTAATATAATGATAGGAAGAATAATTTAATTAAAACATTAAATAATAATAATACAAAATCAAAAATGAGAGAGTCTCTCAACTTGTTATATTCTATTAAAAATTCCAAATAAATAAAGGAAAATGTTGGTCAGGGAAAGGACTTTTAATCTAGAGCGGTGGTATCAAATGCTCAGTCTGCAGCCATGTGGGCCACAATACTCCTGAATACAGCCCAAACAAAATAAAATATGAATGGGAAATATTTAACAAAATAAATAAAAATACAATAAAACATTGATGATGATATATTTTAAAACTAAGTCAATTATGCTTTCCACAGGGAAATTTATGAACCAATTAGTGGCTCCCATTTCTATTTGAGTTTGACATGAATGGTTTAGAGATTCATAAGGATGATGAAATTATCCACAGGGAAGACAATTTATAAACCATTTCCAAAAGTAATAATACTTCTGATTTGCTCACTATGCAAAGGGCCAGGGGTAGAAAGTAGGCTGGGAGAGTGGAACAGTTGAAGATTGTAAATGGTGGGAGGGTAAACAGAAAGTTGGCTTGGGGGGGGGATGGCTGTTTAAGGTTTTATATATAGTCTTATCTAGGACCAATTAGATATAGTGAATTATTCACTTAAAAATATCATGGTCTCAGGATTGGAACTCCAAAGCTAAGCAAGTGAATTTTCTCCAAGACTAGAGTAATAGATTCTGTAGGTCCAGTGTACAAATTTCTGGTCTAAGTGATAAACAAGTAGGTGTCATGGAAATAATATTCCATTATTGATAATCTATCTATTCACTTCTATCTGTCTTTACATAGCATCTATTGATTATCTAAGATTCATGATATATAATTATGGAGTTGAACATTTATTATTCACTATGAAGATATATATATACATGGATATGCATTATCATCATAAAAGAATTAGATGGGAGTATCTAGATGGCATAGTGGATAGAATATCAGCCCTGAAGTCAGGAGGCTCTGAGTTTAAATCTGGCCTCAGACATAATACTTTCTAGCTGTGTGACTTTGGGCAAAGTCAATTAACTCCCAATTGCTTCAGGAAAAAAAAATTTTTTTTATACATTTAATGCATAAAATTTCATTATTTTTCTGTCACAGCTTATACATCTTACCCTGTTGGCTTATGAGGTCCTTATCAAGAGGAAAAGGAATGAGACCGGTATTTATGCAAAGATTACATCTAATTTTGGAGGCAGTAAGCCCAGCAATCATCTGACTCTCAAGAGCTAGTATCACTATCATCTATATATTCTGAATTTGGCCACAGTTCCTATTCTACTCCACCTAATGTTGTCTTGGTATCTTTGGGACTTACTTAGTTTGGAATTCTATTCCCTAGCATTTTCCCTTCACTTCTGACACAAAGTCTTATGATGTCCTTGTTTTGTTAGCCTATGATTTAGCTTGGCTCATGATATTGTTTTCAACTGCAACAATCTCTTTCAATCCTTCAATAAATCCTATCCTATCTCTATTTACTGTCATCGTCTAAATTCTCAAATAAGGTTTGACTTGGTATTATATTTCCTAGAATTCCATTTGCTACAGAAAAGTTCTCACCCATTACCATTTTTGAGCCCCCTGAAAATTAAAAGCCACTAAGTTCTGGCCCACCTGAAATACAAGGATGCAACAGTCAATCAGGAAACATTTTCATTCATTCAGAGCATTCTTCATTTCTCCAGAAAGTCGCATAACTTAAAAGAAGACTTATTGGATAATTCAAGTTTAAACAAAAAAGTTGGTTGGCATGCAGAGCAATATAAAAAATCCTCAGTGAAATCTTTGTGAAAATTGAAAGAGTTGATTTTCATCATCTATATAATTCAAAATAAATAAGAACATCTATTTGCCAGATATTATTGTGATGTGAAACTAGGTCAGTTCATTGAGTTATTCCCCATCTACTCTGAACAATCAGTGCAGAGAGACAATTATCTGGCCAAACATAAATAAATTGGCTGGGTTGCTTTTGGGAAACTGCAAAACTTCTAGTGATCTTAAGTAACTTACTGTCAACAAAGTCCACCATATTCACATTGACACATTATTTCATTGGTGCCACATGACTAGGACTCATCCAATAGTATGATCTTCCAGGGGATTGATGTAGAAGTACATTTCCCACTTCATGACAGACAGAAGATGGACCAATATGAAAAAGGAGAAATATGTTTTTGATATGATGAACTTAGAAATTTATTTTCTCGACTGTGATTATATAATTGCTTCTTTTCTTCCTTCCTTCTTTGTTTCCTTCCTTCCTTCTTTGCTTCCCTCCTCCCTTTCTTCCTTCCTTCCTTCCTCCCTTCCTTTCTCCCTCCCTCCCTCCCTTTCTTCTTTCTTTCTTTCTTTCTTTCTTTCTTTCTTTCTTTCTCCTTTCCTCTCTTGTTACTTTGTTTTTTTCCTTCCTCTCTTTCCTTCCTTTTTTCTTTTTTTCCTTCCTTCCTTCCTTCCTTCCTTCCTTCCTTCCTTCCTTCCTTCCTTCCTTCCTTCCTTCTTTCTTTCTTCCTTCTTTCTTTCTTTCTTTCTTTCTTTCTTTCTTTCTTTCTTTCTTTCTTTCTTTCTTTCTCCTTTCCTCTCTTGTTACTTTGTTTTTTTCCTTCCTCTCTTTCCTTCCTTTTTTCTTTTTTTCCTTCCTTCCTTTCTGCCTTCTTTTTCTTCTTGTTTTTTCTAATAGTTGAGGTAAGATGGGAGGGAAAAAAGTGCTTAATAATTGAAAAAAAAGAATTAAAAAGGAATTAAAATTATACATGACCCAAAGGACAATAAAATGATAGATGTGTACCAGGTTTAAGAAGACTTTTGGAAATTAGCAGTGGTGATTTGTGCTTGAGAGGTGGAATAAAAGATATAATAGAGGATATTTATGAGTAGAAAAAGACATTGCCTTATGTTGCAAGAATTTGCAGCAATAGATAAATATCCCAAGTACTACATTATATTCTCAGATTTCAAAAAAAAAAAAAAAAAAAAAAAAGCCAGAGGCAGAAGACTTTCATGCATTGGAGAGTTTGAGGGCATGAACAGACTGCACTGTATATTAGCAAAGGAGACCCATAGATCCGTTTAAACATAACACAAGTAATAAGAGGCACTCATGTTTGCTGGATTGGGGTACCTCCCATGGAATTAGACATGAGCTCTGGCCTCTTACATGTCGCATATATGGCTATATATAGTCTGAAAGGGACACATAGGAAAAATATCCTAATTAAAAATAAGAAAATCAATTTTTAATTTTAATTGCAATTTAAATGCAATTCAAACAAAATTTAGTTCTGGATAAGTATGCAGCTACCCAAAATGGTAAACACATTATTAATATATTCTTATTTCTTATATGCAATGGAGATATTCAATCATGGACCACATCGCCCTGTGTTTTATACTTCAAAATTGGTAAATATGTCTATGTTCCACATTACAAAGAACAACCTGGGAAGTTTCTCCATCTAAAGTACTCTTATATGAAGAAACTCCCTCTTCCAAAGCAGATTGGCATCAACTCTGCAAATTACAACATAGAGAATTGACAAGAGCAGAGTTGTTAAATAATTGTCCTGCCAATAATATTCCCAAATGAGAATAATACAGATTAAACTGTAATTGGGTGGGAGGGGGAACACACATACACACATACACATACAAGTGGGCATGCACAAACATGTATACAAATTTATCTATATGTATATATAAATATATCATATATGTACAAAAATATAATAAACATAGATAATATTAATATATGATTTTCTATATCAATATGTGGGGGTAGTTAGATGGTACAAGTGATAGAGTATAGGGTCATGGAGATCAGTAATCAGAGCAGAGGAAAGAACATTCCAGGGATGAGGGATAGTCAGAGGAAATTCTTGGAGCCAAAGGACAGAATATCTTCTTTGTGGATGAATCAAGAGCTCAGTGTCACTAGATTAAAGACTACATGTCAGAGAATAAAATGTAAGAAGCTTGGAAAGGTAGGAGGAAACTAGATTATGAAGGGAATTGAATGGCAAACAGAGAATTTTGTATTTGATCCTGGAAGCCTCTGGAGTTTATTGAGTGATATGTTAGGACTTACACTTCATAAAAAAAATCATTTGGTGACTTGGGGAAGCTTGGAGTAGGGAGAGATTTGAGACAGGTAGATCCACCAATAGGTTATGGCAGTGGTATAGATGTGAAGTGATGAAGGCTTGTACCAGAGTGGTGGCACTGTCAGGGGAGAAAAGTAGGAATATTCAAAAAAATGTTGCAAAGTGTAATGGACAGGACTTAGCAGCAAATTGTGTATGATGAATGAGAGATTGTGAGGAGTCTGGTGTTGTCCTATACAATAACAGAACATATACATTGACTCCCCATTAGTATGTGCTTTTTTTTTTTTTAAAGCAAATACTATCCCATTTTTGTGTCCATCATTTAGTACAGTACTTTGCACATAGTAGGTGTCTATACTTTTATTCATTTTCCATTCATTCTGATAATTTTACAGGGGAAGTAATAATAACAGCTCCTGTTTTGACATTTATAGAAATGAAGGATGACTTTTAAGAAAAGAAAAATTGCTCCTTGTTCCTTGTCTGTAGTACTAACTACACACACTAAACTGGCCTTAAATAACTTGTTTGCATTCTACTGTGTCAAAATTAACAGCTGGGCCATTTATGTACACAATTGCTGTATCATTTAAGATTACTAATTATGGAGGCTCTACTTATTTTGCTTACAAGTAGAGAAATTTGAAGAGGAGGGTCTTACCCTTTTCAAAGACTTGCTGACTCACAAATCCCACTAAATACTACTTTATATTAAGGATAAACTCCAGCCCCATCAACAATGCTGGGGGGGTGAGGGGGAAGGGTGGGGGAGGAGAGAGAAGAGGGAGAAGGGAACTTAGCCTCAACCAGTATAACTTGGAAGTGAAACTGGCTGAATTTTCTCAAAGTTCACATGAATACAATATGATTGCTCCCAAAGGGATTTGAATTGTTACACTTGTTCAAAGTTCCACAAAGTGATTCTCTGGTAAAGACCAGAGTGCAGACCAAGAAAGCAGTGATCAAACCTCTTTCCGGCCTTAAAAGCACAGAAAAATTCCAAAGCCCCAGAATTAGCTTTGAAAACAATATTGTGGAAAAAAAACCCTGAAGATTGAGACAAAATCCTTCCTTTCCCATGCTGGAAAGAGAGCCTAATAAAAACAAAATTTCCAAATCAAGAAATAGGGTAGAAAAGTAAGGAAACAACAACAACAACAAAAAGAACCCAAGAATAAAAGCTACTATGGTGACAAGGAATATCAAGGCACAGACTCAGAAGACAATGAAATCACAAGCCAAATGGCTCCACATGCAAAGCCTCAAAACAAAAGTAAATTGGACATAAGCCCAGGAAGAGCTAAAAATAATTTCAAAATCACATAAGAGTGGTAGATGGAAATTTAGATATGGAAATGAAATCAAAAGGAGAAAAGACAATGAACAGCTTGGTAAAAGAGACCCACAAAAAAGTACTGAAGAAAACAAGACCCTAAAAACAGAATTGAACAAATGAAAAAAGTACAAAAATTCACTGAAAAAAGAACTACTTAAAAAAGAATTGGCCACATGGAAAAAAGAAATATAAAAGTTTACTGAAGCAAAATCATTTTTTAAAATTAGAATTTGGCAAGTGGAAGCAAATGACTCTAAGAGACATCAAGAAACAATAAAACAATAACAACTTCAAAAGAATGAAAATGTGAAGAAAATATTAAATTAAGATCAATGGGAAAACAACTAACCTGGAAAATAGATCAAGAAGAGATGATTTAAGAATTATTGTATTAATTGAATACTATGATCAAAAAAAGAGCCTAGACTTCATATTATAAGAAATCATCAAGTAAATCTATTCTAATATTCTAGAACCAAAACTAAAATAGACATTAAAAGAATATAAGAGTAGCTCCTGAAAGAGATCTCAAAATGAAAATTCCCAGGAATATTATAGCCAGATCCCAGAGCTCTAAGGTCAAAGAAGAAATATTTAAAGCAGCAAGAAAGAAATCATTCAAGCATCATGGAGCCATGGTCAAGATCACATAAAATTTAACAGCTACCATATTAAAGGAGTGAAGGACTTGGCATATAATATTCTGGAAGGCAAAGGAACTAGGATTACGATCAAGAAAACCCAGCCAGCAAAACTGAGCATAATCCTCCAAGGGGAATTTTAACAAAAATATAGGATTTTTGAGCATTACTGAAAAAAGGACCAGAGCTAAAAAGAAAATTGACTTTCAGTTACAAGACTCAAGAGAAGTATTTAAAAATCCTGTGATATTGCTGTCGTCCACTTAAAAGGTTCCCATTAATTTCACCAAGGAAGCCTTTCCTTCTTTTTCTTCATTTTTATGGGTCCCCAACAAATCCATGGCACAAGAGGAGAGCAAACCTTTCTCAGTATGAGGCAACTAAGGATTGGAAAGGAGATGATGCTATTCCCATTGAAAGAAATTGGAAAATATCTGGCTAACAAAGTTCACTAAAGAAGATAAGAATTGCTAGGGTCATAAAATGCATTGAGAATGCACTTAAATCTTTAGTAAGTTTGTTTACCAAGGATGTTGACAGATGAAGTCAAACTTTCTGAGCAATCAGAACTCTAGCAGGAATGTGTACCATTCATATCAAATTGAGCAACTTAATTACCAAGTTCTTGATAATTCTACAGAAATTATTTTAGATAAAGACTTTAGGGTAAACATTTCTCCCTCTGTCAACAAGGAATTATACTTCCTTTTTTTCTCTCTCTGTTAAAAAGAAAAGACCCACAATGAATGAAGTCCTGAATTAAGAAAAAGTTATAACAGTAAGGAAGTCAAGGCAGGTAAGGTTTTGGGGCAGAAAGATGGCATCTGCTATATGAATATGATAGCAACAGTCTTTCAATCCATCTCTGCAGATTATTGTTCCTATTGTGCTGTTCAATCATTTCAGTCATGTCTGACTCTTCAAGACTCTATTTAAGGTTTTCTTGGCACAGATACTAGAGTGCCTTGTTATTTCCTTTTCCAACTCATTGTACAGATAAGTAAACTGAGGCAAACAGAGTTAAGTGACTTGCTAAAGTCACACAGCTTAGGTATCTAAGGCTGTATTTGAACTTGTCTTACTGATTGCAGGCCCAGTGTTCTATCTACCCAGAGGACCTCTACTGCAGATAAAAGCTGAAAATTGGAATGTAGAGAGGGTTGGTGTTCCTAGACTAGTTACAGTATTTTGGTTGCAGAGATGATTGTCCTTGAAGCAAAGAGAGAGAAACAGGGGATACCTTTGTGTTGCAGAGCAGTGCAATTCTGAAGATGAGGTGGGTTCTGGTGTTTGTTTCTGTTTTATCCTAATCCATACTTGAACAAGATGTTACTGCTTCTTAAAGAAATTTAGTTCAATTTTGGACATCTTTAAGTGTTAAGAGTTGAAGAATAATGATTGACTGTACCACAAGATCAACAACAGTTGCAACTATATTGTCTGAATCTTTATGTATTTCTGTTGGATATGCTTTGGATATTCCAAGGCCTGAAAGAAAGCCTAGGATCCATGATTATTTTTGAGGACAATTAGAAGAAGAGTTGTTAAAAAAAATTGTTTTTTGTTTTTTTTTTTTTTTTTTTTTTTTTTTTAGTGCAGTGTGAATATCTTATACCATTTTACATTGGGCCACCATTTTGTGTGGAATTACTTTGATACTTATTTTTCAACATGACAATAAACATGGATGACAGGTTGGTAAACTACATGTTTGTGTTTATAAACTATTAGTAAAACTACAAGACCCTCAGATATGACAGATTTACCAATGGAAACATTTGGTAAACAATCTTGTCATTCATTTATGTGATCAGGCATCAATCAAATTAATTGTCTAATAAATCAAATTATTGATCTTCAATCACAATTTAAATGTAATTTCCCAATGTCCATAGTTAGAATTATAAGAAACACATGAGACACCTTCAGCCTTCTACTTGACCTTGGGTAGTAACCAAAGCACATGCACTGGAAATTCAAGCTTAGCCATGTTAACTTGAATACAGTGCTGATTGACTGACTGGGATTTCTTGAGTTTCCAACAACTACCTAGGAGGGAGAAACACATGATCTTTGACTGGATAAAGATGGAATCTTGTCCCTGGTTCCCAATTACAAGGAAGCTCTCAGAAATCAGGTTGATGATTTATTCCTAAAGGGACCAATGTTTACATTGTTAAATTGAGAATAGGAACTATTTGCATGCATACAACTTTAAAAGTTTTATTGTTAGTGTTGAGGTGAACAAAAGTACTTTAAGGTTCAAAATATCAGCAGTTACAAAATAACAAACACAGTCTTCAAAAGTGCCCCTTTATCCCCCTTCAATGAAAATGGAATTCAAATTTTAAAGTTCATACTTCAAGATGAAAAGTCACCTCTGGACATTCTAGCTGTGAGGGAAAACTAATTATTTCAAACTCAGTGGTAGGCAAGTCATATTCCCTTTTATAAAAATTTGAAAGGCATTAATATTTTAGCAACAACTACAGTATGTTAAAAAACCAAGAATCATTAATTTAGACAATCTCAATTTCTAAACATACAAACCTTTTAAATTTATTATTTGCATTTAAATATATTCATGTCTTACTTAACGTCACTCTTCCTATCCTATTAAGTGCATTTTGTTAAATTCTATGTTAGATCTTTAAAAAATTAAATGTTGGCTTATTGAATGGATTCATTATTTGACAATAGTCTTTGAAAATTAGTATCAGTTTACTTGACTAAGTTATGCATGAATAACCAGGGACAGTCACACAGAGCCAAAGAGAGATTTATAATTTTTTAAAAAGCTTCTATTTTTCACAAATTGATATTAAGTCTTGATCTAGGATTATATGACATGTTTTCATCCTTTTTGATGTCTCTTGCCAAAATGTCAAATAGTCTCCAATTACAACTAGACTAGGAATTCTTACCCTTTTTGTGCGTCATGGACCCTTTTGACAGTCAGATGAAGGTTATGAAACTCTTCTCAGAACATTTTTGTTTAATTTCACAGAGCAAAAAATGATGGGATTACAAAGGAAAAGAACTATATTGAAATAAAGATGTAACATTTCCTGTCCAAATTACCAACCCTCTGAATTTTATCCATTGACCACTCATGTTAAGAACCCCCTGAACTAGTCATCATACATGTGTTTAAAGAAGAGGTCAACAAGCTAATTAGTTAATTTTTTAAAATTTAAAATTTAAAAAATAGTCCACAGAGCCCAGCTTTGTTGATGTCTATTGATGATGTTAACATAGCACTGTAATTAGACTGTATACTCAATAACTTATCAAGACTTTTCTTTATAATTTATCTGGGGGGAGGGGGAGAAGCTCAAAGTACTTAAACATGCTAATTAAATTTTGAATTTTTCAGAGTCCAAATAAAATCTCTAATTACTAGTACTAATATGTAGATTTTATAGAGCTTGAAAATTTCATTTAAGCACGAGTAAATGTGGAGCTCATTACAAAAGGCCACTATTAAATGACTTTGTAATTATTCAGAAAGAAATTCTTTTGATCAGTCTTAGGTTAAGATCAATTTTAAATTTATGTTAACCACCTACCAGATTCTATTCAAGAAATGGGATGCAGTTATTAAATATTGTTTATATACATCTATATATATAATGTATATAATATGCATCTATATTTTGACCCATGAATTCAAGTCCAACTCATTCAAAAATAAGCCACTGGGATGATTTGAGTTGCTTCTGAAATCCTGAACAAACCTCATCACCTTGTGTCGTCACAATCACAGATCTAGAGCTGGAAGAGAACTCAAAAGTCACCTAGTCACCTCCCCTTATTTTACAGATGAGACCCATAAATGTTAAATGATTTCCCTAAGTTCAAAATAAATGCTAAGTAATAGGAGCAGAATTCAAATCCAGCAACTGTGTTTGAAAATCCAGCACTATTTGCATTCAACTATCCTCTCCCTAACAAGGCTACTTGACCCACAGGTGATTTGTGAAGTAGTTTGGTTTAAAACCTACCACCCCAGAAAAAACTTTTCAAAATTATTCCTTTAGTCTTACATATGACTGTCTAAAATATACTCCAAAATCAAGGGGAGAAAAAAAAAAATGAACGGATGCTTTCAGATCTGTAGCCTAAGATATCTTAGAAAGCCTTTTCATCTCAAGCTCATTTGAACCTTCAGGCAGGTAGCAAGTATAATCATGGTGCATAGAGGCCCCAGGAGAAAGAAAAACATAGACATAGCACACAGATCCTCCTGGCTAAACACCAAGAGAAAGCAAGAAAATTGTACCCATAATTATAGGGGATGTCAAAAAGTATAACCACACCCCTCCCAAAAGGAGAGCCTTATCTGGGTCAGACTTATTCTTCCTAAGGCACAATGGTGGCCAATCTAATAACTGTCACCAGCAGTCATTATTCTCCTCCCTAAATCTTTTACTCTACCATTAGTTCTAGAAATGAAGATCAGATACTAAGAAACAGCCAGGTTTTATATATATGTATGCATATGTGTGTGTGTGTGTGTGTGTGTGTGTGTGTATAAAAGCAAACAGTAATGTGTTGACATATCAGTACCTTCACCTATATCATTCCTTCATTCTATGGTCTAATTAACCCCTTTACTCACTGCCAAGCTAATTAAGTCTAAATTTCTTACCCTGGCATTCAAAGTCTTTCGTGTTTGAGTTCAAACCCATCTTTTCAGAATTATATTACATTACTTAAAAAAAAAAAATACAAGCATCTAGGTAATACAATAGATGAAGTGCTGGGCTTGGAATTGGGAAAACCTGAGTTAGGTCTGATCACACACATACTTACTAGCTGTGTGGCATGAGGCAAATTACTTAACTGCTATTTGCCTCAGTTTCCCCAACTATAAAATAAGGATAATAACAGCACTTACATTCTCGGGTTACTATGAGGATCAAATATGAAAAATATTTGTGAAGTATTTAGCATAGTGCCTGGAACATAGTAAGTGCTATATAAATGTTAGCTATTGTGATTTTTTAAATTTAATTTTTAAAAATGAATAAGCACTTTCTCTTTTTGTTTTCTATTCTGCTCTCCCATTGTAGAGTATGGGAAGAGAGGGGAGATAATAAAAAAACAAAACCAATGCCATAGATATGTTTAGTCAAACTAAATATAATATCTGTGTCCAAAAATGTTTCTTATTCTGCATTTGAATTCATCATCCCTTTGACAAGAGATACATATAATTAATTCTTCCTTATCATTCCTCTGGAATCAAGGTCAGTCATTGTACTGATCAGATATATTAAATCTTTCAAAGTCTATTTTCTTTATAATATTGTTATTCTGTAAACTTTTCCTGGTTCTGCTCACTTCCTTCTATCAGTTCAGACTATCCAAGATTCTCTGAATGCATTTCCTTCATCATCATGCAGTAATATTGAATTACATTCAAATGTTCAATTTGTTAATTCACTCTTCAACTCAGGGGTACCCAATTATCTTTCTTCTTTGTCTTTTCAAAAACAGCTGCTATAAACATACATAAAGATCTATTTCTTCTTTCTTTGTATTTTTTATATGCCACTACTTATGTTCATGTATAGAAATATTTGC
This sequence comes from Antechinus flavipes, assembly GCF_016432865.1. NCBI lineage: Eukaryota > Metazoa > Chordata > Mammalia > Dasyuromorphia > Dasyuridae > Antechinus > Antechinus flavipes. Next base: position 239,777,221 of record NC_067401.1, on the reverse strand, counting down.
TGTTATTATTAGTGATAGAAAGATGGAGATGATGGAGATGATGATGATGACGACAATGATGATGATATACTCTGGCCAAACTACACACTGGTTCTTGAAGTTTTTTCCTAAGTTATAGTTCTGTGAGTAACTTGTTGCTTATTTCTTTCCTTCAAATAAACTATAATCTCCTTAAGAATAAAGTCTATTGCATTCCAAATTTGTCCTTCTCTAGTAGATGTTGAACGCATATTTGTTGAATTAGGTTTTATAGGATTTAGAGCTAGATGGAATCTTAGAGATCATTTAATCCAAGTCCCACATTTTACATATAGATTATTGAAGTCTAGAGAGGTTAAGTGATTAAATGAGGTCACACAAATAATAGTAAATGCCAGAGACAAAATATGAACCTAGTTCTTCCATTTCAAATTCAATATTCTTTTGATCTTATTATAAATTGACATGAATAGAGGATCAAAGATCAAAGCTTACTAACTCATTTCAGAGGACCTTAAATACTAGACAAAAGATGGAATGTAAGTAATGTAATTAATTAATTAATTAATTAATGCATTCATTACTTAGGCAGTCAAGAAAGGTCCAGATACTGGGTGCTACATTGAAAGACCATGAATAATCAGGGAATGATAAAAGACATGCATACATTAGGGAACATGAACTATAAATAGATATAAATAAATAAAAATCAAACTTCTGCTTAGTAAATTTGTCCAAAGCAAAGTATGGTAACTATAGAAGAGACACAGATAGAGTTAATCTACCTCAAGTTACCAAGAGATATTATAGCAGAATTCATCCCAGTGATCAAAAGACATTTATATTGGACCAATTTGGAGGAATTCCTCCTAGTTGCCTATTTTGAACAATTCCCCTTAATTGCCAATGACAGCTATATTATATCATCTCTGTAGACCTGCAGGACCAATAAGAAACTTAACATCCTTCAAATGCATGGATTATTAAAATTTCACAAAGCCATGCATTTCAATATGAAAGAGTGAAAGTAGTCTAAAAGGAGACATAGGACAAAGGGAAAAATTCTGGATGTGAGTCAGAGGACCTGGGCATACAGTTTAAGGTACATAACTCTGTTCCTTAACATTTGTATTACCTTGTGGAATTGACTTGACCTGTGTTGACCTCAGTTTCCTTTTCTGTAAAAATGAGGGGGGTGATCTCAGATCATGGTCCTTATTTGTGAATTTCTATGACACTTCACTAATCATGGGACATTGGAAGTTAGCTTTTTTCAGATATGAAAAGCTAGCCTGAATCATCTGACTACGACCTCCATTAATGCTTATTTGACTAATTCTGTTGTACATATTGTATAGGGGGATTATGAAGCATCAGAAGCTGATATAGGTACTTAGGAACAATTACAAACTATATATATATATGTATATATATACATATTATATATATATATATATATATATATATATATATATATATATATATATATATATATATACCGTTTTTTTCCTAGATTCAATCAGTTTCACACCAACTCTTACCAAAAAATTCCCTCATCTCCATATGCAATGATGCTCATCAAAGTCTTATTCAGAACCAAATTTGGGCCAGTTTAATCCAAGAGATATATCAGTATTCTTTCTATTATCTGATCTCTTTAAATACTAGGTCAAAACTTTCAAAATAATCAACCACCTTTACTTTATCTATTTTTTTATAGCTAGGTATATATGGGACATACCATTATCGATGTATAATGCATGGATCTGTCTGTGCTACTTCTACTCCTGGCCATTTCCTATTCCTCTTCAATTCCAGTATACATTGTAATTAGCCATCATATCTCATTAGACTCTAGCTGGTTGGAATGTGGTGTGTAGGTGATAATTTCACCACCTTCTTCTACTCTGTTTCTGTCAGAATAAAAAGCCTAAGTGAGTAATAGTCAAAGCGATGAGCTCACATTAAAGATGAGCAGGGTATTTCTGATTTATAATATTCCCACCTCCACTTTGCCACCTCCAATCTGGAGCAGATATGGCACAGCTTGCTATAGAGGTTAGAATTTTTAAAATGTAATTAATCTTCAAGACCTAAGAGAGAGGTAGATAGCAATAACAGATCATAGACATAACAGATCATAAAAAGGAAAAACAAAAAGAAGTTGACTTAAGCCATATATTCTTTTAGGAGGCAATCAGGGTTAAATAACTTGCCCAGAGTCATACAGCTAGAAAGTTTCTAAGGCTTGATTTGAACTCTAGTCCTCCTGACTCCACAGCCAGTGCTGTATCCAGCTGTCTTTGCCATATGTTCTTAATATCTAAATTATATACAAGACATTGTTAAAGAATATAAAGAGTAATATAGTATATTTATTCTCTCCTCTCTCTTATTAATAGAAACAGGAGGCAGATAGTATGTCTTAAGGGATACACATGGTTAGTGGTGGTCTTGATCATAGTTAAGCTTTACTTCTTAGTATTTAAATTATGAAAAGATATTCTATAACCATATCTGAGCATATGCACAGAGGAGTTTGAACTAATAATAACTAAGTAATAATAGCTAACATATAGCATTTACTATGTGCCAGACACTGGGCTAAGCACTTTGTAATTAGTATTTCATGTAATCCTCACAACTACCCTGTGAGATAGGTTTTATTATTATCCCCATTTTACAAATGAGGAAACTGAGGTAGAAACAGAGGTTACACAGGATTACATAGCAGATACTTCATATTTATTTAATCAATCAGTCAAGAAACATTTAACTGACTTCTGTGTGCCTAGAACTATAAGAGATGGGGATACACAAAGAACTAAAACAAAGTCCTTGCCCTCAATGGACTGATCCTGCTACTTTAATGTGGTGAGAACTACAGCCTAATAGAAAGATATTAAACATTCTTCCATCATCCATTTCCAAAAGAAATAAAATGAATTCTGACTTAATAATCTAGAGCTTTCACTCAGTCTTACATGAGTTTTTGTAGATTCATAGCTTGAAAATAATATTACCAGATTTAGAACTTGAATGGTCCTTAAAGGTCATCTATTCTAATCTCCATTTTACTGCTAAGAAAAATGAAACCAAGGCAGTCAAAATGATTTTCCTAAGCTCTTCCAGATAGTCAATATTTGTTCCTGGATTGGAATTCAGATCTAACTCCTGATTCAACACGTTTCCTTTGTCATGTTGCCTTCTCACTTTCAGTGACATTAATTATGATTGAAAAATCCAAGCCTTGGATTTTCTGAGAGGACACATGAAAAGATTTGGGATCTGAAGTCATTCAATTCCACTGGGGTACTAATATAATTTATTGACACATGCCATCTTCCACATGCCTTTCCTGATCCTCTCAACTGCTAGTATTCTCCCACTCAGCCTTGAATTTAAAAACTTTATATATTTATTCATTTTATTTATATTATATATACATTGGTGTATATATACATATATGTATTTATGTGTATATCTATGTGTATATTATATGTGTAATATATGTATGTTATGTTTAATATATATTCATACTTGCCTCCTCCATTATAATATGAGTTCCTTTCAAGTAATGATTATTTCATTTTCAAAAAATTTTCTCCCAGTGTCTGGTATAGAGTAGGTGCTTAATAAATGCTTGTTGATTAATTACAATAAAATAACCCACTGCAATAGAGTAGTGCACTGTATGACTACATTCTTTCTTTACTTTTGTGGACTTTGATATGTAGAAAGACCCATAGGATCTTAGGTCTAGAGCTAGAAGAAACCACAGAGAGCATCAACTGCAGCTTTCTCATATTTCATATGATCAAAATGAGATCCAAGGGGTTTTATAATGACTTGGTCAAAGTCATACAAGTAATAAGCATAAAGGGGAAGGGGAAACAGGAAAAGACTTGAATCTAGATCCTTAGATTCCATTGTATCATAAAGCTTTATACATAGAGAAAAAAAAATACTCTCAGTTTTAATATGAAAACACACTTGATTAAAAAAGTGCTTTCTATTATTTACCATATATATATATATATATATCTCCATACCATTCATTATAGCAGAACCCCCAAAGTTGCATAACAGAAAGAACTTACCTGTTCATTTTGGGCTGTGACCAACAGTAATTAAATCTACTAAGAAATAAAAGATGTTTTTCTGCCCCACCAACAGGCAGGGATTCAGAGGGAATGAAATGACAAAGAAATAGAGGAGAGGAGGGAAATGGAGAAGTCTAGAAATAAGATAATTTTATCAGTTACAGTTTTGTATAGTTTTTCCAGTAAATCATAGAGCGTGGGGATTGGTTATGGTTTTCAGATTGAAAGTATTATGCAAATAAATAAAGGCAATAAAACAGAAAAAAATAGTATGATATTGTGACAGGAGGAAAACTGTAACTCACACAAATAACACAATTTACATTGAGATACAGGTGGAAGAAAGCTAATGTCTAATCAAACAGTATGTTTCAAGAGTAGCAAAGAATATGACAAGGGTCATAAAGCAATAAATCTCTCTGTCTCTGTCTGTCTCTCTTTCTCATTGGATTCTCAAATTTTCAAGTACTGATCTGGTGTGATTTGAAAATTTAATTGTACAATAGAAATTTAGGAAAACATATTTTGGTGAAAGAATTGTAGGTAGAGATTCTTAGTTTAGTTTTACTACTTACTAGCCACATTATCTTAAGTAACTAAATAGGATTTTCTGGTTTTCCTTTCCACATAGTCATTTATAAAATGAGGAGATTGGGCTATATGATCTCTAATATTATATGACACTTCTAAGAAGAATTAAACAAAGATTCACAACATTTTAAAATATTTTCTTAGGAATAAAGTCATTGGTTTGAAACTCTAACAGACTGTGGTGGTCATCTGATCAATCAGTCAATAAAAAAAGCGTTTATCAAATATCTGTTATGTGTAAGGCACTGTTATGAGCTATGGAGACAAACACAAAAGTAAGACAAATCTGCCTTCAAGGAGTTTAGATTTTTTGGAAGGATTGCTGCAGGTCCACAAATAAGTAAGTAGACATATAAACAAAGTAAATACAAAGTGATTTTGGTAGGGGGTAGGGGATAGAGTAGGATGCTAATAACTGGTGAATTCAAAAAAAGATCTCTTAAAATAGATTAAAATTGGTGTAAGTCTTGAAGGGATTAAAGGATGGAAGAGTCAGAGATGAAAAGAATGAGCATTCTAAGCATGGGGGACAGCCTGTGCAAAGATATGGTGATGGGAGCTGGAATGTCCTGAACTAAGGAACAGGCAAGAAGCCAATTTTACTGGAATATAAAGATAGAATGTGTGAATGTAATCATCCTGGAAAGCTAGGTTAGAGACAGATTGTGAAAGCTTTAAATGCCAAACAGAGGATTCATATTTTGTCCTAGAAGCAATAGAAACCCGCTGGCATTTCTTGACTAGGAGGAGCAATATGGTCAAACCTATGCTTTTACAATATCAGTTTGGCAGCCCAGACTCCAGAGGGGTTAACCAAGATCTAGAGAATTCAAGTGACCTGCATAAGATCACATGGCCTGGATTTGAGATCAGGTTTTCTGATTCCAGGTCCATTAATTTCTCCCCTCTATTTTACTGTTTTCAGTACTTCAAAGAATCTATGAGATAATCAATGTAAATATTCCCTCCAATGGTGCAGGCCTATCCCTACTTTTTCATCCTATGCAATATCAGTACTCTTCCAGGACATACAAGGTTCATCTCAATGATTGTTGTTTTTGCTGTTGTTGTGTTATTATTCCATGTACCAGTGTAATATTAATTTTAGGTACAAGATAGTTTTTGGCCACAGAAAGACATAAGCACAATCATATAACATATTAGAGAGGATTTGGTTTGTATCAGAATTATCCATACCAAGGAGATAATGACATATATATATATACATACCTCTATTTTATATTTATATATGTATATATGTGTGTGCATGCACACATACTCATTTATTTGTGTTTATTTATTTATATGTAGAATTTGCCACATGTGGCTTGAAGAGATTTACATCTGATAGCTTGATAAAGCTGCCCATCCATTCAACAATAAGAAAAAGGATTAAACTCAAATATAAAGATATATGTGAGTTTGTATATATGTAGATATGGTCCAGTCTACTTGTTTAGAAATGGAAACATTGAATGATGAACCTCATTTTGTGGAGAAAGCAGAGTGCTCTTGCAGTGGTTTTTGTCCCAAGTTTTAAGACTAATTTGTTTTATGACTATGGACAGCAGAGGAATTTACTAGGTTGTTTTCTCCCATGCCTGACTCCAAACAGTAGCCTATTAGAAAATATAAAGTACATAAAAGAAATGTTCATAGAATATAAGCTTTGTGAGTCAGAAATGGTTTCATTTTTGCCTTTATATAACCAGTGTCTCTTGTAATATCTTACCTATAGGAGATACTTAAAAATTGAACAGTATCAGTGTATGTGGCAAAAATTAAAAAAATAGAGGGATACATGAAAAATTCAGAAGATTTTAAAAAAACGGAGAGAAAAGGCTGTCTGGAAATCTAAAGATGTAGAGGTAGCTGCTGGATGAATCAAAAGGAAAAATTATAAGACAAAATGTCTTTCAGTGCTTTGTATGTAAAAACTGAAGGTCACTATATCTGATTCAAATGACTCAAACAAGTAGTAGAAAACTAGATATGCCAGCAAAAATTTTGTGTAACATGTTGCCCAGAACATGTATGATATTAATTAAAGTCAGAGATTTTGGCATTTCTGATGTGATCTAGCATATAGTATAATATGATGATATGCAGAGTGCTTGACCTAGGGTTAAAAAGGATTCAAATATTGCCTCACATATTTACTAGTTATATGATTCTGATCAATTCATTTTTTAGGCTTTTGTTTCCTCACTTGTAAAATTGTGCTACGTGAACTCTAAGAACCTTTTAAATTCTAAATTTATATGATGTAGTTAGCTATAATTAGGAATATAGAATTGTCATTAAATCTAAAGCAGTATGATATAATAGAAAAAGCACTGAGTCTGAAACCAGAACTGGGTTCAAAATCTGTCTGATATGTACCACTTATTTGACTTTTGTTAATTCACTTAACCTAATTTCCTCTGCAAAATTAAGGAGTTAGACTACATGGCCTTTTAGATTCCTTCCAGCTATGAATTTATAATCCTCTGATTACGCATACACTAACAATAAATGCCTTGATTTGCTTCAATAATATCTTTTTATTTTTTGATAATTTCATTTCAAATGAAGATGAGAATATCATCTTGGATGGAGATATAGAAAAAGAGATAGAGGAAGTGTAAAAGACAACAGGACCAAAACGGGAAAAATAAGCCCTGCAGAGATCTCTTTTCTCTCTCTCTTTTTAAGACAATGATAGTCATCTGTCAAGTTCTTTAACTGAATTCATGCCTGTCCTACAAAGAATAAAATCCTTTCAGTTGGAGGGTTCTCTTCTGGTAGCGCAATTTTACTATTTCTAAAAAGAAAAATATTGGGCATGGAAAAAGATGTAAAACAGATATTTTCTTTCTTTTTTTCCTGACAAAGGATAGGCAGTAGTGTCATGAAGATAACTTGTGGAGATAGACCTTTTTTTTCTCTTTTTAACATCAGACTTGTGATTTAACTGGTGTAGGTAGCTTACAAAAATAAGTTTCTGCTTACAAAAATAAGTTTCTTCTTCCAAAGGAGACAAACACTTTGTCAAGAAGGTACAGCCTTAAAGTATTGTTTAAATTTCTAAGAGATTAAGTGGCTTAGCCAGGTTCAGAAAACCATTATGTGTGTGAACCTAAAATGGAACTCTCTTAACTTGATGGACATGCAAGCAAATAGGTAACCAAAGTATTTCCTTATCTAGTTGAAATCAAATAACTTTAGAGGTTCTCTACTCAGATTCATGGGTAAAAAATATTCCATAATGTGAGATGGAATATCTAAAGAATAACTGAGGAAAGGGAGTGGGTCTCTTTCATCATTTATATAACGAGGGAATTGGATTGGATGATCCACAAGATCCCTTCTAGTTCCAAATCTAGGATCTTAAATCTTAACAATTGTTGGAATCCTTACAAACTGCTAACTAATTAGAGTTGATCTAATCTTACAAGAAGATGTTTTGGGCAGAACCTGAAACAAGGTACTAAGTAGAACTAATTAGTACAATGCTTGTGTTTGCACCTTTACTCATTGGAATTCACAAGTATGCCAGATTCACAAAGTAAACTTTGTAACTTGGTGAATTCACACCTCCCTTAAAGCTCTTTGGGCCAGAGAGCACTATGGGAGAAAACCCATAATCCCTCTCTCTCGTATCCCACAATTCCTCCCTCTTGTATAAAAGGAAACAGACAGAGGTTCTCGGTCAGATTTCAGCTGAGTTACGCTAGAAGCCCTCTCTCCGAGGCAAGGCAAGAGAGAATATATTCCACTTGGCTGGCTGGTCGCAGAAGAGAGTTCAGCTGCATTGGAGAGGAGCACTCTGGTGCAGACACAGAGCACTTTGGGAGATTTCACCGGAATGACATGAAGAGTGGAGCTGGCTGGAGGCTGAAGAAAGCAGAGGCAGAGGCTGAAGGACAAAACCTTTGGATTTGGCGACATTCGGAGGGAGCTCTTGGAACCAAGCAGAGAGATAGACCTCTAAGCTAACCGGGCTATATTGGAGATAATAAAAGATCTGAACTTTTATCACCTGGCTGTGTTTTGAGAAGAAAAAGCTCACCACATTTTGGCGCCCGAACAGGGACAAAATCCTGATTCCAGGGAAGGCACCCAGAGAGAACTTTTATAATATTTTGAGAAGAACAAGAACCCAACATTTGAACTCCCACAAACAATATTGTCATTAAAGCTCTAATAATCTGTTTGCAATATCTACTTACCCCCTTGGTTTGAATGCTGTGAGTTTTTTATGCCGCAGTGAACTTATTTGAGCAGTGAGGTAGAGAAGGGAGGAACTAGTTTTGCCTTTTCACTAAATCATTTTGAAACTCTTTTCTCAGAAAGAGGGAGTGACAGGAGAAAACTCTGGATACTATGCCTCTCCCCCTACCCCTGTATTCCCCACTGCATTTTTCCATCTGGCCCATTGCCTAGCTTCCTTAAGTATTTTTTTTTTCTTTTCAGTACAACCCTATTTATACATGCTTTCCCTCTTCTTGTATGCCTACTTTATCATGGCTGTCAATTTTAATAATACAATTTAATTTTACAGTGTTGTAATTCTGAGCCTCCAGGCAAAACTGTCAGAAAGGCCCCCTTCCTGTTTGAGAGTTGGAAAATAAAGACATCTCCATAAAAGAGAGGCCCCTTCTTTTCAAGATGCCTCAATGCTTGAATTATGCAAACACCTATGAATTTAAACCTTTCTGGAGTACCAATAAGGTGACAGGTGCCAGGCTATATCTATCTGGGTGCTATGTAATGGACCTGGCAAGCTAAAAGGGTTTAATATTAGATAGCAGCAGCTGAGTGCATCTTGAAAGTTACCCCTAAAAATGCCTGAACAAACTGGAAACTGAACATAATTGGATATTTCTGCTCTGTAAGAAATGACTAATATAAAGAATTATGATGGGTAGGAGGTAGTGATCGAAATGAAAAAAAAAGGAGGAAAGAGGGAAGCAACATCAATGAAATATTTTTAAAACTACATAGACATGAGCAGAAGGAAATTCATAAGAGACACAAACAAGTAGGGCAGTTTTGTTTCCATAATAAGTTTAATATGTCCTTAAAAAAACAACAACTATGCAATCTTTTTTATTCCTCTTTGAATATTGTTTGTATTTATTAAGTTTATAAGAAAAAGAAAAAAATAAAGAACTAAATAAACTTGGAAGATCTTGCATTAAAAAATCATTTATATAATTTATATAATTCTCCATTAATATAAAAGAGAAATGATATATAAAAATATTGGAACTTGGATCAATGCAGTGGCAAACTTGATAAATGGGAACTGATGCTTCCCTCCCCTGTGTGGAGAGGTGGTAGACTACAGGTGATGAATGAGGTATATATGCACTGTCAAACCTTTAAATTGTTGGCTGTTTTTCTTCTTTTCTAAAGAAGTCTCTAGGGGAGGGATATTGTAGGGATGGCAATGGAATGGGAATGGGAAAATGACCAGATACTTTTTTAAAAGTATCAATATAGTATATGGTTTTTACAGTTAAATGTAAGACAAGCAAAAGCAATACTCTACCACAGCATCAGTACCAAGGCTCAAGTTTATTATTTTCTTTTTTCCAAGTACTGTATTTAACAGCATAGTATCAAAATTCCCAGACACCCTTTCCCCTTCCTTTCCACCTCCCTGACATTTAATTCCTAAATTTTAGACTGCAACCCACTCACCCACAATTAGTGTAAATTAGAGTGATTCTATTGTATTTATCTTAAAAGAAAAAAAAACATGGTAATTAAGAGATAATTGTTAAGTGGAAAATATTGAAGACTAGTAACGCTCTAATTCCAAAACAAACAGCAAACTGCCAGTAGGTTTGAAAGTAGCAAACAAGGATAAAACAGTCACTAGATCAGGTGATTGAGGACAGGAAAGTATTTTTAGGTAGATAATTGTAATACTTGAAAGCTGACAAAATGTGATTCATCCCAACCTATGCTCAGTGTTAATTTGTTCCATTTTCATCTTCAGCATTTTCTATTAAGAGCCAACATTTTTTAAAAAATTTCTTTGAATGTAGAGTTTATATTCTATAATCAAAAAAAAAAAAAAAAAAACTATAGTATTGAAGCCCAACAATCAACAAAAAGGAATAAAGGAGGTAAAGCTAGGGCAGGTTAGTTCAGGGCAACCTGGTAACCTTCAGGGTTTGATTCTAACTCTATTTTCACCAAGCACACATTGTCTGCTGCTCACCCCCCAACTCCCACATTCTAAATCTTCAGCACAGAGTTAAGCAGAACATAGAGGGGGAAAAAGACTTGTCAGAGAGTCTTGAGGAGGCGGGGAGAGTTCTCTAGGCACAAATTCAAGTACTCGCTTGCCAAATGAACACAAGATTTTTATTTTAATGACCAGCTAAACCCACAGTGTGAGCTTTTATGCATATTATGCTCTTCTAAAGATATTCACTGATTAAGACATATACTACCAGTGCTCTTCAAAATTGAAATTCCTAACACCATACTAATATGGGTTTAAAGAGGGGAAGGGGATGATGAGTACTTTCAAATCTTCAATCATAAATAATAGGGGTTAAATAACTTCTAATGTTTAAGAGTTTGGACAACTTCTGCAATTGTTGATAATTACTGAGAACACAGGTCCTTTTATGATAAATGAAAAACTTGTCATACAACAGATGAGTGTCAAAAGGTTGCTCTGTCCCTAGCCTCTGAGACTCACTAAATAGGTGGGCAAGTCACTCACAACTTTTCCTGAATTTCAGGTGGCTTCCCTTTACAAATGGTTACTTATAAATACTTAACTTTCAGGGCTGTCCTGTAGAAATTGATTTGTAAGTATTATTAATAGTATTTTATTTTTCCAAATACATGCAAAGATAGTTTTCAACATTCACCTTTACAAAACCTTGTGTTCGAAATTTTTCTCCCTTTCCTCCGCTCTGGTACCCCAAGACAGCTAGGAATCTGTTATGGATTAAATATGTGCAATTCTTCTAAACATATTACCATAGTCATCATACTTCACAAAAATCTGATTTGTAAATCTTTTTTTAAAAATTCTATATGACTTGACATAGAGCTGTCATCACCAACCTCACTATTATTGTTAAGTGAAAAATGAATAAGCAAAAAATAAACAAAATATGATAGGCCAGTGAGAATTTGTTATTGTGTCATTTCGAACCCAGTTCTTTGTGACTTCATTTGGGGTTTGCTTGACTAAGATACTGGGCTTGCCATTTCCTTCTCCAGATCATTCTACAGATGGGCAATTGTGGCTAACAGGATTAAGTTACCTACCCAGGGTCATTCAGCTACTAAATATCTGAGGCCAGATTTGAACTCATGAATTCAGGTGAGTCTTTCTTATTCCAAAATCAGTAAGAAAGTATTCTATCCATTATGTTACCTAACTGCTCTACAGTGAGAATAAGTAATGGAAATGGAAAGGAATAAATAATGAATAGTTTACATGTTCCTCATCATCTCCATAGTATTGCAAAAGTGAGAAATGGTTCCCTACTGGTTGGATGCACCTGTTAGCAGGCACTTGGAAGGAGAATTAGACAAAAGTTATATAGGACATGTAGGCATCGGTGGGTTACAATTGACCAAAGAAAGGATAGCATCCATCAAATCAGAGCTCCATTACTCTAATGAAGTATTACCAAGAGGTCTCAGTCTTATCAATTTCCACATACTATCATGAAGATTTTCACTAATTTACAAGATACTCCATTTCAATGTTGACACTCACTCATAGAGCAAGATTTTTTTTTAAAGCATACTATCTTTAGTAGATAGGGTGCCAAGTATGATCTCAGAAAGACCTCAAATTCTCTCTGTATTGCTCACCAGTTGTGACCTTGGGCATGTAATTGATCCTCTCTGAGCCTCAGTTTCCTCATTTGTAAAATGAAAGAGTTAAACTTGGCCTTTACAATCCTTTCTAGCTCTAATTCTATGCTCTCCAATCCTATAATAAATATGGTATCTATTCTCAGGGAATATATATACTTATCTAGCAACTAATAATGGGTAAATTAAGACTTAAAACACTAGGCTAAGCGAATATTTAGGAGGCATTTATCCTTAAAACTGTTAGTGACACTCCATTTCATTTTTCTATATTACTTCATGAAGTAACTACAATACAATGAAATTAATTTTCAAAAGCCACACAATAAAACCATTTGCACGATTTTACAGTCAAGCTACACAAGTTAGTTAAAGAAAGAGTCTAGGTTCATTTATTCATTCATACATTCATGTACCAAATACCAAATGCCTACTCTATTTCCTTCCAAGTTTTAGAAATTCTTCAAAACAGGATTGTTGTTGTTCATTCTTCGTTCTTGAAGAGGACCATGACACTAGGTATGTGATGCCATGACAAGTAAGTGAATTGGATTTAAGGGAAGGAGGGGTGTGCAAGGTCACTTTCCCCTCCAGAGTCATCTGGGTCCAGTGGCAAGATACAGATCAGGACAACTAGAGATGGCTGTGGATGCAGTGGGGGACTTTGGGCTTTTTAAGGTAAGGTCTTTAATGGGTCTCAGTTTGACTGGAGCTATGATCCATTCAGTGATTAAGACTAGGTTTGATTGAAGCAAAGAATCTCTTCTTTCACTTAGCCCATAAACAAACAAATAAATAAATAAAATTGGGAGGGGAAGATCCTCAGGGTTTCTAGACAAAGTAGAAATAGTTGCTATTTACATTCAATCTGAGTCAATCTGTAATATATTGGTGGCCAATCAATGAGAATCAGAGAGGTTTTGATTTAGTTTAAAAAGACCAAGGTCTCCCATTGCATCCAAGATTACCTCCTATAGTAGGTTTCTATATCTTGCCACTGGACCCAGAAGGCTCTGAAGGGGAAAATAAGGCAGATGACTTTGCACAGCCCTCTCTCATTTAAATTAAATTCACTTGCATATTATGGTATCATGTCCCTGATGTCATGGTCCTCTTCAAGAACAAAGGACAAACAACAACCACTGTGAATAGAGATGGCTCATAACTAGGTCATTTGGAAAATTCCTTCTTGCCTTCCTTACTTTCTTCGTGCCTTCCTTCCAAAGAGGGACCATTCTTCTGACAGAGTGGTAAGTACATACTAAGTGCTCAATAATATCTATCATTTAATTGATTTTCAGCTTTCTTCTTCATTTTATGAGAATATGAATTTTTCAAAGATCACTTTTCACCACTCACAGTGACATATAATGATGCCTTATGTATTCCTCAATTAAATTTATTTTTGGGACCCTCCCAGTCATTAATAGGTCACAATGTTTCACAAAAACTTAGACATCTAGGGGCAACTAAATGAAAATAAAAATTGAAAAACACCTTTCAGTATAGCACAGAAGAAAAAACATTGACCCTAGCAGAGAAGATGGGTTCATATACATACAACTAACTGAAGAATCTATCCTTAAGAAGAATTATTTTCTTAAAATATTCACTAAATATTACTTTAAAAAGGGAAATTCAATTCCAAGGAAGAGAAAAGAAAATAAGTATGCCCTCTCTGTGTTTTGTACAAAGTAATAAACTTCTCCTGAGCTTTTTTTTTTTTAAGATAATGAAAGCCTTTTAATACTCTGAGGTCATATTAGATATTACCTGATCATCAGCTTTAAGATACCACTTTTATCAAGTTGTGCTTATAATCTGGGATTATGTTCCATAGAATCCATTCTTGCTGTCCCAGTTTTTAGTTAGACTTGGATTCTGCTTATTTCTGTAAATATTCTATGCAAATGAATACATTACATGAATTAGAAGAACTATGTTTGAAAATACCCTGTGGTTAAAAACATTTAAACACCCTGCATCGAGCAAATAGTTCCCAGGAGGTATTCTGTGACCCTCTTTATTGCAATTGTTAGTACCCTTTTAATGATAAATAGTAGATGCTTTCTATTTCTGAGATAGAAAAAAATTAAGCCACCATTAGGTGGAAATATTAGTCTCTGCTGTTATGAAAAAGAGTTGCAAATTAATGAACAAAACAGCAATTACAAAAATCTGCTAGAGAACCAATAAATTGCAAGATGACTGGAGACTACACCTAGTTTCTGAAGCTTCACAATGAGGGTCAAAATTCTGCCACCTTTTGATTTCTATATGCAATCGTCATGGTCTTTTGGTTCCCACTACTATTGCTTTTAATTCCACCTTTAATTATCTCGGCTTGTTACTTCAAATTGATTTATCTAGTACATATAATAATCTCATATGTGTGTCACTTTAATTCTAATTCTTTGTAGATATTCTGTAAACTTAATTTTTTTAAATTCTCCCTCATCCTCTTTTACCCTGGGAAAAGTGTAAGTAATTTGCCATTAGTATTAATAAATAGCATATCCACATAGATGAAACTACATTAATGTTAATTAATTAATTAAAGTTGATTGTTAATTAAATAATTAAATAAATTTGATGGGATTATTTATTAATTTTCATGAGGGAGGAAATTCTGACCAACAGTGAAAAGACATTGGGAGCTCAGTCACTTAAAAGACATGTTATAGTAGGAGACTAAGAAGTAAAGGCTAAATTCTAATCCTGGCTCTGGTACTAATCAATTATTTGGACTTCAGAAAGTCATTTAATAGCCTTTCACTTCCATTTCTTTCCCTATAAAATGAAGAAATTGGACTTCATGATCTGTAGATTTCTTTTTAACTGCTAAATTCCATAATTTTACTATAGTTGTATATCAACAACAGGTGATGTTAAGAAGTATAGATTTTCTAGTTGAAAGAAGGTCCTTCTGGCGAGACTTACATGAACTGATGCTAAGTGAAATGAGCAAAACCAGGAGATCATTATACACTTTGACAACGATATTGTATGAGGACATATTTTGATGGAAGTGGATTTCTTTGACAAAGAGACCTGAGTTTCAATTGATAAATGACGGACAAAAGCAGCTACACCCAAAGAAAGAACACTGGGAAACGAATGTGAACTATCTGCAGTTTTGTTTTTCTTCCCGGGTTATTTATACCTTCTGAATCCAATTCTCCCTATGCAACAAGAGAACTGTTCGGTTCTGCAAACATATATTGTATCTAGGATATACTGCAACATATCCAACATATAAAGGACTGCTTGCCATCTAGGGGAGGGGGTGGAGGGAGGGAGGGAAAAAAAAATCGGAACAGAAACGAGTGTCAATATAAAGTAATTATTAAATAAAAATTAAAAAAAAAAGAAAGAAAGAAGGTCCTATCTTGTCATGTGCTCCTTCAGCATTCTGATAAAGCCTATAGACCCCTTTTCAGAATACAAATATGTATATATGTGGGTATATATATATATACATACAGACATATAAAAATTTAGCAGTCATAGATTTGCAAAGGAACCAATTATATTGAAATAATAGATATGTTCATAAATACACTTATGTATACATATAGGGTCTATTTCACTAGATTGATTGAAATTGTACAACTCACTCATCTGCTTAAGGAGTGATCTTCCTGGACAGAACTTGCTGTTAAATATTAAAGTGACTTTCTCATTTTTTTTCCTGCATGTACTATAGAATAGAAAGAGTAGTTTCTGTTTAGTGACTAGAGAAGGGAAAATTATTTTCCTTAGTCGTGGGAAGAAGCAGTTCTGATATTGAATTCTACAAATATTTAACATAACTATCTCCCCAAAATGGTAGGAGAAAATAAAATTGAACATGTAAGATGAATTGAAAGAGAAAAACTAGGAACATATACCATGCTCTCTGGAAAAACAAAGAAGGGGCACACTACAAAAAAAAATTGTGAGATATGAAAAGAGAATCAAGAGTTTATAAAAAATTTCTTCTTTCCTATTCATAATAATTTAAAATAGACATTAAGAAGCAACCTTAATAAGCGACAATATTCAAAACATCTTTTTTGTAAAGTAAGTTAAAAATTGAGATATCATATTTCAACATTATATAGAAATAAACAACTGGTCCAAGTCATGATCTACAAATTCTCCAATATTATTAAAATTCAAATCATTCAAATGTCACTACTTTATATTTTTCATCATAGGCACCAAATAATAATTATTAGTAATGTGCTTAGTACTATTAGCTTCCCTATTCAATTTTTTCTCTGACATACAGAGAAGGAAGTGATGCTAAAGAATAAAATGCTCATCCTGAAAATAATCACGAAAATAGCAAGGCAGAAGAGTAGTAGAAATAATCCTCTGGGTCTATCATTTACCATCTTTGCTCTCACTTTACTGTCTTTAATCCCATATCATAGCTTGTGGTAGATAGAGCACTAGACATAACATCACAAAAATATTGGCTCTTATTTTACCTTAGATACTAAGTTGCACTGTATAACTCTGGGCAAGCAACTTAAACTTCTCAATGACTCAGTTTCCTTATCTATAAGTCAAATGAGGGGATTTGATAACCTCTAAAGTTCCTTCTGTCTCTGAACCTATATTTTTTTTGCTTGTTTGTTTTTTAATCTCAACAATAAGAAAAGATGGTCACATCTTCTTATTCTGACAATACCAATTAACGCTTTTCTCCTTTTATTTCTTGCTTATTTTCTCTCTCTCTCTCTTTCTCTCTCTCTCTCTCTCTCACACACACACACACACACACACACACACACACACAAATACACATTCACATACACACAAACAGAATTTATAAATTAGGTAAGTATTCTCTAAGAGCAGGCTTAACTAAATCCTGGTTCCTTTGGCAGGAGGCTTATTTAGACTCATCACCCAAGTTTTTATCTCTGAATCCATAGCAAACTTAATTTCAAAGTTATTTTTGCCTGTTTAAGTAATCGCTACTAATTTTATTGATCCTGAAAATTGGACATCACTACAATCTTGAAAATCTTCTTAAGCCATAATCCCTTTGAAACCTTGGCTAAAATCCAATTTTAAACCCATCTCTGCTACAGCATAAAAAAAAAAATTTACAACCACCCTCCATTTCTAGAGACACATCTTCTACAACCCTTCAGGGATGATAGCTAAAATTATTTTTAAAGGGCATCTAATCGATGTAGTGGATAAAGCACCAGCCCTGAAGTCAGGAGAACCTGAGTCTAAATATGGCTTCAGACATTTAATACTTCCTGGCTATGTGACCCTGGGCAAGTCACAATCCCAATACCTCAGCAAAAATAAATAAATAAATAAATAAAATATTTTAAAAACCCAAATAGTTACAAACAAATCAATAATCTGTTGAGGCAAAGTACTTTCTATGCTTGGGAAGAAACCTTGATGGAGGATTATCCTTTAGATGCTTTTCTATCTTTTACGAATATCTGTTCTTCCTTTATAAACCTCATGTTGTCATTTCTTTGCTCAAATTCCTCATCAATATGGACAAGAAATGAAAATTACTTTCAAGTTCTCCCTGAAGGATTTTGGAATCAATTTAAGATATGGGAGTCACTGGCAAAGTACCACCCAGCATGGCATACCCTCATTAAAGAAGGAGTTGTGCTTTATAAGTGAAACAGAACTGTAGTAGTCAAAAGAAAAATGAAATGAACAAATTTAGAGACATCTCCACTCCAAATGTTCATATGAACTATTTGTACTCAAACTCTGGTAGAGACTTCCAAACTCATATTCATCTGATCAGCCACAGTCAGATGCACTGTACCTTGAGTCCAATGTAGTGACATCATTTTGGTCCTCTTTGAGAATGAAGGACAACAAACAACAAATTGACACCAGTAAACAAGTTTTGCCATATAAATTGCTCTTCTCTCTTCCTTCCCGACACTGAAAAAGCAAAAGCATCTTTTTTTTTTTCTTGTGCGAGCAAATTCAAGAGTAGTCAAGTACACAAAGGGGTACAAATCTCAAAGATGAATGAATGTTACAGGAATGAAAGCCATGAGATTTCAGTCCTATCTCAAGCCAGCCTCCCTCTCTATTCTGCCCTGGACCTCTCATTCCCTTTTAGAATAAAAATATAAGAGGAAAGAAGAAAATAATTCAAATACATGACATTAAAGAAAGAACTCCCTATTTATGAACTCTGTAATAACTTTTTTGACTTGCCTCTCCTGATTACTCCAACTTAAATCAATTCAGTGGTGCTTAATCTCTCTACCACAGGAAAGTCAGGATGGCTGAAGAGATGAAATTTAAATTCAACACATTCCAAGTGTTGATTTTAAAGCCTCAATTCAGTCATGTCCTAATAAAATGACAATCCTTTTAGTTCATAAGGAAAAAAAAAACTATATAAGTTTGATCAAGGTAGGAATTGCAGGGGTAGCTACAAGCTTGTATAGCTCCAGAAATGATTTTTGCTCATGTCAATTCAAAAATTTCAAATATATTCTATCTTGCCTTCTAATTTATACTGACATCTTTTACATGCTATCTGTAATATTGTCTGTATTTTTATTTCAATATCTGGGATTTCTAAGACTCTTTGCTAAGATACTATACTCTTCCCCTCTCCAACATATAAAAATACCTGCTGAAGTTGAGAATTAGCTATTGTTTTACAAATTGTTCATTTGAAATAGGAAAAACTGCTCATGCAGTGATTTTTAATTTTTTAAAAATGTCTTAGACCCTCTGCAAGTCTAATGAAAACATGGAATATTATCATTAAATACGTAAAATAAAACATACAGGGATATAAAGTTGTCAATTTATATCAAATACAGTTAACAAAGTATTGAAAAAAATTCAAAAACCCAAGATTAACAATTCTAAGTATAGTATTATAGATGGATTTTTGATAGCATGTCACATTATAAAGTCAGAATTTAGGCATTAAGCTTGGGGAACCAAGTAAAATATTTACTGTACTTGTCAAGAGAATCCCTTTCCATTATTATCTAGCCTTTCTGGAGTCCTATTCTTAAGTCCCATTTTGATATGGAGATGATTGACTCTGGATTCACAAAAGCTCTGCTAGTAGAACATATACTCCGGATGGTTCTATCTTGGGAATGTTTTAAGTAGGTTTCTGGCTATAGACTATGATGATTTTCAAAGGATGCGTTTAACTAAGAAAAGAAGACTTATTTTCTATGGACTGATCACTGGTTGATTTTTTTTCTTTTGCTTAAAACAAGCTAATAAACAGAAAATAAGAAATGAACCTCAGTCCTGAGTATCTGTCTTTTTTCTCTGCAGGGAAAGAGTCCCACAGTCATTAGCCCATTTGTAGACATTAGCTTAGATTTTTGTATTTTAAAAGTGAGAAATTCATCCAGTGCTGAATGAGTAGACATCCTGCTACTCATTCATGCTGAAGAAACAATCATCTCAATTTTAAAAATTCTTATTGTAAATGAAACCAAAAGATAAAAGTTGTTGCCAAATGAAGGAAATATACCAGGTTGTTCTTGAAGAAATATGTAAAGGAACTGTCAGTTTAGGTTTTGCCAAACATGCAAAAGCAATGAGAAACATCCTTTTTGGAACCAAATGATCATTTTGCATTGCAGTGCTCATTACATTGTTTGCAAAAAGATCCCCATGAAGACAAATGCAATTCATATTCCACCATTTGTTGCAGCTGAGGAGAAGGTAGAGAAACTTAAGTAAGCATGCAAAAAAGAATTCTACAAGTTAAATCGTGTTCCAGATGCTGATCTATGTACTGATTACACCAAGTTCCTTAACTTTTCAAAACTTTTAAAGTAACTTCTACAACTGCTTTCAAGAAATTGTCCTAACGATCCATGAAGGACTTCCATAACTATTTGCAGGAATTTGGCAGGAAATTCATTTGCATGAAGATAGCAAATGTGGACAGATAATAAATGTGTAAACTATGTATTTTAAATGAATGGAAAGCCCATAGGGTAGTATATTGGTTTTGATCAGAAACTATAGATGGACAGTGAATTGGACCCACAATTGGATTAGAAGAGGAGAATGGAAAAAAATAGCCTTTAGGAAATTTTGCAGAAGCTTTTCCTTAAATGGATACCTTTTTAGTATCAGTATGGTGCATTACTTCAAATAATGCAATACCACATTCTGCACAGAATTAAAGTTGTAAATTATTCCTTTGGCAATGAAGAAGAACATGGGTGGGTGAAAATAACTATAGCATATTACCACCAAGAAACTGTGCCAAAGGAGCAGGATAAAGGATCTCATAAGAGGGATGTATGAAAAGGAAAGGAGATGGACCAGTCATGCCATAAGAATGAGGAGTAACAGATGGCCATCCAATATACCTCATTGGTTTCCATAAAACATTAAAAGACATAAAGCAGGGAATCTTAACTTGGGATCTATGGAAACCCAACAATAAGTGGATAGATTTCAGGGGCTCCATGAACTTTTAGGTGGGAAAAATATATCTTCATTTTTTCTTCCCTCTAACTAAAAATTAGTATTTTCTTGAATTATTTTAAAACATGTTTGTGAGAAGGTAACAACCATAGTATTCACTAGAAAGCCAAAGGGTTC
Organism: Antechinus flavipes; assembly: GCF_016432865.1. Taxonomy (NCBI): domain Eukaryota; kingdom Metazoa; phylum Chordata; class Mammalia; order Dasyuromorphia; family Dasyuridae; genus Antechinus; species Antechinus flavipes. Next base: position 239,756,117 of record NC_067401.1, on the reverse strand, counting down.
CATGACACACACTAAGAATGGTTACAGATCTCCCGAGATTTCACCATATTGCTTAGAAGTACTATAGAGAATTTGTGGGAAGAAATGGACAAGAACTACGCAGGGTGAGAAAGAAAGTATGGATGGGTTATATTCAACACTGATAAAGGAAGAGACCACAAGGACGGGATAATAGATCCACTGAATGCTAAATATGTAATCACACAAAAAATCTATATGCCAAATATTGTATATTCAGGTGCACATTCATACACATTATCTCCTTTTCCCTTGAAAAAAAAATAACTCCAATTTGACTATTCGTTCCATTAATAATATTTGTTATCAAGCAGCCAAAAGCAATGCTTTCAATGGCATTTTCCTGTAATTTTTTAAAATTTATTCATCCCAAGACACACTTATACATATTCAACATTATTTGAATTTATTTTGTGCCGTTAGCTGTAACGATTTTATAAACCATTGCACAACTAACAAATTGCAACTATAAAGATGATCATTATTACAGTGAACAAGTTTATCTTGTCTAAAGTTTGCAAGCTCGTTGGAATATGTCTATGTATATGCTTACATGCACATATATAGTACATGTAGAAGAGAGAGTATGTATAGTATGTATATTTCTGTATAGTATGTAGTATTATCATGAGTCTGAAAGTGAACCATCCAGCTCTAAATACTCTCTAAGTTCTTTAGAATCTGAACACAAAGAGATTTACAGAAAAAAAAAAAAACAGTTATATAGGACTTGGGAGGTTAACTTATTTTCCTATTCTCTTTCTCCCACAGTGTGGTTGGGTGGGGATGAGAAACAGGAAAAGAATGATCAACATAAATATGATTTCAAAGATGTTTCATTAACTGTCTAAAATCCTTATTGTAATATTTTCCTCCATTTCTAATTAATTCTAAATTCATTATATAATGCTCTGGGGGAAAAAAGCAAGCATATCATTGTCCAAATGGTCAGTTTTTAGTATTGGCCTGATGTGAAATCTCAGAAGGAACAGACAGGACTTGTTTATTCAATAAGCTGAAAGTTTATCTCATATAATATGCTAATAATATTCATTCTTTGATAATATTAATTAAAGGATCACAGTGATGATTATGTCAAATATGTTATAAGAATATTGACAATGACAATTGGCAATGACATTATTTAGTATTGTTATTTTTTTTTAAAGTTTGTTTTATTGTAAACACACACCATATGTTCTTTATGATGGCAAAGTGACTTTAAAGTAGCTGTGTATGGACAAGAAATATGAATTTTAAAGCTAAGTAAAACAAAATTTAGAAACAATTAAGAATTGAAATCATATACACACACACAGGGTTTTCCAGCCATTAATTTGTAGAACAGTACCCATCCATGCCAGCTTTCCACACAGCTGAAAATATTAGCATCACCAAAGGTAAAGTTTTCAAAAGAATGTGTCTTTCTTCTCTCTCCTCTATCCCTCTCATTCCTTCAACACAGTTCCCTCCTTGTCTTCTCTCATCCTTGTGACCTAAGACACACTATGCTGAAGCTGCAAAAGGGAGAGCAGTCTGAGATAGATAATTTAGATGGTTTACAGGTCTTCAATACACTTTGAGTTGCAAAATGCTGATACAGAATGGATGTGTACATTGATTGAATTCCGAGTACAATTGCTCAACTTTCCCTTTTACTGATTAAATGGTAAAAATGTTTGAAAATGTTTCTTTAAAAAATTAGTTTGGCCTTGTTGAAGGCTTGTGAAACATGGAAAGTATTGCAGAATATAAGAAAATGTCCTGCAAAATCAAATAAAACATCCATCATCTATACCATTTCCCTCAAATTACTTCAATTTTAAGTGATTTGCTAAAAAAAAAGTCTTTATTATCCAAAGAAAGTTATACTTTGAAATATTTCACAGTCAACTTTGGCATTCTTCAAACTTATTAAACTTCTTAGGTTGTATACTATAAATTATATGTGCACATATACATATATAATATATAATGTGTATATACACATATATACACAGACATATATATGTATATTATGTGTATATATATACATATATATGTATATACATATATATGTATATATATATATATATGTGCCTAGCTACCCATAAACCTATAAATCTATAATTTCTAAATAGATACAACAGCTTATGGATAGTTGGCCCATTTAAAAATATTTTCCACAAAACTTTAATTTTTGCTTTAGTATACTATTTTTCTCTTCAGTTATAGACTAGTCTATCCAGTTAAGCTGGGGGGAAGGAGTACTGTTTTTGTGTTTTTTAATGCCTAGGTTTTCTGCCTCTTCTTCATTGAGATCTCCATTTATCTAAGGTGGTGTATCTTATGCTATCATTTAATGTAACACTATCTAAAAGGCTAAATGTTTGCCAAATAACTGGTCTCTTTTTATATGGATTAGTTGGCAATTCCAAGATAGAAGAGTTAACAACATCATGATGTTGCATTCTTGTATCTCTTATGTGCACAGTTATTTTTATCATTCATCTATTTGAGACCATGCTACTAGACAACAACAGAATAGGTAGTAGTAGTAATAATAATAATAATAATAATCCTATAAGATTTGCTAATTAACTTTAAATATATATTATTTCATTTGAACCTCACAACAACCTTGTGACATAAGTCCTAGAGGAGTTGTTATCTCCATCTTAAATAGACAGAAATTGAGACTAGAAATCAGAAAACTAAGGGAAAAAAAACAAAAGTTAAATCATTTATCCATGTGCAAACAGAACTACTTGTTATCAAAAGAGGGATTAAACTCTATGTCCTCTAACTCTTCCTACTGCCTCTTTAATTACTATAGAACTATTCTGCACAAATAGTGCTCTAAAAACGTCGAGGATAAAATTAATGAAACTACAAAGAAACAAATCCTAATAAGAAACTGAAGAAATAAAAACACTAATACTACAATATGGTACTTGGTGGCATATCCCTTTCCTTTTAGCTAACTACCTTTTTTGTAGTAAAAATAAGAAAAATATTCACAAACAGAACAACATTCTTGTTTGTCTCATAAGCCCTTAGCTAAATCTGTACAGAGATAGTAGAAGTAAATTTTGAGATAGCATCCCATTGGTAATTCAGGAAGACTCACACTTCTTGATAAACGTGGAATGACATATTGAGCAATCAAAAACTTGGCAGGTATTGTAACACAGTCTTTTCTAGATATCAACTTCAGAACATCTTAGTAGTCTATACCATCCTTTCAGTTTGACCATTTGCTTGGATGTGATGAGGCATGATGTTGACAGCTCAGATAAGGTTCCTAGGCATAATTTTTTTTTAATACTCAATTCAGGTAAATACAGATATATCATTTGAAGCAAAAGCATTCTATAATCCATGTATTACAAATAATTGATAAGAATTGTTCTTAAAAACTGCTCTATGAATTATTTTGACAGAAGTTGGCAATAGACTTTAGAACACTTTGAGTTACTGTGCAGAATGCATCAAGATCAACAAATTGTGCCTTTAGAATAATTTTGTAATGTCAATACAGACTTTGCTTTAAGCTTTATTGGGCACTTTTTTTTTACAGAAAAGGTGTTTCTGGAGCATTATGGCAAGAAATCTGGCATTTAATCCTTTACAATTTTTTCCTATGTCAGAATCAATTCCAGATCATTATGCATTGCTTCTATCCTTGAATTTCATAAAATAATTTCCTACCACATAACATGAAGTATGGGCAAAATAAAATAACTACTTGCAGAATAACAGTGAAATGTTGCTGAAACAGATAGCCTTGGCATGTAAATAATTTAAGTTGATAGTTTGACAATTACTTGAAATGTCCAGGAAGTTTCCCTTCTAATCACTCTCTCCATACTTGTCAAGACATTGGCCAATTTACAGATCATATCTATGATTTCAGCATGAAGAGGTGGGTGAGGGAAATAATATCAATATTGCTTATAGAAAAGACATGTCACACACTATTATCTATAATACCAACTGTTACCAATCACATGAAAAAAGTACTCCTCTAAAAAGGTAATTGCTCTGAGGTTTCTTATTACATCCAGCAAGTTGGCAAAGATGACAAAAAATAAAAGTAGTCAATGTTAGAAGATACACACTAATCCATTTGGGAAAGGAAGTGAACAAGAGCTTCCTATAATCAGAAGAAAAAACCCATAGTGATAGATAACAAATCCATTGAAAAGCTAAGTATGCAAGCCTACAAAAAACCTACATCCAAATATGAGACACATTTCAGGTTACTTCTCTACACAAATCAATAGAGCTATGTATTTGTCCAATTATTCTGAAAAAACAGTTTGGAACTATGCAAAGTTAATTACTAACATGTCCTTACCTTTTCACAGAGACTCCATTGCCATATATTGGCCTCCAAGTAGGTCAATGACAAAAAGAAAGATATGAGATATACCAAAATATAATGGCACTTTGTGTGGCAAGAAATAACTAGAAATAAAATTGAAAGACCATCAATAGGGAGAATTCTATACAAATTTTGTTGGAAAAAATATTATTGTTTATTGTTCAATCATTTCAGTTGTGTGAGACTCTTCTTGATCCAATTTTGAGTTTTCTTGGAAAAGATACTGGAGTGGTTTGCCATTTCCTTCTCAGCTCATTTTACAGATGAGGAAACTAAAGAAAATGGGAATGAGTGTGTTGCCCAGAGTCACACAATTAATGTGTCTGAGGCCAGATTTAAACTGTGGTAGGCTCAGCACTCTTTCCACAGTGCAACTTGGAAAGTTGCCACAATGCCACAATGGAATATTAGTAAGATACTGAAAACTGGTAAAAAATGAAGAATGAGAAACATGGAAACATACATGAAATGATGCAAAGTAAAGTGAGTAGATCCAGGAAAACAAAATCTATAACTGCAAAAATGAAAATGGAAAGATAACTACAAAATAATTAAAACTGAATCCACCAAGCATTGACCTGGAGTCAGAAGGACCGGAGTTCAAATCTAGTTCTAAGACATTTACTAGCTATGTGATCTTGAATAAGTCACCTCCATTTTTCAACAGTAAAATGGGGATAAAATCATCCCCTACCCTCCAGGGTTGTGTTAGGAGTTAATAATTGCAAAGCTAACTTAGCACAATGCCTGGCACATAGCAAGCACTGTGTGAATATTACCTTTTATCCTAATGACCAAATTTAGAGTTAAAGAGAAGACATGAGAAGATGCTTCTCCCTGTTTCTTTATAAGATATGTGAAACTATAGATATGGAATTGTGACTATGATGTTAAACTGACTTTGACTGGGTCTGATTATGATGTTTTTTTCCCTTTCCTCTTTGTTTATTTTCTATTATAAGACCTATGGGAAAGGGAAAGAGAAGAATATAGTAGAAAATATAGGAGATGCAAAAACAAAAAAAAATCAATAAACATGTAAGTATTGAGAAACAGGGAAGAGGTAGCAGCACCCAGTAAATAGTAAAGAACGAGGAGATAGCTGATCTTAGCAGTCAGCCTGCCATTGATTACCACTATTCATATATGTTCCTTACTTGCCTGGGCAGTATATATGTATGTATCTAGATGTAGATGTATGTGTCTGGACTAAGAAGAATTTTGTAGAACATAAACATCATAAACTTCTTGAGCTTTACAATAATGTTAGTAAACAGTATATTATATTTTAGCAGTTTAATTTCCTATTAATGAAATTAGTATAGTATACTGACTTTGGTAGGGAGTTGGAGAAGGGGGAGAAAATCCCCTTATAGAAAACTAGGTGCTTTCAATGTTTTCTATATTTCTCTTCTATACTAGTATTAGTACAGACTAATAAAATAAATATTTTCTTCTCAGTATTGAAAAAATGGTCTTATTTTACTTCATAGTTATTGTATTTATGATTTTTTTTGCCCAAATACACAATTAGTCCATATGAAAGCATTAAATAATGCTGAAATATATGAATATGTTCTTTGATACCCCCATTAGAAGATTCCATAAGTGTCTCATGTCAAAACTTTTCACCTGTTCAACTTTTTTATGTTTTGTTCAGGAGATACAGCTCTGAAAAGGAGCAGTAAAATCTCCTACAATTATTACATTATTTATTTTTTTTTTTTGTAGTCACAGATTGCTCCACGTTTCAATAGCCACAATTGCTTTTCTAGACTTGTTGACTAATAGGCAGCAATAAGCCATGAACAAAAATATATGGTGCTCCAAATATGAAAACTTAATAAAATGTGTAGGACTGTTAGAAAAAAAGTCCCATGAAAAGTGTTTATTCACTACAATTAGAAAACTCATAATTTTAGATATAATTACCTATTCCTATTGAATTCTATCCTGAAAATGATATTGAATATTTCACAATTAATTCCATAGGAACATTTACCATCAATACCACCATGTAAAAAGTCAAGGAAAATTGATTGCTGCTCATCAAAAATGACAGTATTAGAAAACAATACTTATTTGGACATTTTAGTGACATCATTTATAATTACTGACTGATAAACTTGAGTTTGTTAATCAAGACTGCTGGAATTCAGAGTTTAGTTACTCCAATGATCCAATCATTCACTTTGATCAAATTTTTAGATTCTTTTTCTTTTACCAATATGATGCTGTCAGTGGAGAATATCACAAAACAAAGCATAGATTTCCTCAATAGACAAAACTATTTATAAAATCACAAAGAATTGGTATTACCGAAGCAATTTCATAGAATTTTCTTGCCTAATAATAATATAAAAATCTCATCCTCCTAAAATATGTAAAATTGGGGATCAAAATATGGCACAAATAGATAAAGTAACAGGAATAGAATGAAAAGATCATCATCCTGAGTTCAAATCTGACCTTAGTCAAATATTAACTGTGAGACACAGGACAAATCACTTAAAAACTTGTTTGTTTCAGTTTCCATATCTGCAAAAGGAGCTAGAGAAGAAAATGGCAAACTACTCCATTACTTATGTCAAGAAAATCAAAACTAGGGTCATGAAAAGTCAGTCATGACTGAACAACAATGTATTTTGACATAAGGGTAAAATAGACAAATAAGTGTAAATGTTTTTATTTCATATGTTGATATGTAGCATACATTGTTCATATATCTATTGATCTATTTCCATATTTATATGTATAGACAGTGAGGAATGAATAGCAAGAGTGACTTAATAGAACTTGACTTAGAAATTTCAAATACTATACCAGAGAGACTGAGAGAGATAGAAAGAGACAGATAGACAGACAGAAAGAGGGAGACAGAGAAAAAGAGAGAGACAGACAGAGAGAGAGAATCTCGAGCAAAGAGTGACCAAATCTATACTAGTTAATCATAGCAAAAAAAAAAAAAAATGGACAGAGACATGGCAATATCATGCAGACACTACCTCCCTCCCCCCCAAAAGCCCCATGGAATATAGTATCCTATAAAATTACTGAGTGACAGATATCAAATACCTTGACAGAAACTAACAAGGAAGAAGAGAGCAATATTGAGAGCTGTGGTTTATAACAAGGCAAGGAAGAAAGATAGGAATATGGCTTAAGCCATGCAAGAGTGATAAAAGAACAGAGAAGCATCCTATTAAGATTCACTCACTCACCAAAGAGAAATATTGACATTCTGAAATCAGAGGGGACTCTCCCATAAGTTCCCAAAGAAAGAAGAGAAGCTCCAGATATATATCTTGCTCTAGTTACTCACTTGGAGAGAAGAGGGAAAGCATGAAAGTTTTCCTATTCTGAGTCCAGACAGTGATTATCTATATAAGTATTTAATCCAAATACTCCACTCTCCCCTCCCTTTTGTTCTATCCCACTGAGAAGCTGCACATTCTGCAGGGTTAATTAATTTCTAGAGACTGCTTTGAGGTTCCCAGTGGAAGCTAATATAGAAAATTGCATGCTCTGCATTCTGAGTAAGGATAGAATTGGTCAGACCATGAAATCTTAGGGATGTATTATTTTGAAGGCTTAAGAAGGTTCTAGAAGATACTATCCTGCTGTTAAATGGACAGCTGTCTCCCTAGTCTAGTAACTCTGTCTCTAAAATGTCACTTTTACTCAGATCCATTGTCACCATTACTCAGATCTGGAGAAAAAGAAGAGGATTTACTTAGTTCATTTAATTAATGAACTTGAAAATCATTGGAAAGTTACAAGGTATCTTGGGTTAATGACATTAATACATTAATATCTATGTTACATATAGGCATGGATGTTAATATCTCTATATGACTACCTATTTCTACATCTATCTATCTATATCTATCTGACTAGTTAGCTAGCTATCATCTCTCTATCCACATCTACACAAGCACATATGCAGGGTACTAGTAAATAAATAAATATATTTCAAAAATATTCCTATCACAATCTTAAGTTCAATTTGTATTCTTATTTTCTTCATCCCTTTCTTAAGTCTAGACAATTAATAATAATACATCAAGCTCTAATTTATAGCACTTGGAGATTATTGAAATGCAAACATACACACTGAAAATTTAACTATCAGCACTTTGAAGTCTTTTTCAGCTGGCTCCAATACATTACTAAATAGCCATATACACATAAACATAATATCTTATGGACACATATAGATATATAAAACACTCAAAATAAATTGCATTGATAGTGAAACTTTATATATAGTTACATATAAATATTTCAGGGTAAATATATTGTATATAAATACATTTTCAGAGTATACTTAAATATAAATATGCATAATACATGCACATATATACCCACTCATATATGCATGCATGCATATATGTATATACTTAAGGGCATCTGATAACACAGTGGATAAGGGACCAGTCATAAAGAACTAAGTTCAAATTCTATCTCAGACAATTATTCATTGTGTGACTCTGGGAAAGTCAACCTCTTTACCTCAGTTAACTCATCTGTTAAATGGGGATAATAATGGTGCCTACTTGCCAAACCTATTATAAGAATTGAATGAAATAATAACTTAGCAGTCTATCCATCTTGCCACCTATCTGCCCTATAGAAATGTTAGCTATTATTATTACATTATCATTATCAATATTCTTATCATCACTATTGTTATATTGGAAAATTTAAGCATACGGAAACATCAAAACTTGAATTGCTTAAAATGCACTAAAACCTTTGCCACAAATTGTTTATTTGTTGTTTCAATAAAATCCAAATTCCTTCAGGACAAAGACAATTTTATTTTTGTCTTTGTATTCTCAAGGAAGGTCTAGCAATGGTGAACACAGATTAGACACTTCTTGATTAACTTATTAATATAGCCATCAGGGTATGTTTAACCTGTAGGAAGACATTTTATTTCATTATTCATTTTCTTGTTTGTCTTTTCCTTTGAGTAAAAGTACATTTATTGTTTATAGTGAATTGATATAATGGCTAGATCCATCACCATAATATTGATTCTCTCTGATAAGGTCTCAGGGACTCAATATTCTGAAAGTTCTGTTGACATCTTTCTATAGTTGACTTGCTGAAATGGAAAGACAGGAGGAAGGGAAGGGAGGATGACCAAGATTTTGCTCTGGCTCAGTAGCAATGTGATAGGCAATTCACTTTACTTTAGTGGGCCTTCAGTGTCTATATTTCTAAAATCAGAAAACTAAATAATTTCTAATATATTTCTTTGCTCTATATGTCTCTTTTATTCTAATTGCATAACCACTTTTTATAATTTGAAGTAGTATGGAATAATTCTGTTTCAACAGTTTTATGTGAAGTAGATGATAAAGAAATTTTTCTGTGGCATGTATTTAGTTGCCACCAATGGTCAGAAACACAGAACAATGATTGTTCTTTAGGACCCCCTCTTTTGTTGGTTTCTAGATAAAAGGAAAATATAAGAATCTCAGGAACCAGGCTGACATAAAATTCTTCAGTGTACCTACAATCAGATACTTTAATATGGTCTATTCAAGTTAAAAGCTATGTTAAAGTATCTGTCTCTGTTGAATTTTAAGAGGATTCTCATTCTTATTGCCCACAATGATTTTGTGTTTTTGTTGTTCAATAGTTTCAATTTTGTTGGATTCTTTGTGAAAACTCCATTTGGGGTTTCCTTGGTGAAGAGACTGGGATAGTTTGTTATTCCTTCTCTAACTCATTTTACAGATGAGGAATAAAGGTAAATAAAGGTGACTTGCCTAAAGTCATACCCAGCTAATAAGTAACTGAAGCTTAATTTAAACTCATGAAATGAGTCTTCCTGAATTTAAGTTAAGCATTCTATACAGTGGGCCACTTAGCTGGTCCAGCCTCGTGTTGGGTATAAGCAAAATATCAGGAATGAGAATGACTTCAAAGATAACACATTGGGGCAGCTAGGTGGATAAAGTACCAACCCTGATGTCAGGAAGACCTGAGTTCAAATCTGACCTCAAATACTTAATACTTCCTAGTTGTGTGACCTTGAGTAAGTCACTTAACCCCAATTGTCTCAGCAAAAACAAAACAAAATAAAACATTTTTTTGCTCTACAACTCCCTAGAGCAAACCTTATCCTAAAATTACTTTGACACAACTCTAATATCTCAGATACTAAAAAAGAATATCACAGAATCTCTTGCTATTTATTTTTAACGTATTAAAAGATTTACAGATATCACCATTCATTTTTACTATTTTTAGAAAGCAATGGGCAGTTATGATTACCCTTTTTCTCAATAGGAAACACTTACTTGGTCAAATTCACAAAGTAAGTTAATTATTCTCATGATCACAATGGATGAACAAAAAATGAACAACAACAACAAAGCAATTCTCTTGAATTATTCCTAGTTGTACCCATTAGAATTGTATGAAAACAATGAACATAATTCTGATAGTTCAATACAAAGACAGCCATTTCTTATTAAGGTAAAAAAAAAATAGTCTTTTCTTAATGTTCTTACTAATTTAAGAGGAATAAAAGTTTTTATCTTAAACTAGACCTCTTAACCATCACTTAAGATCAAATTATAATAGCAAAGCCTTCAATCAACATTTAAATCATGGACTAGACATTGGTTATATTCAAGTTTTCCTGTTTATTTTTTTTTTCCTTTGAGGAAAAATACACTTATTGTTTCTAATGAATTGGTAAAATGGCAAAATCCTATACCATAATATTGATCCTCCTCCCCCCTCCTCCCCGATAAGCTCTCAGGGCTTCAAATAATGGCCTGAAAGATCTGTTTAACATCTTTCTATAACTGACTTGCTGAAATGGAAAAATAGGTGGAAGCAAATGAGGATGACAAAGATTTTGTTCTGGTTTTGCTAATAAAGAGCAATGTGATAGGCTATTTTTCTCTTAGTTTATCTATGCAGTGGGTACCTAAGAAATTCAAACCAAGATTTCCCTAAATTGGAATTAAACTTTCTTTATATAAGTTCATAGTCTTTTTTTCTACCTCTACTACTGTCATCCTTCTTGGAAGTTTCAATATTAATATTAATGACTTAATACCTTTATCTCTTTCATGAACTTATTAGTTTCCAAGAAATCTATTGCTATTCTATCTTGGCCATTCATGAGAATCATCATGTGTGGGGATTAATCATTGTCTGAAACTCTATGATTCCTTTCTGATAACAATCACCTATACTCTCTACTCTTTAGTTGCCGAACTCTATTAGAAGAATATACACTTGGTACTTGTCTGACCCTGGTCAAATTACTCAACCCTGCTTTTCTTAGATCTTCCTCTTTAAAATGAACTAGAGAAAGAAATAGCAAGCCATTCCAGCATTATTACTAAGGAAACCTCATGGGATCTTCAGTATGACTTCTTATCCCAGGATTCATTTCTGTCCTTATTTACTGCATATAGGACATACTTATTTATCAGTCTTAAGTACCAAGTACTTACATTGTACTAAATATTGAAAATATAGAGACAGCAATAAAGTAGTTCATGTCTTCAAGAAGCTTACAATTTATTGCCACTTACACCCAAATTATCTTCCTTTTCTAATTTTTATTCTATAAATACACATTTCAACATTAATAGTCCTTTTTGGAAACTAATTCCCAACCATGGAACACCTTTACCATATACCTTCCCTTCTACCTTCTCCCTGATAAATACTGCTAAGATATATGACAGATGACTAGACTCATTATAACTTGATATTCTGTAACCTCAACAGAATCCTTATCATTTCTGGACTCACATTCTCTGGCTGTTTTAGACATCCTTCTTTCTTCAGTTGCTAATTCTATCCCTGCCTTCTTATTTCTTAGCAGAAGAGCTCTCCTCCTGCTTTACTGATAAGATCATTCATAATATCTGGGTTCTCAAAACATGCCAGTAGAGCAATGGTATGAAGAACATACATCCAAATAGAATTTTAGTCAATTTTGTCTCAAAAAAAGAACTTTAAATAAGACCGAGACCAATATGTAAACACATGTATAAATGACTAACAAGACACTGACTTGGGCCATATAGAGGCCATATTATCCTCCATTCCCTCTAAAAACCTCAATATTCCCAAAGTTTCATTCCTTGCCTTCTTTTATCATCTTTCTACATTTTTTCCTTGCTGATATCAGCCATTCACATGGTTCCAATTATCAACTCTATACAGATGACTCACACATTTCTATCTTCACCCACAATCTCTTTCCTGAGCTCTAGTTCTCTATCTATAGCTTCTAACTGGATATTTCTACTTGGATACCTCTTTGGCACCTTAAACTCAGTAGATATAAAACTGAGCTCACAATCTTAAAAATATCCTGTCCTTTTTAAATATTTTAAAGTCATTTTTTTCTTGTCATCCATACTTGAAGCATTTATCTTTAATTTTTCCCTCTCTATGTACATTCAATGAATTGACAAAAATAATATCTGTCCACTCCACTTTACTCCTGCAATCATCTTTGTTAAGGCACTCTTATTTGGACTACTATTACAGCTTTCTAATTCTTTTCTCTGCTATTGTTCTTTTTTCTTCTAATCTATTTTTGTTTTTTGTTTTTGTTTTTTCAGTTATTTCAATCATGTCTGACTCTTTGTAACTCTTTTTTTGTTTTGTTTTCTTACAAAGATACAGGGTGGTTTGTCATTTCCTTATCCAGCTCATTTTACAGAAGAGGAAACTGAGGTAAACAGGATTAAGTGACTTACCCATGGTCACATGGCTAGTAAGTCTCTGATGCCATAATTGAACTCATAAAGATGAGTCTTCTTGATTCCAGGTCCAGCACTCTGTCCACTGCACCACCTGGTTTTCTAATCCATAGGCAATTAATAAATACTTATTCATTGATTGATACAAGTATCAATCTCTTTTCCAATACATAGGTCTTAATTATCCCCAATTTCATGTTCAAAACTGTCAATGACTTTCATTTTTGTATAGGGTAAATGTAGAAACTTTTTGTATTTTCTACATTACCTCAGATTATTCACCTTCATCCATTGCTTCTTCCAAAAGAGGCACTAGCTGCTCCTTACTATCCTTATAAGATCCTCCATCATTTCTCTTGTTCTGGAAATCACCTTCATCTCAAAGAAGTTAATATTTCATTAGCTGTCACACAACAACATGGCTCATGTTGAGTTTAATTTTTCACAATTACAACATGAATTCACAATTTAATAATTCTCCCAAAAGGGGTAAATTAAGTTCAAAAAAGAAACAATATGGTAAGGAATTCCAGAAAGGAAATAAACAAATCTCTACACTTGTGAAGCAATGAAGTATAGTAAACAGAACATTAGAATTGGAATCTGTGTTGAAATCCCAGGTCTTCAATTTCCTTCCTGACTTCATGTAAGTAATTTTACTTTTATGTGTCTATTTTTTCTCATCTATGAAATAAGGGGAATAAATGGAAATGATACTTAAGGTCCCTTTTTATATACAAGTTCTATTACCTAAATGCTGTGATCTTGGATCTTTTTGAAAAAAATACTGACTAGATAAATGTTTGGACTGTCATCTTTTTAAACTCTTCCAGTTAGCATTCTATGTCCTTTGAAAAGCCCTAGGCTAAAAATGAAGTTCATAGTGTGATGTAGAGAAGAGTTGGTTTTAGAACTTTTCTCTGTAATTTACTAGCTTTTTAAACATGGAAGACTCCCTTTACTTTTGTGGGCATATGTTTTCTTATTTGCAAAATGGGAGTAATGATCATTTATCACCTATGCCACAAGGTTGTTGTGAAGTTCAAGTGAAAAACTGTATAGAAAATGATTCACACCTGAAAAATACTATTTACATGTCAGAGGTCATTATGACATGCTAAAATTTGTTAGTAGACCAATAGAGCTTTAGGATCCCAGATTGATTATCTCAATGATTGTTTTAATGATGTACATTTTTTGCCATTCTCCTAAATTTCTTTTTGATTTAATACGTATTCTATCATATTGTTTAACTATCTGCTAAATAACTTCAAAAGGATAATTTAATTTATCCATCAGAAAAATAAGAATACTGCAAGGGTAAAACATGGTTGCTGCTTCTCAGGGCAAAACTACATACTACATAGCAACTTTAGAAAAAATTGACAGAAAGAATAAAATGTCTTAGAATGGCTGCTTCAGGAAGAAAACACAAGATGATTACCCTGAATAATCACCTATACAAAATATCAACAGAGCAGTAAACTTCAGATTCTTTAAACAGAAAGTACATCACAACCTATAGGTAAATGGTAGAGAGGAGGGATCCTCCATTTTGACCACAAATCAGAAAATGGCAAAATAGTGTGTAAGATTGCCAGGTATATAATATAGAGTTTCTGCCATAGTTGGTCATCAATTCTATGTGATTTGAGAAGTGATATAAAGACATCTCTGCTACTGAAGATTATCTATTACATTGATATGATTTATTTCATTGATAGGAATTAATTCCTTTAGGTAGTTATACTTGGATTTCCACAAAGCATTTGACAATCTCTCATGCTACCCTTATGAGTAAAGCAAAAAGGTACAGGCTGTCTAATAGTATAATGAAGTGGATTTGGAAATAATTGAAAAAGTGAAATTAAAAAAAGTGAATTGATGTTAATATGCAGGGAAAATTCTAGTTGAATGCCCTAGGTATCTGACCTTAGTCCTATACTATTTAACTTATTTATCAGTGACTTGATTGAAGGTAAGGATGTCACAGCTATTCAATTTATATATAACACAACTTTCAGAATAGTTTACACATTGGATGACAAAGTTAAGGTTTTAAATGATTTTGACAGGGTAGAATGATGTGTCGCATTGAATATAAATAATTTAATAGGTATTAAGCATAAACTCATAGACTTGGGTTCAAAGACTTAATTGAATAAATACAGAATGGGAACATTGCGTCCACAAAGCAGTTTTTGTGAAAAGATATGTTTTTGGTTATTTTCAAGTTCAATATAAGTGTAATGTCTTTCTAAGGAGCACTAAAAGGTTTAGTGTCTGAACAAGGGAGATAAAAGTGTGTTGTACTGTCTTGCTCAGGCCCATCTGCACTAATATTATTCAAAAGCTGGAGGCACCCAGAGAAGGAGGAGAAGAGGACCAAAAACTGTGTCATCCATGGAGCAGTTGAAGGAAATGGCAATATTTGGAACAGCAAATTTTGAGATTGTAAAGTGGTGAGAGGGATGGATAAATAGTTTCAATTACCTGAAGAGATGTAAGAGAGGGATTAAACTTAATTCCTGTGTTCCCAAAGGTAAAACACTATAGGGATGTGGAAACACTTGTATAAAGGGAGCTTGTCCCACATATACACCTTAGGCTTGTTTTCTCCAGACTGAACATTATCATTTCTTTTTATCAATCCTCTTGTTCTATGAACTTATCTTTTTACTATTCTGATTGATTTCAGTTGTACCTCTCTCTCATATTAATGTATTTCTTAGAATGTTGTGCCCTAAACTAAATACAACATCCTAGATGAGATCCAAACCAATAGGACTATCATTTCATTATTTTTGGAAGCTATGTATCTTTTAACTGCAAATCAGTGATACTCCATTAGCTTTTGATTGCCATCATTCTCACCTGACAAAGTTATTTTGAATTATGACTCTTACTTAGTGTTTTAGCTTCTCCTCCCCATTTGGTGTCATCCAGAAATGTAACAAGCATCTTATCTATGATTTTAACCAAAGCATCAATAAAAAAATTAAATCACCTAGTATAGACCCAGGGGGCTCCTCTGAAGATGACTTAATAACTATTCTTTAGGCATAAACAGGGGACAAGACAGTGAGCCTTTTTTGAGAATTACCATTGGTCATATTTAACTAATGTCATGCTGTCTAAGGAGGCCATGGAGGACATGGAATATGATTACTGATCTTCAAGTAGAGAGCATCAAGAACATGTCTTGGGCATCACAGATGGTTTGATTGATTTGATTGTTGGATATAGAAACCACTCTGGCTATCTTACAAAAAGGCAGTGCTCAAAAATTCAGCATGGGCGGAGGGGGTTGGGGAAGTTGTTTTGTTTTTCCCTCTTATTTTTTGACTATAGATTAGAAACCAGAAACCAGAAAGGTGGAGTGATGGAGGGATATCCCTGAGTGGGTTTATCCAACTAAAAGCAAATCACCTAACCCACCCCTAGAGATGATATTCAATTCAAAATGCCTGTAGCCAGTAACTAGGGAAGTGATAAAGTTAAGGGTCTATACTTAGCCTTGGAAAAGAAGTAGGACAAATTGTCATGTTTTCTTTCATGAGGTACTTGTATTTAAGAGAAACATGTGACCCAAATGGTGTGATTCTTAGTTTTCTAGAGGAATGTCAAGAGTTTTAGAACTGTGGACAATCAATAAAGCAGAGAAGAGTCTCTAACTTGCCTGGAATCCAATATCATAATGAGAGCCAGCACTCTAAGACCCAGCTCTCTTGATAGAAAAGGAAGCCTTCTTAGGTAGCATCAGGCTCTTGGAAAGAAAACATCATACACATAACAATCCTTCCAAAGACTCAGGAGCAGCAAGAAAGAATATAGGAGAGGAAAAGACACATTTTGCCTTCAGTTGTTACCATGAGCTATTCACATAATGCGAGTCTAATGGGAAAGGGATTGCCTCTCATGCAACTGATAGCATGGGAGAGAGGGGAGGGGAAAGCTGCCAGTCTAGCAGTCCCAAGTGTACTTATATAAAGAGTGAGAGAGATAACAGGAATTGAGAAGCCAAGAGTGTAGGAGAATTGCAAACAGATTCTGTCTACCTCCAAAAAGTAGGCTGGCAAATTTTCAAAAGGAGCATATATTTCTTGTTGTGTATCTAGGCAGGCAAGAGATGTTTTCTGTATGCTTAAAGATATCTAGAAAAATTAATAATTATAGTTATACAGTTACAAGAGGAAAGGATGATAATTTTGTTTTACATGGACAGGCTGGAAATTTTTGGCAAGTTAATGAAGCTGTTGACAGATTTTCAGTTTAAAAGTTCTTCACAAAACAAAGTAGTTATAGTTGATTATATTTCTTCAGTGCATCAGTATATACATTTGTGATATTTGATATGATTTAACAGGTCTTGGGATTTGCAAGACCAGCACTTAAATGGTTATTTATTTCCTTGGAAACTGCAGAATTGAGTTTGCTATTTGAGTAAGCTACAACCAGAAGGGAAGCATGTCCTGGTTATGACCTTGTTATACAAATAACTAGGTTTTCCATAGATGTGTCATTAAGTGAGACAAATAGTAACATTTCTTCACTAAATTATGTTTTTTCCATAAAAAAGGATTCTTTTATTTAAAAGCTGTATGTAAATATTAAGTAGAATTAACATAACCATTCTCATCATTATAATGTTGGCCAACATATGATCATTATTTAGGCTACAGCCATTCACAACCTCTTGAAGGTTTATGCTTCTCATCAGTAGAGGAAATACATACAACAAAGAAATTATATGTTTTTAAATGTATCAAGGAAAACATAAGCCCAATTTAGCAGAAAGAAGGCGGCCTACCCTTCCAAGTGTTCTGCTCAGTACCTGACTTTTTGCAGGTGAAAGAGAAAGAGTATAGGAAAGTAGAGAATCTGGAACATGCCATTAGTCTGTATGAAACTTTCATGATTTTCTTTTTTCCAATTAGACAAGAGGTCTAGGAACCTCTGTGCTTTATCTGTATACAAAACTGTCTGAATATCCTGCAAAGACATGTCCCTTGAAAGATAGAAACAGAACCTAGGACTGCATCCGTCCATTAACAAAGAAAATCTCAGAAAGGGTTCATTTAGTTTAGGGTTAAATTGAGGGTAACAATAGTGAGAGAACTCAATAGTTCTCAGATATAGGCTTAACAGAGACAAAATTACTTCAAGTTGAATTAAATGGAACTGGAGGAGGGGTTTGGTGATGAGGGCCCACTTCTCTGTCTGGGATTATTGCCTCCAGAAATGGGGAAATCTCCAAATACTATGCTATACCACACAGTAAATTTAAATGTAATGGCCTAGGACTCTCAGTTTCATCGCTAAAATAGGGATTAGCATTTCTGAACTATGTGGTTTGGTTTCCTTATTTACTAATGTGATAACTGTATTTCAAGTAATTGGTCTCCTTGGCAATCTTATGCATTTTATTTTATTCATTTAAATGTATTGTTCTAAGGAGTACACAGATTGTCACTGTAGGAGAGTTTAAGAACTTCTGCCCTGGAAGAAGAGAACCCAAGATTGACTTACTTTTCTAGATATTCAGCCTAAATCTGAACACTTCTATCACATCAGACTCTCCTCACCTATATATAACCAGAGTTATGTATCAACTCTGTGGGACAGTCATGGTATATGAGATGCAATGGTAGAAGGCACTCCACAATCCCTGCTTCCTTTTTGTACCTTCCACCAGCTGTCTTCCCAGTGGATCAGCCACTCACTAGAGTACCTACAATGCCTGAAAAAGGGAAAAATCCTGAGTCAATCACCCACACAGCTACCACTCTGTCCTTGCTCCCTTGCAAGAGACTTGCTTGGGACAGTTCCTAACTCAAATCTGCCCAAAGGCACAGGATTGTGGCAATCCACAGGGAATAGTAATCTCTTACCCTTCACTTTAAATACTTTTTCTAAATGCCAGCTCCATTCATTGAAACAGGTTGATACAATAACTCTGGAAGCAACTTCATCTGCTCCCTTCCTCACCCCAGTGATTCCAGTCCATTTAAGGACATTTCCAACTGGCCATGCAAAGTGCCAGCTGCATCCTGTTCTGCCTCTGTATTTCCTTAGGCCCTATTCTTCTGATTATAGTGATATTAAATAGAAATAATGGAGCCAGGAATGAAATTCACAATAATATGTAGTAGAGACATAAGATTCCTTGAAAAACCCTCAAAAGAATTTTTAGGGTACAGTTGCTCAATTACCCTAATTTCCTGATCTAAGACTTCTCCTTCTCTAGTCAGTTTTGGAAGATCAGTGAATTAATATCCATCCAGTAAAGTTAGGTTGAAACTATGGTTTGTATGTGTAGAAAAACCTTTCTTTAAAAGATATCCTCACTTCCCAGCAGAGAAATTTGGGGAAGGGGGGAAATATGCCCATATGTGTGTGCATGTATGTGCGTGTGTTTTCTGCCCTTAGACACTCAAAAATTATGTGATTCTGGTTAAATCATTTAACCTCTGCCTCATTTTCCATATCTGTAAAGCAAAGATTTAGCACCTACCTCCTAGGGTTGTTTTAAGGATCAAATTACATGATACTTGCAAAGCACTTAGGACAATGCTTGGCATATAAGAGTCATTATATAAACATTAGCTATTATTATTATTGTGACAAATTCAGAATTTGGGAAAGGTTACAAATTTTGCCTTTGAAATATAGGAACAGAGCAGATGTTAGTTGCCCCCAAAGATACCAGAGGGGATGCCCTGCATTCTCCATACCAGAAACTGTGCATCCATGTGTCTTGTGGACTTCCTGTAATTTCCCTTTTTTTTTTCCCCCCAGGCTAATTCTTTGCCCTTTGAAGGCAATCATGTTCCTTTTTTTTCTCCCCCATCTACATTGACTTGTCCCTTAGCAACGTCTCAAAACAGGCTCAGATGCAACTGCTGTTGTTACCAAAAGCCCAACCTACATCAAAGTATAACTTTGAAAAACACATTTAAATAGACTATAACAAGATTTTTAAAATAGCTTTGTAAAATCATTTGTCCACAGTAAGTTTCCAAAAATCATTAGCCCAGAAAAAAATGTAAAGAAATTCCCCAACCCTTAAGCCATTTCTGTACCTTAGTCTCTGAAAGCTCTCTACATGACCTGACAACTTGACTGCAAGTATACTCCAACCTTGGATACTTCCCAGGCAATAAAAGCAAGGATATTTTTTAAAGCATTAGAAATTTAAAATTATGATAAATTATGATTTAAAAACAGCATCAAATTATCTTATAATATATTTACATATATAGTATGTATATATATCTATATAGCAAATAAATATAGATACATGATTTATATCCAATATATAGGTATGTATCTAATTAATATATATGTCCTATATGTGTGTATATAAATTTGTATGTATATACGCACATAAATATATAAATATAAAGATAATAAATCTAAAGACATCATTTTAAATTAGAAATAAAGTGAATCTTTTTACTCCATTTTGTTCATAAATTTTAAGTGCTGTATAATCAAACCTCTTTTGTGAATAGTTTTTGTTTTTGTTTTAATCCACTGGATGAAAAAAGACTGAGTCCTTTCCCAGACAAATGTTAAAACCATATCTGATTGCAGCCAGCCATTTTCTGAACAAAGGCTGGTGTGTGAAATTCAAGAAGCATGCATCAAGTACATTTTCACATTTGTCTTTTTTTCCCCAGGATTTGGCAGTGACAGAATAGTTTATCTTTGGTATTCCAAAACAATACAAAAACATGAAATGCAGCTTTACCATTCTATCATTTTGTACAACAACCAAGAACTTTTTTCTTACTTTTAAAATTCCTTTTATTTAACCAATGGATTTTTCTATTAGGAAATATGTTTAATGTTCTCATTTTAAGGGTTAATGCTAAATATTTGGTAAGTATTTCTTCAAGGACCTCTTTAACTAGCATTTATATAGTACTTTAGGTTTTTCAAAATACTTTGCTTTTTTTATTATCTCATTTGATTTTCACATCAACTTTTGGTGAAAGGGGACCCATTTTGCAGGTGAGGAAACCAAGGCTAAGAGTGGTTAAGTGACCTTAGAGAAGTCACACAAGTGGTAAGTGAGTGAGATGACATTTGAAATCAGATTTTTCTTGACTCCAACTCTAGTGGGACAAAACTTCCTTTTCACTGTTGAAGACACCATATGTTCCTTGATCTAGCTGATATTCTAATCTGTGGCTCTAGAACCAGTGAGTTTGGCTACATAATGGTCATAGGATCATAAAGTTAGAGATTCAATTGTGTCACTGAATTCAGACTACTCATTTTATAGATGAGGGAACTGAGTTTTACAGAAATAATTTCACCTGGCTAAGGTCACAAAGAGAATAAGTATGCAAAATAGGATTGTTATTTAGACCTTCTAAATCAGAGCTTTTTCAACTACTTCCTCAATGGATAACAGTTCTATTGTATCTTAACTATACTGCAGCTGTAATATTAAAAGTAAATGAAAATTTTTTTCTGAATTTCTTTATCCTTCAAGTACTATCTCTTGTCTCCCTGACTCCTCTCCATCATAGAGCAGTAGCATGCACCACAAAACTTACTAAGGAAAAAAAGGAAGTCATATTTAATTGTGAAGGGAATGTGTGGAACATGTTGGATTTTTGCAAGTTCTTATTTGGGATGAATTATCCTAAGATACAAGCCTGAAATAGGGACACAGAAATTCAGGCATAATCTGAGTCCACTTTTTTCAAAGTTCTGTGCTGTAAGAAGAATTCACTTGGGATATAGTAGACATATTACCAATTGGTAGCTTCCAATTTAAAAAATATATATATTTCTAACTAGATGCTATTCACCAGATGTTTCTGATTGCCATGGGAATACATGTTCTGCCAGGGCACTACAAAATCACTTTAAATAGTATAGATACTAATTGCTTTGCAATGGGAGAACACTGAAGATTTTTGAATAATCAAATGATATTATCATACATATAGATTAGGAATATTATTCTCACAATATCATATAAAATGGAATAAAAGGTAAGAGTAAAGAAAAGGAGACCTGATATTAGGATATTTAATTAGGCCTGGCAAATTGTTTTGAGGGCCTGAAATAGAATGATAGAATCAACAAATGTAATGAAGAAATGGACCATGAGATTTTTAGATAGATATAATCAACAGGAGTTGCTGGTTAATGGTATGTGTAGAATAGATGAATGGGAAAAGTAAAAAATAATGGTAATGTAACCAACATTGTTGTAAAACCACAGACCTAAAGAAATTAGGAAGAGGAATAGATAAAGCTGATGGAGGGAGGAAAGGGGAAGTTTATCAAGGATCAAGACTTAGGGAATATCTACATTAAGGAAACAAAAATTAAGAGGAGCCATTGAAGAAATCAAAGGAGTGATCAAAACATTTGGAAAATCAGAGAAATAAGAAGAGAACAGAGAATATAGTACCATTAAAACCTAAAGAATAAGGAGACTCACAGAGGGGGAGGAGAGGATCAAAATGTAAAATGTTAGAAAAGCACAGGACTGAAAGAAGGCATTCAGATTAGTTGATAAAGAAATCATTGGTGATCATTAGAAGAATAATTTCAACAAAGTAGGTGGGGTGGATACCAGATTTCAAGAGGCTGAGGAGCAGATAATGGGAAAGTGGAGTTAGCTTCCAGAGCACTAACCTATGACACATGGTTTTGATTCAATAAAATTGTAATGGAAAACAAAGTCTAATAGAGATGAGCTACAAAGAGCAATGAGAAGAATTGGCTACAGTCAGTAACAATGGATGTTTATTGTTTGTGGTTGATAGCACCAACAACAATAGCTGGTTTATAGTCCTCTAAAGTTTATAAAGAGCCTCATGACCTATACTTCTCAAATTTAGAGGATGGCAATGAGAGAAAGTAGCCATGTCACTCCACATTCAAAAAAGTCAAAACTTTTGACAACTTGTGTTTTTCCCTCCAAATCCCCATCTTTCTCTGTCTGTCTGTCTGTTTCTCCATCTCTCACATCTCTCTGTTTCTCTCTGTATCTGTCTTTTTCTCTCCCTGTCTCTGTCTCTATCTATCTCTGTCTCTGTCTCTCTGTCTCTCTCTTTCTCTCTCTCTCTCTCTCTCTCTCTCTCTCTCTCTCTCTCTCTCTGTCTGTCTGTCTCTGTGTGTCTCTCTCTCTGACATTACCCTGACTTTTGGTTTACATGTCATACCCTAAGCTAGCAAAAGATTGCCTTAAAGTTGAGGTTATATCACACTGTCTAGACTGCCCAACCATAGTTTGGGGAACATAACCATATCAGGCCACTTGGCAGATTATTAGTATGCTAATTAGTATTAGTATGCTCCGTATTCATTAGAACACAAATGGAAAACAATAACACTCTTTAACAAAAAGCTAGAATGGTCATGGAAAGAGCAACATCTTGGATCTAGTTCCTTCTTGGCAAGTCATCTTTGTGACCTTAGGTTAGCAACTTCACCTAGCAGAGTCTCTTTTCTCATCTGTAAATTTGAGGGGGGAGGAGTTAGAGATATCTTCTCCTGACCCTTCCAGTTCTCGAGCTATCATCCCAATTATGAATGATATGGCTCTGTGACTTTAAGGCAGGTGTTAACCTCTTTTCATATTATGAACCCCTTTGGTAGTCTGACAAAGCCTATGGATCCCTTCATAGAATGTCAAATCAAGTCAAGTCAATTAGAATTCATTAAATGATTACCTGCAAGGCACAATGCTAAATACTGGGAATATAAGGAAAAGCAAAATCAGTCACTGCTTTCAGAAGCATACAGTCTAAATAGATGGCAAACTGCACACAAACAACAACAAAAACAAAGAGAAAAAAAGATGCAAAAACAAGATATATAGGGTGTCCCAAAGTCTTAGTGCAGTATAATTGGCTTCTTGTAGAAGGTGGGATTTTTAGCTAAGGTTTGAGGAGCTAAGGAAGCTAGGAGAAAAGTGATAAGCAGAGAGAATTCTGGGCTTGAGGAACAGCCAGCAAGAATGCCTAGAATGAGATCGTGGAGTATTTTATGAAAGGAACAGAAGAAATAGAAGGGAAGAAGGTATATGAAGGCTTCAAATGTAGGAATGAGACAGGTTAAAAGGGGATTAAAAGCCCCATTTAAAAATAATGAATAAAATAAAATATCTAAGATTTCAAAGAAAACTATTTTGAAATATAGCAACCAAAATATTAAAAATTTATGAGTAGCATGGTAAAACTTGCTGAAAAGAAGGTATTTCCCACTTGTTCTTGGCACTCTGGCTCCATTAAGCAGCTGATTATCATTCTTATGCAGTTTTCATTTTTCTCTGTCAATCAGTTATTTCCCTCGGATGCTAATTGTTGCTCAAGTCTTTTCTTCTGTATACCTCTCCACATCCTCTTTTTTTTTTTTTTTTAACCTCCTATTCACTTTGCCTCTGGGTAGAGCACTAGTTGATGCCTCAGCCTATAATATTTGTCTCCTTGCAACTCTAATAGTGACAATTTGGGATTTCAGCGTTCTTCTGAACTTAACTCATACTCATTCATTGATGTCAGGGAAAGTCTCTATGTCTGAACAATACCATATTCTCACCCACCCTCCTCCCATCTTTAGGTCCTGTTGTAATGTGTACTGAGGCAGGGCACATGGTCTCTCACACAACCTTGGCCCAGAGTTAATTACCATATTCTCTGGGGTGCTGCTCCTAAAATCCATCAAGCCTCTGGGGAATCTGCAACTCAAACATTCATAGGGCTTGGAAATGACCCCAAGATTATTTTTCTTTTATCTCCTTGCCCCAAGGACATGGTGGAAGACATATATAGAAATTGTGTCGCAATAATAACCAAACTACACTAAGGTTCCATAAATAAAATATTCAAATTCATAATATTAATAAGCCTAAATTATAGAATGATGAAGAAAATAGAAAAAAGAAAGGCGATAAAATGAAGAATATGACAAAGTGAGGTTGCAGGAATGGTCAGGGGCTGGCTATATCCACATTTATCAGCATTAAGCTTCTAGCTAGTTGCCTTTTTAAAATGCTAAGATGCCCATAATCAGCACAAGTGACTTTGATATAACCTTTTGTAAAAAATAAAAGAAAACTAATTTTGTTTTTTAAAAAAACCAAAAGATTATTGGAGATATATACAGATCTATATTTATCCATTTATCTAGTGCTCAGCTGTGTTACTAATTTCCAGTTTTGTATATAATTGCAATACTACAGGATATTAGCACACAAAATGTGTGTTTTTCTGAGGCAATGTTTATTCATGCACAACATTTTATTGTTAGAATAATTGTCAAAGCTTCTATAGGTGAACAACTGCAATAATTCTTTCATTTTACTTTCTTATTTTCTAAAATTAGAGTATAAAACTTTTAAGTGATTATACTTTATCATAAATTTGAACATTTAATTAAGCATAAAACATGGCAGAATTCCCCCAATTTGGCTCATATGGCCCATTAGAAAAGACTTTGTCGGCAGAAAAACAACAATATCTGATTTATAATCACTTCTATTATTAAGAAGCATTTTCTTGAAGCCCTCCTGATTCCACATCTTTGAAGTAGCAATGCTATGCTCATCTTCCTTCTTATCTCCTTCTCTTGGGATCTTTGATTTCCCTCATGATTTAGTTCCACTTTTTCTGGGAGGCTTTTCTAGGTCTTTTTAGTTCCTTTACCTTGAGATTACTCTGCATCTTTTTTGAAAATATCTAATATGGCATACATAAATATGTATTTTGTATCATATGTGTGTCTGTCTTCTGTATTCTCCATTAGAATGTAGGTTTTTTTTTTTGTGAACAGGGACTGTTTCAAATTTGTTTTTATATCTTTAGTTCTTAGCATAGTGCCTAGCATATAATATTGTTTTGTAAATGTTTGTTTATTGTGGCCAACTTATTTCTTTCCTGCTGTAATTTCAAATATATAGAATAAGAGATAAATGATGGATAGCCTAGAGCTCCACTGATATCCACACAAATCCAAATGATGAAGTAGAAGGTTGTAGTAGATTGGGTGGACCCCCTGTAAAGAATATAGAAGAGGATTTGGACAAGAATAGAACAAAATGATCTACTAATGTAATGTTATGATCACTATCACTGGAAGGAATACCCACAAGCATTATACCAGAGAATTACTGATATATCAAAAAACATGAAGGTTATTGACTCCACCTGAATGTTGAACTCATTACAAGTGCCATGAGAAGCATTCTGATCAATTCCTTATCCATTATTACTCATAACCCTCATGGAAGAAGGAAGAAGGAAATCATCTTTGTCTGTCATGAGGGAAGTAAGAGGATAGCTTTGAAACCTTAATTAAAATGAGTTAAATAGCAATTTTCTAGTAATCTAGTAATTCTGGAAACATTTTATTTATTTTGACAGTGACTACAAAGCACTTCAGAAGTATTAAAGGCAAGCTTTGACATGTATACAAAAAGCAAAATATCCCAAAAGTTGGATAATCAGCAAGAAGTTGCATAGTCACATAATTGTTTTTAATTTCAAGGCACCTCTGCATGTCCTGATGCTAACCAGAGCCAAGGCATCATTTTAATTAAGTGATTAATTAATTATAATGAATGAATGAAACATTCTTGAAACTTAATTATAGACACAAGAAGTTTGGATTAGAGAAAAGAAGGACCCAATAATCTCCAGGCTTTTTCTCCTAGTTTGGGCACTAATATCTGGACCTGGCATATTTATACAATCTTAACTCCCTGACTTTCCAATTTGATAATGAAAAAGTCCGTTGCTAATCTCATTTTGCAAGTGTGAAATTTTGAAAGAAAGAAAGAAAGAAAGAAAGAAGGAAAGAAAGAAAGAAAGAAGGAAAGAAGGAAGGGAGGGAGGAAGGAAGGAAGGAAGGGAGGGAGGGAGGAAGGAAGGAAGGGAGGGAGGGAGGAAGGAAGGAAGGAAGGGAGGGAGGAAAGAAAGAAAAGAGAAGAGAAAGAGAGAAAGAGAGAAAAGGAGGAAGAAAAAGGCTGTTTTCAATGATTATTCAAATTGAGTATATTTTATGCAAACTACCAAATCACTGGATGATCACTTATTTTTACAGATTATCTTAATTAGAACCAAGTATTTGGATCAAAATATATAGAATATAATATCTGACATAAAAACTGAGGAAGTGAGATTTCAATGATTTTCACTTTTCTCTCTATTTTCTTGCATAATGAAGATGTTAGACTAGATGGCTCAAATAACCTTTCCAATTCTAAATCTGTGATTTCCTATCCCAGTCAAAACTCAAAGAACTTAAACATATACTTCCTACAAAAATGGGCATTTTCTTCATTGGGAAATTAAGACTCACAGAAAAAGTCAAACAAAATATATTCACAGTAGCTGAAACATGGTAAAATGTTAATTACAAGATGAAAGGGTTCATTTAAGCTTGAATACAACATATCTTAATGTCACACTGAAGGGAAAATAATAGGGAGTGTACAAACTTTCCCAATTGATATACTGTGAATGCAATACACTCTTCCTTTTTAAGTGTGGATAACTCTATTAATTACTATATATTAATTACAGGGAAATACAAAGATAGACACAAAATAAATACTTTTATGGAATTTATAAGTAACTATGATATATATGAAAATGTAATTAGTTCATTCAACCACATCCTCAAGATATAGTGGTATTTTTATGAAGAGGGAAAAATTTTCAAACTCAATAAAATCTACAAACAAAATAACAGAATCCTCCATGCCTGCAACAAAGAATAGGTACTTATTCTACAGCATGTTAGGTAACTTAGCAGAAGATGAAGCATTTTTTTTTTTTTAAATCTCGAGTTCTGATTTCCTCAAAATTGAAAAGAAGAAAAACTAATACAAAAAGTTCCCTACCTTCTAACACCAAAACTCTTTTTGTCAGGAGTTCTGCCTTCCATCAGCCGTTAGTTGGACAACACAAAGAGTCAAATTGTCTTAGTTTGAGATACCTACAAAACTAAACAACAAAATCACTCATCTCTTGAAGTCGCTGATTTTATGGATGAATGGAGACTTCCTTTCTGACTTCTGGAAAAATTACTCTCTGGTTTCTCTTATATTGTTATGCTTTTTCATGAAGAAGGAACAGAGGAAAAGAAGACAAGGGAAAACATGAATTTCTTCATAGACTATTCTTGTAATCTCTTCCTAAGGAAATAAAACAGAAACTATGGGACAAAAAGTTGCTATTACAATAATATCCTGTTTATGATAGAACTGCATATGCAGTGGTTGGTTCAGGTGCTGAATTGTTATATAGGTCATTATCCCATTTTATCACTATCTCAAAAATTCTACTGCTCTATTCCTATTCCTATGTTTTCCATGTTTCAGTTGAAGGACTACTAAATAGCAGGAATGCAAGTACATCTCTCTAATTGCAAAGGCATGTTGCAGATGACAAAATAGTCCATTTAAAAGTTCAATTTGGCACAGCATAGTTCCCAGTCTTAGGAATACTCTGAAATATTATAGAATATTACAAAAAATAATGAATAGACTTGGTTTTGAATGGCACAAAGTGGCAAAAACTTATTACATATCTACTATACTTAACTCGAGTGGGAAACACAAAGATAGACAGCACAGATACTTCTTTCTAGGAACTTCTGAGTAATTATGAAAACACATGAGAATGTGACTTGTTGAGAAATGCAAAAGAGAGATGTGGACAAAGAGATATGAGAAATTTTAGATAAAAATAATTATTACTTGAGGAATGAAAGATAGGGTAGTGGTGGTGAAAAAGGAGGTAGCAACTGAGTTGGGTACATGGATCTAGTTGGTTACCAAATCTTTCACTTCTACTTCCACAATATCTAACATATATATTTTTTTCTCTCTCATCTGGAGAGGCAGTGTGGTGTAGTGAACTTCCCTCAAAACTAGAAACTTCAGGTTCAAGTCTTGCTTCTGACACATATTAGGCACATGATCTGAGTCTCTCATCTAATAGCTCAGTGATTATGTAGACAATTCTCTAAAATAATAAATTGAAAAGAAAAGGTCAATCTGTATCGATAGAAAACTCACTAGAGACTTCTGCATACCACAGCAATAAAATCTCATGGCTCCCTATTACTTCTAGAAACAATTATAAACTCTTTTCTTTTGGCATTTAAAATTTTTACTAGTTTTTTTTTGTTTTTTTGTACTTGACTATCTGCTGTACGTTCTAAAATCCACCCATGTCTAACTGATTTATAATTCCTTGTCTGTAGTTCTTTATATCTTCTTGTCTCTGGGTTTTTCACTGTTACTGATGCTAGAGAACTCTTTTCTCATCTCTGTTTCTACAATCTCCAATTTCTTTTCAAATACTCAGCTCAAATACCACTTTCTATATGAAGGCTATATGCAGCCTTTCTTGATTTCTCTGGTTACTAGAGCCCTCCCTTTCCAAACTACCTAATATTCTCATTTCCTTCTTTAGGGTATACGCCTCTTAAGGATAAGGATTCTTGCTTTTGTCTTTGGATCCCCTATTCACAGGACAGTACCTGTCACATAGTAATCACTAAACAAAAGGCTTGTTAATTGATTGATTTTAAAAAAGGAGGAACTTCAGCAGATGTAGGTAAAGGAAATAAGTTATAGGAGAGGGGGACAGACAGAAAATGATTGGGAGCAGAGAATCCTTCAGTTTATCTGAAGCACAGAGCATGTATAGGGAAGCTATATGAGTGAAAACTCAAAAAGTGAGATGTAAGAAAATGATAGATGACTTGTATTCATGGATCAGGAGTTTTACTTTCTTTGGTCATCCATGTAGAACCACTAAAGATTTTTGAGTGGAGAAGTGATGTTATCAAAACAAAGCATTTAAGATTATGAAAGTACTATTTTGAAGGCTCTATAGAAAAAAGAATAGACCAGAGGCAGGAAAAGCAATTAGGACAATATGACAGGAATCTAAACAAGGCACAAGGTCTAAACTAGATTGGTAGAAATAGGAATAAAAGGGAGGAGAAAGATCTGGAATAACATTCAACATTACTCAATACCTTGGGTCTTCAGCAATAATTTTGTCAATCATGACACCATTTGGAGTTTTCTTGGCAAAAGTACTGGAGTGGTTTTTCATTCTCCAATTCATTTCACAGATGAGGAAACTAAAGAATGTTAAAAGACTTGCCCAGTATCACACAGTGTCTGAGGGACAGATATGAACTCAGGAAGCACTCTATCCATGGTGCCACCTAGTTGCCCAGCAATTATCATCAATTATGTCATCAGGGAGAATAGGTATACTTATATATCTCTTTTAAAATTGCAAATGCTTTTAGACAGATCTCATTTGATCTTTACAGCAATGCTGTGAAAGAGAAGCTACTTTTGTGTCTATCTTCTGATGGGGAAATTAAGACTGGGAAAGGCTGTCACTTGCCCATTGTAACATAGATAAATGAATATTTCAGATAGATTTGAACTAAAGTCTTTCTGACTTCAAATCCTGTACTCTATTGCACTAGGTAGCTGTGTCTATGTTATTTTCACATGTAAATTAAACCATCTCATACTTTAAAGTTCATGTAATTTCAGTATATGGGATTTTGTGGCATAGAGCATAGAATTTCCTAAGTAGATCTTGATGTTATCTATGGGTGTTTCTTTTTAGCACGCATCTTGTTACTGGACTTCAGTGATTCTAGAAGAATGAGTGAAAAAATAAATACATTGATTATTTTTTTAATTTGAAAATTTTTAAAAATGAGTGTGACAGACAACTTTGTGCAGCTCTGCACAGTTTATATTCAATTCACTCCAAGTCAAAACATCACCTTTATAATATCATTGGTCTTCTTCAAGAATGCAGGATCAACATCAACAACAGGATCATAAACATAAATTTAAAGCTGGAAGGAACCCTAACAGCCATTGAGTCCAACTCCCCTATTTTAGAGGTGAGGAAACTGAGGCACAGAAAAGTTAAGTGACAAAACTATTCCATTTAAACATGGAGGGTTGAAATTTACACTTTCAAAATATGTACTTACACCTCACTTACCAGAACACCATGAACATGCTGACAATTATTTCATGGAATATCAGTTTAGAGTAGCACTACTTTCAACTCAGAGGTTATGCTTCTGCTGATTAGAAAAGGTTACATTAAAAGGTTTATTTTAAATCTTGGGTCTTGATCTTGATAGATCCAGTTCAATACACATCAATATCTTACTTTTCTAAGGAAATTCTGATCCTGATTTCAAACTTCCTTTTCCTGCATGGAAAATAGGTGGCAGCTTTCTTGTTAATTGAATATAGACTAGTCTGAATTGTTTGTGTAAATCCCCATGCATGGAACTGAGATTATAAACCAATGGTATGAGCCAAAATGTTTCTTTAGTGTGAAACAAATATGAGAATTAGAGCTATAAGCCTAAAGCAGTATAAACCTATTCAAAGAAACTGATAGAAATTAATCTAGTATCAATATTGTATTGTCACTGACATAAAAGAGAATATTCTGGTTTAATTTAGTGTCAAAGGTGAAAGTACCCATTCTACTTTAAATTCTTTTCTGTGATATGAATACAGTAAATAATGAAACTGCGACAGTATTTACTTATCAAATCATTATATCTATATCTATATATCTATATCTATCTATATATAAAAGCTATTGCTATATGCATATATGAAAGATAAACTCAGCTTTATGACCTAAATCTTAAGTTCTAAGTATAATTATCTGTACTTATTAACATCAATAAGCATAATTATATTATTAAGAAAATAAATGCAATTTTAATAAGAGCAAAATATTTTATTTTTCTTAGATGATGAACTATCTGAAGAAATAGTGTGGTATAGTAGGAAAAAAATGACCAGCCTTTGAATCTTTTAAATTTTTTTATTTATTTTATTTTGAATTTAAGAAATAAAAAAGCATTTAAATCACAAAATAGAATAGGAGGAAAAGATGATTGCACATGAAACTGCAAATCTATTATATATAACTTGCTAATTCTTTAAAAATATATAATAAAGTTATCATTTAACTGTCTTTTTTCCCCTTTTTTTCCCTTCCTTCTTACCCTCTTGCCCTAGAGATGGCTACCATTAAAATATTTGCTCAAGCCTTGCCTCTGGAAAATATTATCTATTTAATAAAGGACAAGTGACACCCTAGCAGAACCCCCAGGCAATTTTCTAATAATATGTTATAGAATAATCATCAGTAGGCAGTGATAGAGAGTTTCTATGTTAAGAATAGAATAAAATCACAGATATGTCTTCCCCAAGAGAAAAATAAAATGAAAGCCATTCACAGGACATATAATATAAATACGTAATATTCAAAAAGAGTCATATGTTGTAACAGCAATAACTTTGTGTGAATATAGCTCTAGTGAATACAGTTTCTCACCATGAATATCATTATTCTAGTCATTCATGCATTTAATTCATAGAATTAGAGTTTAAAAGAATTTAGAAGTAATACAATCTAAATTACTCATTTTATAAATTGGGAGATTGAAGTCCAGATGTGCAGTGACTTTTTCAAAATCTCATAGGTAAAAAACAGGAGAGCTAATATTCAAACCTAAATCCTCTGACATCAAATTGTCTTCTTTCCAGTACCCTAATTATAATTCCCATCTTGCATTTTTTAGGGCTTGTTCTTATCCATTTTTCTCTAAAAAGTGTAGACAATCCCATATACCACAATTTCTATCTAGAACTTCAACTACATCTCCTATATTATTCATCAATACTTCCAGGAGGCAAGTAAATTCAATCTTTACAGCTGGACTCAACAAGGGAATCTTCACTTTGAAATTATCCTTTGCACATTTTCAAGATTTGGAAAGCAAGTCAATGTTATACATTGCATTTAAAGAGTATGTTTAGAAAATTATTGTATTTTGTTGATTGTTGTATGACTGTATTCTATGTATTGATGACATATACTAATTCACCTTTATTTTAAAATTTTAATAATAATTAAAATTTTAATTTAATTTAATTTAAATAATAATTAAAATTTTAAAATTAAAAATTAAAAAAAAGTTTACGAGATGTCCCTTGACATTTAATTTAATTCCGAAAGTATAACTATTGTGATGATCCAAAGGGGGCAATCAATGGCAAAACACTTAAAACTCAAAACTTGTGAGAGTTACAAGAGATCCTATTTAGCAGACAAAAGGAGGTCCATGAAGGATAGGATGGCTGTCTCCAAGTTTTGGAAGAACTGATATGTTGAAAAAGGAATAGGCTACTCCTTATCCCCAGAAGACAGAATTTTAACGAATCAATAGGTAGAGTTTATAAAAAGTACAGTTTAGTCTTGATGTAAGTAAAAAATATATACTAAGAATTACATCTATACAGAAGTGCAGTGGCTTCAGGAGGCAATGGGTTCCCCTTAACTAGAGAAATTCAATAACAAGTTGTATCATCATTTGTGGGGAGAGATGTAGAATTGATTCTTGGTGATTTAGGGGTTGGACTTTATGGTCTCTGAGTTCCTGTTAGAGACAGAACTGTGATTTTATGATATGTAAGTAACCCTTTTAAGTGTTTTGAGAATTTAACAAAAGGAAACAAGTCTAGCCCCAATTTAAATGCTGAAAATATGTTTGAGTACAATGATTCACTGAAGGAAGAAGCTTCATTAATTCATTTAATTCTATTAATTAAATGACTCCAAATAGTAACAATGAAGTCACATCCCTGTCCTGTTTCTTCCCCAGCATGGTTTCTTCTTACATAATGCTTTTGTTGATCCCATTTTTTTTTTTATCATCATGCTTTCTTTTTCTAATTTATTTTGTACCACTTTGAACTGATTGATTTCTGTGCATATCTTTCAATAGAATTTAAGCTTCTTAAGGACAGGCATTCTTTAATTTGGGTTTTTATAATCCTGGAACCTAGTCACTTGACACATAGTAGGCATTTAATAAATATTGGGTGAAGAGAATTCAATTCTTTAATTTCTGCCCCCATGTAGTTTTTGTTCATTTATTAGGAACTCAATAAGGTAACTGAGAAATAAGTTAATGGTAACGTGTACATTTTTGTCTCTAAATTTGATCTCAGTAAAAATCAGTTTTTAACCATTTTGGAAAAGCATAGATCCAGACAGATCCAGTTTCCAAGTGAAATTACTGCCTCTCACATTTTATATCTATTTATTTATTGCTAAAATATTTGTTACTGGCCTGTAACTAAATTTATGTTATTTTTTTTAACCCAGCAAGAACTGGTACTGACATATTGTTTCTCCTCATGGGTTAAGGTTGTATTTTTAAGTATTTCATGAGAAATTATAATGGAATTTTAACAGGTGTTTTAGTAATCTACCTCTAACTTCCATTCAGGTATTGGTATGGTCATACTTTAGATCTCATGATCATTTATGACTGCTACTTCAATATTTTGAATTATAAAATTCCTCTGTATAATTATTATTTTCTGTCCTTCCATTCTCTCCACTTCATTTCTCTTACATCTATTCTTTACATTTACCATTATAACCTTCAATATCCATACCTTTCCTATTTTCCTACTCTATCACATTTGCTCTGTCCTTACTTTCACTTTTCACTCTTGATTCAATCATCAATCAATTCAACTATCTATTGTCATGTTATACTCCCTACTCTCTTGTCCTTATAGTTTATATTCTGCTAATCCTCAACCTTGGATCATTCCTACATTCATTTTTTTCTACTTAGATGTTGAGGTAATTAACAGAGCTGGAATAAGTCACATAACACTGTCAACAGGATACATCATGAATTCATATTACCTAATGTTGCTGCTGTAACATTTAGTAATCCCTTTAGTCTTCTTTGCCTTTCTATTCTATACCAATTTTCTGAGTGGATATTACAAACTTTCTCTTTTCTCTCAAAGCACAGACCAAATCCACTCATCTTTCTCAGCAAATGTTCTAGATTCTTATTTGACGGAAAGAAGTTAGTCCTCCCAATTTCTTTCATCTCCCTTCATCTATGCTTCAGAAGATTTCTGCATATATACCTATCCTGTCCTCATTTGCACCAGTCTCTGATAAAGAGGTAATTCATTTTCTTGGCAAGGTTAACCTCTGTGACTAGAATCCAGTCCCTTCCATATATTTAGAAGCTCACCTTATTGATCTGCTGCATCCACATCCCCAATTATCATTGTCTCTGATTGCTGGAAAATTATTTGTTACCTGTAAATATGTACAGATCTATTGCATCCTTGAAAAACTTTCACATCTTAAATAACTTACAATTTTAGTGGAGGAACTCAGTTCAAATTTTGTCTCTGCTATTTACTATCTATGTGATCTTGTTTGAGTCACTAATTTCTTGAGGACTCACTTTCCTTCCCTTGTGAAATGAAGAATGAGCAAAATAACTTCTAAGATCCTTTCCAATTCTAAATCTATTAATCTATTTACCTATCCTATAGAAACAATTTTAACAATGAAGAAAAAAGGAAACTCCTGTAGATGCAGATGTACCTATTCAGAGAAGGAATATATCAATTAATTTAATTTTTTTTAAAAGATAGAGGCAAGAAAAGGAAATGGAGGATCAATCCATGAACTCATTAGCATAGCAATGACACTTGAACCCAGGGAAGTAGTTCTGATTATAACTCTCATCTCTCTTCTTAAACTCCAATATTACACTATCAATTGCCTAATGGACTCCTTTTCTTGGCTATAACACAGACACCTCAAAGTTATCATATACCACTCTCTCTTTCACCCCTCCAAAAAAAAATTCCTTGTCCCTCTCCCAAACTTTACTCTTCTAATAAATACATAAACCTACTCTCAGGCTTATAATTGACATATTGTCCTTCCCTTAACAAATCATTGCCAAGTCTTAATAAATCTACCTTCCAATAATTCTCCCTTTAGTCACATGTCCACCATGCTAATTCAGGTGAGAATCTCCCTTTTTTATCTTCTTTTCTTCAAACTATCAATCAAGGAGATGTCAGACTTATCTTTCTAAAACAGAGGTATGATTATGCCAAAAATTTTTAGGGGCTCCCCATTGCTGATAGAATCAAAAGTAAATACTTCAGCCTCCCATTTAAGGCCTGACACAATATGGGATGTACAGACTAATTTTATATTATTTCCCTTTAAGAAACTCTTTATCTGATAAAAAGAAAACCCAAACTTTTTCTTGAACCTGAGAGTCCATCTGTTTTAACATTAACAAAGGCTGGTCCTTATGTCTAATTTGCATTCCTTTCTTATCTCTACCTCCCAGAATTATAATATTCATTCTAGATTTAGTTCAAATTCTACTCCTCCTGAAGACTTTTCTTAGTACTCTTTCCTTTAATTATTTTTTATTATATTTGTTTGCATATATGTTGTATCTATCTAATGTAAATTTTCTGCAAATGGGACCTATTTTGTTTATGTCTTTGTATCCCCCATACCAAGCTCTGTATCTTTTGCATAATGTAAATGTTTAATAAGTGTTCAATTGAATTTCTGGCAAGATCATTCAAAATATTAAATGATAAAAACTGAAATTTAGTGAGAGCTAGTGCTCCATGTACAATGACATGAAAATGGTATGAGATAATAAATGAGCTGATATATACATTATATTCCACTGAATCAATGCTCATGACATTATTGCATAGTATTTCTTTATAATCAATTCTAGAATTTTTCCAGTCATACCTTCTAATTTTGGAAAATTCAAATATTTGTCCAACAACATACCTAAAACACTTTTCCATTTTCCATAATTCCTCAGAGATTATTACCAGTAATT
Organism: Antechinus flavipes; assembly: GCF_016432865.1. Lineage (NCBI taxonomy): Eukaryota > Metazoa > Chordata > Mammalia > Dasyuromorphia > Dasyuridae > Antechinus > Antechinus flavipes. The sequence goes on along the minus strand of NC_067401.1, from coordinate 239,719,205 downwards.
CAGCAATCATGCTCTGGCATGAAATTCATCTGGGTCAGTGATTTGAACCCAGAGAAAAATCTAAGAATGTTATTAACATTTAATCGTTTATCTTGTGGTTTCATTATTTGTTAATAATCTTATTCCTCATTCTCTTTGCAGATTTTAGAGCCCTAAACCATGATATCAAACCTATTAAAAAAAAACTTATTTAAAAATAAGTCAAAGGTACATGTAAGAATAATATCACTTACCTCTCACTTCTTTTCTAAGATAGTATAGTAACTTATTTTTAAGGTCCATAAGAGTAGTTCCACTCATGACTTCCTTCTGCCTTTTAAAGGATTAAATTATCAGCAATGCAAGTGAATAATTTATCAGTTAATCTGCTTGTTAGTAGAAACAGTCTACCAATAGAAGACAGAATAGTTAAAGTATTTCTTCCCAACTACATCCTGCTCCCATGACAGATTTGAATTCTACATCAAGAACTCATGATCTATTTCCTCCTTCTGCCCAAGCTGTTTATAGAACAGCTTTCCTTTGCTTTTAACTTTATCTACATATTGACTCAGGCATCCTCCTTCAGGTTCCCCTATCTCCAAAAGTATACCTTTTGGCTACCTCCTCTTTTTAAAAGTATAAATGTTTTGTGACAACATTTTAATAATGAGCTGCATTCTGCTATGTCTCAATAATGCTCATTGTGTCGTATTTTCCTAATTTTATTCTACTTTATTTCTTTTATCATTAATACTTTATTTAGTGATGAACTGACATATGAGATTTAGGAGATGATTTCAAATCCTCTTCCCAGTTATTAATTGTAAAACTGCTAGCCACTTTTATGCTATTATTTTTCTTAACTTACCTTTTTCTGTCTATAGTATGCAGTTTAGCAGTAATTATTTAGGGAGTTTTTTCACATGCTCCATTTTCAAGTTAAAGTAGAAATGATTCTAATGAGGAGGAAAAAGAGGAACTGCTTAGGAACTATGATGTAGATATAAAGAAAACTTATCAGCAAATCCAGAGTTTAGAGTGTGTTTAGAAAATGAAATCAAGAACAAGTGTCTAAAGTAGAAAAGTGCCTTTATATTATTGTCAGGATGCAGCTTGAATAATATATTTAATTCTGGGGGGACAGGAGAAAGAAAAAAGCATTTATCAACTTCATACTACATGCCAGGCTCTATATTAAATTTTACAAGTCTTTCATTTTATTCTCAAAACTACCTGATGAAATTGGTATTATTACTGTGCTTATTTTACAGCTGAGAAATTAAGCAGACAGAGCAGATGCAGATTAAGTGAAACCTAAAATCACATAGCTACTAAATATCTAGGCAAAATGTGAACTAAATCCAGACCTAATGCTCTGTCCACTGCACCAGCTAGATGTACCTGTGTACCACTTTTCAGAAAATACATAGACAAGCTGGAGAGTGTCCAGAAGAGGGCAGGTAGGAAGGTGAGACAGGTAGAGGATATACCCAGGAGGATCAGAATGAGGCAATTGGTATATTAACCTGACTTTAGGGAACATTGATAACTAAATTTGATTAAGTAGCTATAGTAAGTTTGATTAAATTTGCCCTGGGGGGAAGAAATAGAAGAAATAGGTAAAGTAACCAAGAGATAGATTTAGACTAGAAGTTTTGAAAACTTCTTAATAATTAAATTTATCTGCGAGTGAAATGACATCCAAAGAAGTAAGACTTCTAACTCTCATTAGAAGACTTTCAAAAAAAAGGCTGGATGACCACCTTAGGAATGAATGTGCTAAATCCAGTTCATACCTGCCAACAGCCCATTATTAAAATTTCAATATGAGCATTTACATCCCAGAATCAGCAAATACTACATTTTAAGGCTCAATCCATTGCTTTGTTTATTATTTGAATTTAAGAAAGTGATAGAGAAAATGTTAATATTGCAGATTAAAAATGTATTGTATATACACTTCCTCTCATCCAGGTGGTTGTTAAAGATTTACTAGCACACCACTGCTCAGGAACCATCAGGAATAGTTTTTGCTCTTATATGAGTTGGAACAGATGATCTGGAAGTTTTTCTAGTTTTTAAATTCTGTCATGCTATTCTTCTCTATATACAATTGTGTACAAATGCATTCTTCCTAGGTCTTATTAAGATGTACTCCTTCTACGGCCCAAAGCTAACCACTCCTAAACAAAATCTGAATACAATTCTCTGACACCCTTTTCTTAACCAGATATTCACCTCCTATAGCCTCATTACTCTTTTAAATAAAGTTCCTACTTCACTCAGCAGTTGATTCCCAACTTCACCCCTAAAAATATACTTGAGAGATGAGTTGTCAGAATGTTAAATGGCACTTGACGACATATGACATATAAGCTTACATTTTTTTTCAAAGAGTTTAAAAAGGAAATAGAAATCCTCAACATCCTTTCTTCTTGCTGGAAATTTATTTTATGTAATATGCAGCTATTTTAATGGAGAAATAGGAACATTTGAAGAAAAAGCAGCAACTTAAATGGGCTGTCTTGGTCTAATGAGTAAACTAAAGACAACTGACCCCTTTAAAGAAATAGACATTTTATGGGAGGAAAAGTTGTCACGTATTACAAGTTCTTTGTCCCTTAGAGGAAAGGCACATCTACAACAGATGTGAATGTGTAACAGTTGAATTCATTACAAGTCAGAAGGCTCCTATCTCAATAAACATAACCAGGATACTAAATATACTTTGAATAGTAGCATAATCTATGCTTTTTCTTAATTAAAAATTGGTTTTTTTAAGTAATTAGGAAGTAAATAACTATATTTGTTGTTCAGTTATTGTAGAGGGCTGAAACTCTTGAGTCAATGCACTGAGGTCAGGACAGCCAAGCACTTGAGGCTAACTACTGATTGGACAATACTCTGTGGGCATATGCTTGGAAAATGGCCCTTCCCACTATCCTGTGCTGGCTCAATGATTGGTGTGTACAGAGGATTGTAGAAGGGACTAAGGGGTGAAGTAAGACAAGCCAGGGTCACCTTTGGTGGTAGACAAGGAAGAAGAAGGTTGCAGAGATCCTGCTTCCATCGCCTTTACTTCTACTCCTAAAGACCAAGAATGAAGACTAAGAACTTTTGCTTATCTTGACTCTGGCTGATTCTAAGGTATCCTGGGTGCTAACATAGTCATTACAAGTTATATTCAATTCTTTGTGACTCCATTTGGGATTTTCTTGGCAGAGATAGAGAGGTTTACCATTTCCTTTTCCAATTTACTTTACAGATTAAAGAATCGAGGCAAACAGTATTGACTTGATGGGGGTCACACAGCTAGTAAATGCGTTTGAATTCTGGTCTTCCTAACTTCAGTCCTGATTACTATCCACTGTGCCATATAGTTGCCCAAGTGACTGTAGGAATAATATCAATGCCTTATTATTCTGTACTCTCTCATAATATAATATCCAACATTAAATGTTCATTAAGTACCTGCTCTATCTTAACAAGAATTTAATACCTGAATCCAGAGCAGCTACTTAAAATGAAGGACAAACAAAAAAACAAGTGCTTGCAATGTATCAGAGAAACAATACATTGGGAGCCTGAATTCCAAAACCAATTTGTAACTAATTGGTTACACAGTCTAGATACATCCCTTAAACTCTTTGGGTCTTACTTTAACTATAAATAAGAGATTGGATTGAGTAATTTCTAAGGTTCTATCAACTCTAAAACAAACAAGCAAACCAAAAACAAAAAGACAAAAAAACAAAAAAACAAACAAACAAACAAACAAACAAAAAAAAATTTGGTTTTTCTTTGTAGGAGCTGCTTCCTTGATTTTATTATAGAGAACTCCCTACAAGGAATTTTTTTCTATAGATCCAGGTCAGCATCTTTTCTATATGTGATAATCCAGAAAGTTGCTTGAAGGTACTGAGAAATTAAACAACTTGCCCATGGCCACACTTCTAGTATGTGTCAGAGATAAGATCTGGAAGCAGATCTTTCTGACACCAAGTTGGCCATCAATTTATTATGGCACACAGTCTCTATAAAATGTATTTTCATATGACATATGAGATAAAATTACTATTCTAGTCTCCTATTCTATTTCTACTACTCTCCTATCCTATAAACTACTATTCTACTTCTCCTCAACATACCTTATTCAAATCATTAAGCACACCATGATTAGAAGTTAGACAAATCTAGACATAATTTACAAAGAAGTAAAAATCTAATTTTCCTAACATTTTCATTTAATGCTTATTTAACAGTTAGGTAGGGCAACAGAGAGAGCAATAATTCTGGAACCAAGAAAACCTGTGTTCAAATCTGATATCATATACTTATTAGCTATGTTTCTCAGGGTGTAGTCTTATTTCACTTCATTGTTAACTAGGAAAGTTTGAGAGCATTATTTAACATTCAGTACCTGGACAAGCATACCATCATGAAATTGATGCACAATATTTAAAAATTTCTGCAGGAAATCAAATTTTGACATACTTTTCCACAAGCCCTTGTGACTAATAGTATCAAAAGCCTCATTAAGAACTACAATTTTGTACAGACCTCTGTTAGGCTCCTGGCATTTTTCCTAGAGCTGTTTAGCAGCATACACCAGATTGACCATTCTTCAGCCCTTTCTGAAGCCACATTGGCTTTCAGGTAGATGACTATCTTCACATGATAGATCAGTCTACAAAAGAGAACTCTGGCAAAAATCTTGCCAGGAATGACTAAGAAAGAGATTGCCATCCCCCTGTCATTGTCACAGGACAACTTATATCATTTTTCTTTATAAAGATTAACATTGGAGGCATCCTTAAAATCCTGTGGGATAACTTTATCTTGCTATATAACCTGTAAAATTTTAGTTAACTTTTGGATAAACAGTAGACACTCCTTGCCCAATCCTGTAACTCTAAACTGGAATAGAATCAGCACTAGATGCTAGACATTGACATAGGACCACTCAGCATGACTCTATGAGCAAAACTGAATTGAATAAGCTCAAAAGAAACATGAGATATGCAAATTTAGAGAATTCACCTCAGATGTTCACATAGACTATTAGTTTTTTTTCTTTTTATTTATTGAAGAAAAAAATAACCAGAATAGAACAAAGAAAAACAGAAATGGAAAACAAAACAGAACAGAACAGAATAGAACAGAACATCATCAAGTACTCAGTAGAACATCTGGGAGGATTCAAAATATATTCAAGAAAGGATATATAATAGTAGAAGAAATTATATTCATTAGTGTCCATCTTTTCTTTGCTTCCTTGTAGGTTATTCTTTTGTTCTGTGCTGCATACTTTTTTTAGTTTATTCTATTTTTCCCCTTTCACCCCCCCATTTTGCCCAAGCAGACGACAGTTAATCATAAGTACATGTTATATATATGTAAATATAAACATATATATTTCTGTGTACCCCTACCCCCCCACACTTATATACACACACATGCACGTGCACACACACACATATATATACAGTTACATCCATCCATAAACCCACTTATACATACACACATCTATATCCACATATTCATAAAGCAACATGCATACATAATTACCCACATGCAAACATGCTTCCAAAATAATATCAGTATGGCTGGCATATAATGTAGATTCTCTTTTAATTAAATCTTTAAGTTTGACTTATCTCTTTGTTCCTATCCTTGCTAGCTCTTCTGCTATAATTCTGCTCCTTAACTTGCCTTGCTATTGCTTAACCTTCCCATGCCTATGGATCCCTCTCTTATCTTCTTCCCCCATTATTTGCTTCTGCCTATCCCTTTCCCTCCTTATTTCTATATACATTTTGAAGCTATTCTTGATGGTAAACATGTAGTATTGTCTATTTAATCCATTTCTAATGTGAATAGGTTTGTAATGCCTCTGTGTCTATTCTTTCTCTGCATCTCATTTGTATAGAATAATTATTATTCTTACTTTTTACTAAGTGATTTTACTTTTTAGATCTAATCAACTCTAGATCAATCTTTGTTTTGAGTTACCCAATGGTTGATGTCAATTTTAAAAATATAGTATATATTTGCATAAAAATGTAAATAATTTTTCTCTGTTAAGTTCCTTGAAAATTATAACTGATATTGACTTTTATATGTCAGATTTTCTATTGAGTTAGGTTCAGTTAAAAGTCCTAAATATCTGCAAGTTAATTGAATGTGCTTTTTTTTTTTTCATTCTATATTATGGATAATTTTGCTACATAGGATATTTTTGGCCACAGGCCTAATTCTTTTGATTGCTGGTATATGTGATTCCAAGATCTGTGGTCTGATAAGTCCTATGCAATTCTAGTTGTAGTTCTAGCACATTTGAATTGTCTTTTTCTTGTTTTTTTGTAGAATTTTCTCTTTGACTTGGGTATTTTGAAATTTGGTGATAATATTCCTATGTTTTACTTGTAGGAGCTCTCCAAAGTGGTGACTGGTAGATTTTTTTTTTTTCTTACTTCTACTTTCTCCTATAGTTCTATCACTTCAGGACATTTTTCTTTGAATATTTCTTGCATTACTGTGGCAAGGTTCTTTTTTTGCTCAGCTTTCAGGTAATACAATTATTATATTTTTCTCTTCTTGATTGTTCTCCATATCTGTTGTTTTTCTTATAAGATGTTTCATATTTGGCTCTATTTTTTTATTTTTATATTGCTCTGTTATTTTTTTTTTTTGGTCTCATAGCACAATTCTAATTTTCCAGAAGTTATTTTTGTATTTAAATTTCCTTTTTCTAGTTGGTTAACTTTTTTCGTAATCTTGTTTTTTTTTTGGATGGTTTTTATTTTTTTATTTTTTTATTTTATTTTTATTTTTTTTCTCATGGATTATTTGTATCCACTTGTGGTAAAGCATTCAGAGTTTATATTGGTTTGAATTGTCGCAATAGGACACATTGTAACTTGACTCTAATATCATTTTGGTCCTCTTTGAGAACAAAGGACAATAACTAACCAACCAGGTCCTTAAGAAAGTCATTCTGTATATCTTGATTTCCTCAACAGTAAAATGGAAGGGTCATAATTTCATTCTCACAGGGTTCTTGTAAGGTTAAAAAAAATACAATCTGCAGAGTGCTTAGCACAGTGTCTGGAACATAGTAGGGCTTAATATATACTTTTTTTCTTCTCACTTCCCCTTGAATTGTAGCATTATAACTTACAAATTTAAATTATGTAGCATGCAATAAGCTACAGTGTTCAAAAATAATTGTGAAATGGAACAAAAGCTAGGGAACATATCTAGAAAAATCCCAAAGAAAATAAAGGAATTAACAGATTTATGTATATAAAACTAGGGTGGGATGACTGGTGCTTTTTCTTTATGATGACAAATTTAGAAGGTGCTGATCTTACTGTCTTTTAATAGAATGGAAACAACTTAATTTGATACATAATAAGAAAAATAAAATAGGGATATACTTAATGATACTCCTCCTACTTCCTCATTCATACTTTGGCTACACCCCAGGTGATCTCTATGCTAGCCCAATGGCTCTATGTCCACAGACATTTCCTCAGGTGTGCTAGAGCCAACATGAATTGTCTAACCCAGAACTGATTATTAAATTTTCAATGTGAGTATTTTCATTCTAAAAATTTACAAAGGTTATAGGTCAGACATTGATTTATTTTATTGATTGTTGACTCTAGTCTTAAGAAAATGATGAAAAAATATTAATAATTTAGATTAATTTTAAAAATATGTTACAGGTAACATTTCCCACTCTCACTCCTCCCAGAGAGCTGGTTGTTAAATACAAGGAAACCATTATCTCACTGTATTACAAGTCCTTATTTTCTTTTCAAAGGATAGTGTTTCAGGCTCACCTGAACTCTACAGGCTCTACTCAACAAAATTTATCATAAAAATTTGACTGAAGGGTTTGATTTCATGAACCCTGCTGCCCTGGGCAAAATAGTTGCCAAATTATATGGACTAGCTGTCAACAGGACTTGAGGCAAATCACATTATTGACATCAATAACATTATAAAAGTGAAATAATATTAAAGTAAAAAACATGGTATTGTGAAAAGAATGGTGGATTGTAATCAGAAAACATGGGTATAAGATGTGATGCTTCTAGTTATTAGCTGTGCCACCTTGGACAAATCTCTTCACCTGACTGAGACTCAGTTTCCTCATCTGTAAAATGATTGGTAAGGAAACTAATTGATCTCTGAAATCCATTTCAATTCTAATGAACATCATGAGAAAGTTTGAAAGAAAAATGAGTTGGAAACCATTCAGGCAAAGAAGGAGTGCATAGAGCACTCCACCATTTTTTTTTAAGTGATAGGAAATCAGAATTATGAATATTGTTGGTAAATTTTTTTTTAAAAAATTATGAATCTGCCTCAGGCCTTTATCTTATCAGCTCATGGAACATGTCTTTCTCACTAACTGTCTCTGAGTTAAAAATCATGTCACAATAAAATGGGCATTGTCAAAATTGTGGATGGGAGAAATGGAGATCAGAACAAGATGGATTTGTCATATATTATAAAGGGCCATTTTTTTTTTCATACAATAGGAAATACCTGGCTTTCTTGAATAAAATAAAATGCTTAGTTTTAAAGCTTAGTTTTAAATGTTTGAAAAAGTTATATCAATAAAAAATAGAAAAATACATAAAGAAAAAATAAATGAAAAAGGATGGTTAACCTCAACAGTTTTATGAGTGATATCACATAAAAATGAAACTTTATATCTTGAAAAGAGCATTGAAATTTTAATATAAACACATGGATTTAAGACCTTGCCATGAATAGGAGCATGACCTCAGAAAATTATTTTTCCCCTCTCTTTGCCTCAGTTTATTTATTAGTAAAATGAGGAGTGGGACTAGATGAATTCTAACTTTCATTTCTGTTATTCTGGTTAGCATTTTAGTGCCAGTTGACTTTTTCATGTGTTATTCTATGAGCATTTGTGATACTGTTCCTATACAACTAACTACCTGCTATAAAGTTTCAGCTAATGATATGCTTTCGTGTAAATTGAGTAAAGACACATATAGTTAAGTGGCACAGTGAATAGTGCTGGCCCTGGAGTCAAAAAGACTTGTCTTCCTAAGTTTAAGTCTGGCCTCAGACACTGACTAGCTGTGTGACCCTAGACAGGTCACTTAATCCTGCTTGCTTTAATTTCCTTGTCTGTAAAATGAGCTGGAGAAAGAATTGGCAAACCAGTCTACTATCTTTGCCAAGAAAAACCCAATTGCGGTCATGAAGAATTGGACATGACTAAAAATGACTAAATAATAAGCTAAAAGATAGATGTTCGGTTTCAATATAACATTTTTTTGGACATTAACTGTGATTTCTGGATTTTAAGGAATGTGAGATGAGAAAATTTCCTTTGCCTATTTGGATCATTATCTTAGCTACAATTTATAGTCTTAGAGAGTTACATGGGGTACCAAAAGGTTAAGGGACATATCTAGGATCACAAAGACAGAAATAGAATCAAAACCCCAATAATCCTGATTCTGAGGCTAATTGAGCATCTGCTGAGCAATATTGCTTTGAATTATAACAAACAACATAATAATTAGATGGTTCCCTGATGCTCTTAAAACTGTGGATTTAAAGTAGGAAGGAAGCTTAGAGGCCATTGAATTTAAACCTCTCATTACAGAGGAGGAAATTGGGACACAAATAAGTTAACTGACTTGCCCAGGGTCATACAGTCAGGGGAATGTCTGAGGTAAAATTCAAGCTCTAAACTTCCTGTGCTCTGTCAACTAATAAATCTTGCTCCCTATATCATCTACAATTATGTACTTAAGCAAAAAAACAAACAAATTAAAAAAAAAAAGCACTGGTGTGTGTGTGTGTGTGTGTGTGTGTGTGTGTGTGTGTGTGTGTGTGTAGAAAGGTAATGAAACAGAAGGAAAATCAATTGTTCTATATTGCTGGACTTCCTCATGATTGTAATGAAAAGTAAGACCATGTGTGAGGGCTATGGCTATAGGAACTATCATAGAGATTAGACATAAGTAATGAAGTCAACCAAATGTTTCAGTCTAATGAAATGAGATTCTCCAAGAACATATAACAATCTTGGTAACAACAGAAAGTCCAAAATGCCTACAATTTTGTTGAATGTGTCTCTATTGAAACCTTGCTTCCCAAAGAAATAGCCTTTTCAGTTGCATAGACTCCAACCCTCAAATCCCACTTTAGAGTACACTTTTGCATCACTTTAATAGACCTGAGAGACCTTGCAAGGTTCAACCAATAGTAAGACATTCAAAAAATTAATTAAAAGTTTGAGTTTATACCTCTGATTTTTACATTTTACCTGATAATCAAATCCTTCCCAAAACATTTACTGATCAGATCAGTCACTTGATCTCTTTCAGCCTCAGTTTCCTCATCTGTAAATTGAGGATGATAATAACATCTATTTCAAGGGGTGTTGTCAGGATTAAATGAGATAACATTTATAAAGTGCCTTGCAAAACCTAAAAAAAAATACTATATATATACATATGCATATACATATACATATATATACACATATATACATATACATATATGCACATATATGTATATGTATATATGTGTATATATATGTAAATGATTACGCAAATACTATCATATTGATGTCATTTTTTCTCTATAATTTTTCTTCATTTTCAAGGACTTTTAAACCTAGTTTGGCTCAGGATTTCCTATTTTATTATCCCAAAGCTTCAATCCAATCTGGATTCTTTGCAAGTGCAACAATCATTTCTCTTTGTCCTTTCATTGTTTCCATTTACAATTACATTGTTGTTGTTTAGTTATTTTTTCAGTAGTGTCCAACTCTTCAAGACCCCACTTGGGTTTGTTTGGTGTGTGTGTGTGTGTGTGTGTGTGTGTGTGTGTGTGTTTAGCAAAGATACTGGAATGGTTTGCCATTTCCTTATCCAGATTATTGTATTGATGAGGAAACTGAGGTAAACAGGGTTAAGTAACTTCCAACTCCAGGCCTGCTGCTCTATGGCTGCACCATCAAGCTGCCTCACCTGGTACATAAAAGACACATTATAAATTTTTCCTGAGTGAGTGATAGTTTAAGAAAAGGACCAAGCTGCTTCCATTGATGCAATGCATTTAAACATGCTAGAGATAGTAGATTTGTGTCTGAGTGAAGAAGCAGATGGTAGTGCGATGTTAGATAGAGTGTTGAGCCTGGAGTCAAGAAAATATGAACTGAAATCCAGCCTCAGATTTACCAGTTTGATCCTAGACAAATTATTTAACCTTTGTTTGCCCTGGTGTCTGGCAGATAGAAGGAACTGTGTAAATGTTTATTTCCTTTTATTTCCCCCCATGCATCCCACAGAGATTCAATAAATATTTTTGGACAGATTTAAAATGAGCTATGATTCTTCAGAGAGTAAATATACTTTTGTAATATTAACCTCCAAAACTTTGAATATAGAAAAATAAGTTAAGAACTAATAAGATAGATCTTATACATAGGCTGGCAAACACAGTAAACTTTCTTACCATTGTAAAACACCAACCTCAAAGGATTGTTGTGAGGAAACCATTTTGTAACCTCTTAAAGCACTGCCAAATTGGTGTTATTTTGAATGTTAGTTACTACTTGTGAATGCATATAGTATGCACTAATGGATAATTTAAAGGAACAAGAAACTTGTTTTTAGAAGATAAAAAGAAAGCATAAGTATCTGAATTGATTTACATGGTACATCTCTTTTCAAAGATTTATAGTTTCATCTATTGAAAATATACTTGATGATTTAAAAGACCAATCATATCAAAGGAAAAGAGATGAGGAAGCACCTCTCTGCTTTTGGTAGCATAATGGTAACATGTGGAATATTGCTTAAGCCATTGGTCATGGATCTAGTTATTTTTGCGTAACTCTTTTCTTTTTCCCCAGAAGGGTGGGCTCTTTGCAGCCAGTGGAAATGACTGTGATATAAAAAACAAAGGGTAGAAATAAAACTTTAAAAAAAAAAGAAAGAAAGAAGCATACTCTGTTTTTCTGATTTATACCAATGAGCAAAGTACAGAATGCTTTGGATATCACTCCAGCAAACAGTCTAAGGCATGAAAATATGTCAGCAGGTCTCCTATAGGGAGCCTATCTCTCAAAATCATCTACAATTCCAAGTAAGTCAGTTTATTAACTATTTCTTAAGAAAAAATCAGTTTGGTGGTACGGATAAACAACCAGTTTTGGAGCCAAGAACACAAGATTCAGATACATTCTAGCGGTGTTGTCCTAGCCAAGTCTCTTGTCTCAATACTCAAGGCATTTCTCTAAGATCTTAAGTTGCAGAGAAGTTGCTGACCTTCATTGTTAGAGGGATTTTCCTCATTTGGGAGTTCTCTATACTAAAGAAATCACAGATCCTGTGCTAGGAATTAAAATAAATGAATTGCTATAATAATCTTTTCTTATAATGCCCAAACCTCAGAGAAATCCTTAAAGTATTAAATTTCCAAAAAAGCCATTTAAGTGAATCCCTACACATAGTGGAGCTAGGATGCTCTTTTGTAGTTCCTGAAAGATAGTTTTAGAAAGTGAGACCTCTGAATGAGATTCTCAATTGGTAGCTGCTGGTTTCTGGGAAATGTTTTGCACATTTAAATTGAACCTTGCCAAAAAGAGAAAGCCACCCACTGGGACCTTTAAAGGATAAATTCTAGGTCTTGATATAGATGATTCCTTTGACCAGGTAACTTTTCCTAAGCTTTTAGAATTGGGTATTTGTTATTCACAAAGCAACATTTAAACAAGCTTCCATTTCTGGAGTTCCATTTCTGCAGTTATTCTTGTGAAGTTATGAAATATGAAATAAAGACTCCCTATTTCATGAGATGGAAGAGGGAAAGAATTAAATTTTGAAACAACCACTAAATGCCTTCCAAATAATCATTTATGCAGCTAGAGAAATTCTAGAATGATATTATTAGAAATTAAAAAGAGCTTCAGACAGTTTTATGAATATATGTGTTTATATATATATACAAGTATACATATGCATATATTATATATAATACATATTACTCCTGATATTTTGTGAGAAAAAAATCCATTCAAAGTAACTGATTTCAACAGATATAACAGAGGTATCTGTTATATGATCTAGTACAAAACCTTAAGCTCATAAATCTTCACTGAGATAACCAATAACAAGCTGCCAGGAAGAGGAAACCACTATTTAAGTAGACTGACCCTTTACTCCCTCATCTAAGTAGAAGAATGAATTCTTTTCTTTCAATATAGCAATCTTGCTTTCCTACTATCTCACAAGAAAATTAAACTGAGATTAGTTTATATATTAACCTTGGTTAGATTTCTCTTTTTTCATCTATTTCCCAAAATATATTTTGCAAATATTACTTTTTCCCAAAATATGTTTCACAAATATTACTTTAAATGGATATATAAAGTAGTTTAAGGACATTTAATATGTTATATTAAATAGAGAGGAAGAAGAGGATACAGTGAGAATAGGAGATGATAATAAGAAAGAAAGAGAATAGGGAAATGGAGGAAAAAAGATTATAAAGAGGGAGAAAAAATGAGAAGAAGAAAGGCAGAGAGAGAAGCTATTAAAAAAAAAAAAAAGAGCTCTCAGAAGCCTAAATCTTTACTTTTCCTACTGACATGACAGCTAAAAGTAAATCCACAGAGTAGTGTTAGGACAGTACTAGGCAGACATCAAAAGCCTAATTTTGCTGTTTCTTCGGAGATAAGTTAAATGTATATAAAAATATAAAAGTGCCTTTTGGATGAGGGGCTGCCAAGGTGTCTCAATTTTTTTTATCAGGGCAGAAAGTCTTTATAATTGAGCAATTTAGAAACTAGCCTATAATTTATAGTTTGAGTTCTTTGGGGCATTCTGAGATCTTCATAGCTCAAAGTGCAGTCCATTCTACAAATGAGGAATCTGAGGTATCCCAATATGGAGTTACTTATCAGAGACCATATAGGCAGTAGGCAGCAGAGGTGAAATTGGAACCTCAGCCCTCTTACTCAAGAGCTAGAGCTGAGTCCCTGTAATATAATGTGACTTGCACAAAGTTGTGTCAGAGGGGAAAGGACTTGAAGGCAAGACTTCCTGATTGCAAGGCTGACCCTCCATCCACTAAATCGCATGACCATTCAAAGATGGCTTTTTATTACTTGAAGGAAAATATTTCAAAGAGTTGAATCAACCATATCCCTTTTCCAAAACTTGAGAGCAAAAAAAAATGCTATGAAGACACTATACTGCTCAATAGCAGGTATCTTGGCTTCAGATATAAGCTCTGACAAAGGATAGGGACTAAACCTATAATTCCTGACAGCCATAAAAAGGGTCTGTTCAACCTGATATATTTCAGCAATCCTGGCTTATGACGTAAGATAAAAACTGACACACACACAAATCCTCAAGGAGACAGAATGAAGAACTCCTTCTTCCCATGAAAATCAACCTCTTCTTTGAAATATGTAATCTGAAAAAGTTATTTAGAACACTAAGAGACTAAGTGACTTGGACAAAATGAGTCAAGTCTTCCTGAATCTAAAGTCAAGTCTCTATCCACACTGTTTGGGACAAGAAGCAGGTTATGGGGGGATCACTTTCCTTATTTTTGCCTCAATTTCTTCATCTGCAAAATGGGAATGAAAGCATTTGTTCTTAAATCAGCTGTATCACAGGACCACTATGAGACAACTGCTTTATAAAAACTTAATGGATGATATAATTAGCAGTTGCTAACATTCCTTCAATGAAACTGATTGAGCCAGTAATCAAGTTAAGAGCAACAGTTTCTTCCTTTATTATCCAGAAAAAACAGTAAACACACACACACACACAGAAAGAGAGAGAGAGAGAGAAGAGAGAGAGAGAGAGAGAGAGAGAGAGAGAGAGAGAGAGAGAGAGAGAGAGAGAGAGAGAGAGAAAGCGACAGACACAGAGATAGAAACAGAGACACACAAAAACAAAGACAGGGAGACAGAGAGAGAATAAGAAACAGAAAGTAGAGCCAGTGAGAGATAGACAAACAGATGATAGATGATAGAAACAAACAAAAAAGACAGGATAGATAGGCAGAGAAGAGAGCAGATACAGAGAAATCTGTGCCATGCCAGATTCCAAGTGTCCATATATTGCTACTAATTTTATATTCTTGGTGACACAATGCACATTTAAAAATTTTAGCACACGATATAGTGCTTTTTAAACTACATGGAAGGAATTACTTTTCATTAAAGATAAAAATCATCACTGTGATAGATTTCAGCATAAAGCAAATAGGAAAAAAATCTGATTTGATGTATTTGTTATTGCATTTTAAGGGAGTTCAGGAAAATTTGGGCATCTCATAAATTAACATGAATTTTCCTTGTAAGGTGATATAGGAATGAAATGCTATTTAGAATGAGACAGATAGTCTGTCTTTGAGTTAGGGAAAATAATATAGGTTAAAGTTCTTTGTACACATAAGGCCATTCTTTGCTTCAATTCTTACCCAACCTAATCTTGGGAGTTGCCTTGGTCAAATTAAGACTTGTAAAAGATCTTAATTTAAAAACCAAGGTCTCCCACTATATCCAGGGCCATCTCTAGTCATCCTGATCTATATCTTGCCACTGGATCCAGATGGCTCTGAAGGAGAAAGTGAAGCCTGTGACTTTGCACAACCAACCCTTACTTGAATCCACTTCACTTTCATGTCATGGCAACACCTCCCTGATGTCATGATCATCTTCAAAAATGAAGGACAAACAAAGCATTTCTTTTTTCTTTTTAACAAATAAAAAAAAATGCTCCTTCTGCAGATATGTTTATTTGCTCATCATTACAAAAGTCAATAGTAAAGCCAGTGATGTCCCTGAAACTCATTACTAGTAATACTTTAATTACTGCTTCCCTCACTTTTGATTGAAAAATAATTTATACAAGCAAATATGAAGCCAATGATAGATCAATGAATTTGTGTGTGGGTATAACTAATAAATCTTGCCAACTTTCTCTTAGCTGTCTCATCATACATGTCTTCTTGTTCCCTCCTTTCTATTCTATTGTGGGCATAGTCTCTTAACCTCTCAATACCCCCAGATAACTCTCTAAGATTATAAATTTCAGAGAAAGTGTTACATTGCATTGGGAGAAAGTATTTTCTCACTCGGAGTTCTCTATGCCACTGAAATCACAAGGCCAATCCCCATATCTAATAATTATAATATTTTGCATTATTTGATTGTGCAAAATTTAATGCTCTTTGAGTCTCAGCCAGCTATCTAATAATTACATGGAACTGTACAATTCACAAAGTATTTTACAAATATTTTTTCTTTTATCCTCCTAACAACTCTGAGAGATACGTGCTAATATTATCCCCATTTCACAGATGAGAAAATTAAGGCAAACAGAGATTAATTTGACCTGCCCAGGATCACATAGCTAGAAAGAATCTAAGATTGCATTTGAATTCAGGTTTCCTCAAACTCTAATCTGTCTCCACTGTGCTACTTACTGTATTGAAAACAATCCTATGATGCAAATGCTATTGATATTATTAATCTCTTCTAAGAAAAGAGGAAAATGAGGTTCAAAAATATTAAGTGACCAGCCATGACACTATACTTTTTCACAAGACTGATACTACATAAAGTCTATGCAACAGTTTGCTCATAAGCCTATTGCCTCCAATATGCCTTAATGTATTAGAAAGAGTCTTCTGATTCACAAGACTTATCCTTGTCCTGGCTCTGACACTTAACTAGCCACTTGACTTTCAATAAGCCTCCATCTCAGTTCCCTCATCTGTAGAAATACCAGTTATTATGATTAGATTATCCCTATAATTTGTGTCCCTTCCTTTCTAATCTATGCTTAAACTACTATCTATGATCAGTCTTGGAAAAATACAAATGTAAATTTAAATATCTGGATTTTGCCATGGTAGGTAGCTGATGGTATGAGAACTACAGCCACCAAAACCAATTATGTCCAAATTATAGCTAAGTAGATAAGGTCTCGGAAGGAGCCTGATACCAAAAGAAGTTGAATAACTTTCATGGTGTCTCATAGCTGATCAGTATCAGAGAATGTATTTCCCATAACACTTGTACACATGGTGACCTACCTTCATAATCTTTTCTTTTTCCCAATTATTAATTCAGATAACCTCAGATTTATTGTAAATGATATGTCAGCATCCCTTGTCTTCCTTCGAGACTTATTTCAAATGTCAGCTTCTTAAAAAGATCTGTCCAGATTTGATTCTATTGGTACTATCTCCCTCCAGATATTTGGTATTTATTTATCTGTAAGTATATTAGAATGTAGGATTGAGGGAGGTGGGCAGAAACCATTTTATTCTTTGCTTTTATGTTCTAAGCACTTGGATTCTTTTTAAATTGAATTCATACCATGCTGCTACCTGTGATAGAAAAGAGATGGAAGAAGGATGATAAAAATGAAATACCAGAATTTCTCCTAAGTTTTATGAGGGAATTCCATTCCCTTCCTTATTCTACTAGAAGTTTCCTAATAAAGATTATGCTTACTATAGGGAAGGAAGAGGAAACTCTAGAATTTGACATTCTTTGCACATTGGTATCTGGGGCTATTGGGGTTAGAAGGTAAGATAGAAGCATATGAATCCCCATTTTGATTCCCAAAACCTTCCCTAAAGGATTATTCCCTTAATAACCTTATAACTAAACTGATGGAGTTTGCCTTTAAAAAGCTTACCCTTTAGAGAATAAAAAGGAGTCATATAATAATTACCTTATTAATAATATGGCAATTATAAAATATTGATAGTTTACCTTTTATAAAGTGCATCACAAGTTACCAAGTCAACTTTCTATCTCATTTGTGTAGAAATTATTATTCCCCCTTTCCAGATGAACAAACTGAGTCTCAGTAACTAACCAAATCATATAGAGCTAAAAGCCATCCTGGGACTAACTAAAACTCAGGCCTATTGCCTCCAGATTCAGAATACTTCCCAATATACTATAATTGTTCCACTTCACTACCTATAAACTCTTCATTAGAGAGCTCTCCTATCTACCTATTCCTTCTTCTTTATCCACTAAACCCTATAAAATTGGACAATTACTGCAGGACTTTCTTAAAGT
This sequence comes from Antechinus flavipes, assembly GCF_016432865.1. Lineage (NCBI taxonomy): Eukaryota > Metazoa > Chordata > Mammalia > Dasyuromorphia > Dasyuridae > Antechinus > Antechinus flavipes. The sequence continues at coordinate 239,701,090 of NC_067401.1, read as the reverse complement.
CCTATTCTTGTCTTTCCTCTATTCAATAGAGGGAAAGATCTCTGCTTTATCTTGGCATAAGTGTCTTGTATCTAAAGATAATGAAAGACCAAAAACATATCCCAAGGTCCTTATCTGGGGGGGGGGGGGGTTGAGAGTGGGAGGGGCAGGCTTGACTGAGGTCATCATGTGGTTATAAATCTCTCCAATTCTCTTGAGCTATACTTTTTCTTCTCTTTATTTTTTAAAGGATACGGATCTTAGATCTAATGAGATCTGACTTGACTTAAGCCCTGGTTAGTATAGTTTCCAACACACATTCTGTTTTGGCTGAGGCATCCAAAGGGATATTGAAAAGTTTGGTTGGAGCAAAATCCAAGTTGTAAAAAGCCCATTTAAAAAGATAATTAACTTTATGTTTTAAAGTATTTGGCAAGAGCCATATAATTCTATACAATATAGAAATACATCTTAAAATTAATTCATGTCACAAAATTAATTCTCAGGTTGATGATGAAGTATTTTTCCTAGTGCTCTATTTTCCTAGATTTGATCCAGAATCCTCAACTGAAAGTTGTCAGGTTTTTTTTTTTGTTTGTTTGTTTGTTTGTTTCATTTGGTTTAGATAAAGAAAAAAGGATCACAGCAAAAAAAAATTGGAATATGAACTTATAATGTTTATGAACTACTAAGATGATTATTCATTAAGTAATTTTGAAAAGTTATTTGTATTCTCAGCATTTAGCACAGTGCCTGGCTAATAGTAAGTATTTAACAAATGCTGCTGCATTAATCAATTTATTCTCTTATGTTCAATTTTTCAAATTTCTAAGTATTATTTTTTTCATATAAACTTGGAACAGAGGTTGCATAATCTATTTAGGCAAGGATGATGGTTCTATAACAACTTACAAAACTTTTGCTGAAGGAGTTTGCCAAAAAGCAGGTCTGGCCTCCCAGGAGCTTGAACTATGAAGCCTTCTCTTGGGAAAGCAAATTTTTACTTATAGGATGGTTGATGATTTACCAAATCATATTGCAGAAAGGTCCACAAACTTAACCAATAGGGCAAGGACACCCCCCTCCCCCAGGAAACATACATGGAGCCTACCAATCAACTTTCAATGCAAAATTTCTAGGGGGTTTCACTCAAAGAGCTGAATGAACCCCTGTTTCTGAAGGGGAATTCTGAAAACCTTCATTCTCCTCTGAGAAACAGTTAAATACTGTTCCACTATGAGCCAAGAAGAGGAAACACTAGCAAAGCTACAATTCAGGATTTGGAAAGGCTTGCCAATCTGTTATTGCAAAATAGTACTGACACCTGATCACAGCAGAGCTGATGGATAAAGTTAATAGAGGGTATGCCTTAGAGACTACTGTCACACAACCACATCCCCTACTCATATCTTTGCAACCTTTTTTTGGATTCTTGCAATACTAGCATGACATTTTCAAGCAAGCAGGAAGCAGCCAAAGGAAGAGAAGTAGACGGGTGATTTAGATGTGACCATCTGGACCATGCTCTTAATTCTCCTTTACCCATATAGGCCTCTGTAGATTTCATTATTTCTTTCCTCAGTCAGATACTAGGTCATGGTTTCTCCCTCACAGAAGCTTCTTAATGTTAACAGTTCTGAATCCTTAAGAACAGTTGGTGAAGTACCCTGATGGCCATTACTTGTACTGGACCTTCCCTTTTTGATATCCATACTCAGACAAAAAAAAAAAAAATCCCACACTCAGTTATTTATTTATTTATTTATTTTGAACACTGGTTACTTGGGAATTGGATCCAACCTGATATCTATAATCAACAACAAAAATAACAGAGCAACAGGCCTGCAGATCCTAACCAATAGAAAGGGGAAGGATGGCAGGGACTGTAATTGTCGAGAACAGACAGACCCATAGTCAGACAGACAACAAAAATCACCATTAGACACCATGAACTACTTTTAAGTTCAGAAGGAGGGAAACCTGCAGCAAGGGAAGTTGTATTCCCATATTTCCACCAGGGATAAGCAGCAGAATAAGGGATGTTTTAAACATTTCCTCTCCAAGACAGGAGGTTTAAAGTATTTATTTTAAATGAAAAGTTTTCATTTGGTTGAGCAATTCAGAAACCTCCATTTCAGGGGGAGCAGGCTAGCTTTGGGCTTTTGAGTTAACAGCCCCTTTTGCTCATCCTTCAGTTTCTAAAGTGATGATTCTTAAAAGAATCACTTGATTTTCTCTATAACCCAGCAAACCCCCTTTCACCCCAACATCTGAATGGCAGTTACATTGATCAATCAGTATGCTTCCTGCTCTCCCCCCACCCACCTTCCTTTTTTTTTTTTTTTTTTTTTTGATAAAGCGATGTTTCACTAAGAGTGAGAGAAAGAATTCAAGTGTGGTATTATTTCCTCCCAGGAGACAAGAAGAGGAAATAGGCATCCTTCATGAAAAAATAGGTCTTAGGACACTCAGAGTTCTATCCTTTCTCCCTCCCTTCCCTTCTACAATCAGTTTGGTCCCAAAGAAAAGATGACTCAGTGCAACAAGTCCCCCTGCTCTTTAGCCCAGTGGACTGCCTCTAGACCCCCTTGTGCCTCCTCTTCTTGCAAGAATGAAAGGTTAGTAAGACTCTCTTGACCCTAGACTTTAAAACTTTCTTAAAAGATGAAAATCTCCAAGAGGGAAAGTATGTTGAAATATTCAAACTCTCAGAGTCACTATCTAGGTAATATTAGCAGGCAATGAAAGCCTGGGGTCAATGTCAGCCCCTTAGAAAAGGTTTTCTCAAAAACTGAGGAAAGCAATCCTGTCTAGTAGTGTCACGCACCTTGTGTACCAGCAAACAGCTCTACATTCTACACACACCTGTATAAAGGGGATAATAGATTGAGGTACCTTAAAAGGCTGAGTGGAACATGTTTAAAACATGGAAAGATTTTACAACTAGTCAGTCACCCATTGTACCATTTCCATCAGTAACTGAGCAGGCCCCAAAGGTCTCTAGGAAAACAGTAGACAGGATGCTCTGTTTTGCATAGGCCAGAGTCCCAATCAGCTCTCCTTATTACTGGAAACTTTAAATTATCAATGGCCCTATTTATGAGCAGGAAAATATAGGGGCATATAAGTATTGAGTGTGAGGGTTGTAAATAATAGGTTAAATAGATGCTAGGGAACCAGATTACCAAGGATGACATTCTGCACCCCCCCCCAAAAATAGCCTTACTCTGTGGGATGAATTAAGTAAAAATAAAAATAACATTTATTTTTGACTATTATATAAATATTGACCCTCCTTATGATCACTCCCAAAATATTAAGTATCTGGAAGAAGAGAGGGTTGGCAAATATCAGATCTCTTTACCGCACCCCTATTGCTTCTTTTTCTCCTCCTGGGCCCCTCTAAAGAGCCCCATTTCAGGATTCAGAATTCTTTCTTTATGAATGGGCTCAGGCTCTTCAGTCCCCCCACCCCCAATATATTTACCACCCAGGAAATCTTTGCAGTCACCAATCTTTCTGGGCACCCTGATCTCAGGGTGGCTTCCTCTTGCTTTTCCTGTCTCCCAACACTAGTGCACCCTCTTCTTCCTCTCATTTCACTAGCCCCTCCCCGGCTGGACTCCATCCCCTTTGCCCCCCCTGGTGCCTGCTCCCTGCACCCTAGCATCATCCCCCCACATACACACACCCCTGGGGTGGCACACATTGGCAGTAAGGGAATGAATGAGTATTGAATGAATGGAGAAATGAATGAGTGACTGTGACTGCTTACTTGAGCATGGCCTCTTCTTTCTCCTCTTCTTCCTTCTGCCGGTCCATCACTGCCATGATAATGTTCCTTTCCTCTTCGGTCAGGTGGCTCAGGTCGGGCAGCTCTTGCATAGGGGGAGGCACTGTGGGTGGGCGAGGGCCTCGGGGACCCAAAGCAGAAGAAGAAGACATCTTTTTTTCCTGCCCTCCCCCTCCTCTTCCTTGCTACCTCTCACCTTTCCAATTCCCAACGAGCTGCTGCTCTCCTGGCTCCCCCCTTCACAGTGTGGTCCTCTCAGCGGCGGCGGCGGCGGCGGCGGCGGCGGCGGCAGCAGCAGCAGCAACAGAGCCCAAGAAAGGAAAGACCCAGTCTTTCATGGTTGTTTGCATCCACCCCGGTGCCGGATGCTCCCTTTGTTTTTGTAGCTTTAGGAGGATTTGGGGCAGCCCTGCTGCCTCTCGCAGCCCATCCTCTGGTGGGAGGGGAGGGGGAGACGGTGCAGCGGTGGCAATAGCAGCGACGGCAGCCAGGGAGCCCAGGGCTCACTGCGATGCTTCACCAGAGAGAGAGAGCTATGGTCTGAAGGCTGTAGGAAGAGGGCGGGGGCTGGGGCTGGGGCCGGGCAGGGGCCGGGCAGGGGCCAAGGCTGGAGCGGCGGCTGCTGCTGCTGCTGTTGCTGTTGCTGCTGCTGCTGCTGTTGCTGCTGTTACTGCTGCTGCTGCCGCTGCCGCCGCCGCTGCCACCGCCTCTGCTGCTGCTGCAAGGCTCCGCTCGGCTGCCTCTAGTTTGGGAATGGAGGGAGGAAGAGGGAGAGTTTGGGTGTCAGTTAGGCGGAGTCTTCGATGCTTCGCTCCTAGATGGTGCTGCCGCCGCCGCTGCTCTCACAGACATCACAGCCAGCCACTCAGTCCTGGGGAACCGCACCGCCCACACTCATTCTCTCCTCCTACTGCCCAGGTCCCCGCCACCACGAGGGCTCCAGCCCACTCTCACCAGCTTCTTCAACACTCATACTATATCCCTCTGTCCCCGGGTACCCCCTTGTCTATGAGTCATCCTCCCTCTCCAGATCCCTAGCCAGTATGTCAGTACCGTTCTCTACGGCCTTATTTTTCCATCACTTGCATTAATCATTTCATCATCATCATCATCATCATCATCATCATCATCATCATCATCATCACCAAGAATTTCTATTTCTTGAGTACCTACAATACTCTATGCGCTAAACTGCAGAATGATATATAGAATGAATGGTACCAATTTCACCTATGAGCTCTACTATGACTTCTCATCACTGGACAACACTAAAGCAAAGCAATAATTAAGACAATTAACTGCATAAATCTCAAGACCCCAAGAGAAAAGTACTACAAAGTTTCTTGAATTTTCTAAATATTTTTCATTGTGCAATTCGAATTCTTCTCTTACTCTCGTTTATTTGGCAGGTACCTTGGGTTGATTTTTTTTCTTTGCTCTTAACACATATAACATATAACTTAACTATAATATCACTTAAGTAGTCCTCTTGTTAAGCCTTCCCTATCACATAGCAAGACTAAACTTTTTTTTTTTTGCCTATGTGAAAGAGTTCTCTTCTCTGATCCCAAAAGTCAGTTTGTACTCAACTCTTGTGTCCTCATACAGTTTTTCTATCAAGCAGCACTGATCTAGAATAGGAAAACTAGCTCTGACATCATATTTTAATATTTATCAAGTGATAGGGAATAATCTCCGGGTCACACACAAAACTCCATCTTCACTTTCCTTACATTTGGGAGCAATTCCCACCTCCAAACCCCATGCCTAATATGTCCTCATTACATATGCTTACAGAACCTTTCTTTTCCTTTTTTAAAATAAAATATTTTTATATTTTCCAATTGCATATAAAAATTTTAACTTTTTTTTCAATTTTGAGTTCCAAATTCTCATCCTTTTCCCCTGATCTCCCCCCTCATCGAGAAGACAATTTGAAATAGATTATACATATTCAGCCAATCAAAACATTTCCATATTAATCAAGTTGTGTAAAGAAACCCCACAGATTTCCCCTGCCAAAAAAAAAAAAAAAGAAAGAAAGAAATAAGAAAGTTTTTAAAAAGTTTGATTTGATCTATATTCAGACTCCATGAGTCTTTCAGAATTGTCTTAAATCATTGTGCTTCTGAGATAAGTCATTCACATGTGTTCATCTTAGAATATTGCTGTTACTTTTTCCAGTGTTCTGGTTCTGCTCACTGCACTTGGTTTGTATCAGTCTTTCATCTAAGTCTTTCCAGATTTTTCTGAAAGTACCCTACTCTTTATTTCTTATAGCACAATAGTGTCCTATCCAAATTATATACCACAACTTGTTCAGAAGTTCCCAAATTGTTGCATGTTTCTTCAATTTGCAATTCTTTGTCATCAAAACTAAAGTTGTTATAAATAATTTTGTACCAACAGATCTTTTTCCTTTCTTTTTCTTTCTTTTTATCTCTTTGGCACAAAGACATAGTAATGCTATTACCGGGACAAAGAGTATGCAGTTGTATAGCCCTTTGGACATAATTCCAGATCGTTCTTCAGAGTGATTGGATCAGTTCGCAGTTCTACCAATAATATATTAATGTCCCAATGTTTCCGCATTCCTTCCAACATTTATCATTTCCATTTTCTATCATAGTAGCCAATCTGATAGTTGTGAGATGGTACTTCAGAAATCCAACCTTTTCTTTAAATACAAGGCTATATTCTTCAACTTTTCTGAACCTTTCTCCAATATAATTCCTTTGCATTTAATTGGAATTTATTTTACACATATTTATATTTGTGCATGCTGTCTCTACTAATAGCATACAAGCACCTTGAGAATAAAGATTATTTCATTCTTTGTATTTGGGTCCCAGTACCTGGAACAATGCCTAATATATAATAAGTAGCTGTTGATTAATTGATTGAATAGAAAAAAAATTCCTGGAATCAGGAAGACCTGAAATCAAATACTGCTTCTGATCTACACCGGCTGTGTGACTACTTAGAGCACAATCACTTAACTTAGTGCTTCATGTTCTACTTTGTAGATAAAGTGCTGAATGGCATTCTTAAAGGAAGTTTCCATGCTAGGAGTTTCTCATATTAATGAAATACCAGGCTCAGACCTCTCCTACTACAAAATAAATAAATGAATAAATACATATCCTAACCAAATTATGCATCTGTTGTACATACACTTTTGTCCCATGCAGTGAAGTGAGTTTGCATTGGAAGAAGATGTTCTTTTTCTTTTTTTTAAGCTTTTTTATTTTCAAAACATATGCACACATAATTTTTCAACATTGACCCAACTTGTATAGCCTTGTATTTCAGATTTTCCCCTCCTTCCTCCCACCCTCTTCCCTAGATGGTAAGCAATCCAATGTATGTTATACATGTTAAAATATATGTAAAATCTAATGTGTGTAAACATATTTATACAATTCTTTTGCTGCTTAAGAAAAATCATATCAAAAAGGAAAGAAAATGGGTAAGAAAACAAAATGCAAGCAAACAGCATCAAATAGAGTGAGAATGTTATGTTGTGATCCACATTCAGTTCCTACAGTGCTCTCAATAGGTGTAGATGGCTCTCTTCATCACAAGATCATTGGAATTGGCATCAGTCATCTCAGAGTTGTACCCCTACACACCTGTCAGATTGGCTAGAGTGATAGGGAAAGATAATGTGGAATGTTGGAGGGGATGTGGGAAAATGGGGACACTGATACATTGTTGGTGGAATTGTGAACACATCCAGCCATTCTGGAGAGCAATCTGGAACTATGCTCAAAAAGTTATCAAACTGTGCATACCCTTTGATCCAACAGCACTACTACTGGGCTTATACCCCAAAGAGATACTAAAGAAGGGAAAGGGACCTGTATGTGCCAAAATGTTTGTGGCAGCCCTGTTTGTAGTGGCTAGAAGCTGGAAAATGAATGGATGCCCATCAATTGGAGAATGGTTGAGTAAATTGTGGTATATGAACATTGTGGAATATTATTGTTCTGTAAGGAATGACTAGCAGGATGAATACAGAGAGGATTGACGAGACTTACATGAACTGATGCTAAGTGAAATGAGCAGAATCAGGAGATCATTATATACCTCAACAACGATAATGTTTGAGGATGTATTCTGATGGAAGTGGATCTCTTCGATAAAGAGAGCTAATTCAGTTTCAATTGATCAAGGATGGACAGAAGCAGCTACACCCAAAGAAAGAATACTGGGAAATGAATATAAACTGCTTGCATTTTTGTTTTTCTTCCCGGGTTATTTATACCTTCTGAATCCAATTCTCCCTGTGCAACAAGAAAACTGTTTGGTTCCACACACATATATTGTATCTAAGATATACTGTAACCTACTCAACATGTAAAGAAATGCTTGCCATCTTGGGGAGGGGGTGGAGGGAGGGAAGAGAAAAATCAGAACAGAAGTGAGTGCAAGGAATAATGCTGTAAAAAATTACCCTGGCATAGGTTCTATCAATAAAAAGTTATTTTAAAAAATAATAAAAAAGTCATCTCAGAGTTGGAGAGTCACGTCCATCAGAACTGATCATTGTATAATATCGATGTTGCCATGTACAATTATCTCCTGGTTCTGCTCATCAGTTCATGTATATCTCTCCAGACCTCTTTAAAATCATCCTCCTGATAATTTCTTATAGAATAATAATATTTTATAACATTCATATACCATAACTTATTCAACCATTCTCCAACTGATGGGCATCCACTCAGTTTCCAGTTTCTAGCCACTACAAAAAGGGCTGCCACAAACATTTTTTCACATGTGGGTCTCATTCCTTCCTTTAAGATAGAAGATGCTCTTTTTCAAAGAAGAGGTAAGAAACTTTTTAAAAGATGTTGGCTTGGACATATTTGAATATCATGATTGTAACATCATCAGCAAAAGGATGCACCTCAATTTGGATCCCAGTGCCCAAGGGGCATTTTCCTTATAGAAAACTCTTTGGGCTGGTGGTAAAATTCAGAAAAAAACAGCAACACTGACCTTATGATGCTATAGGGGTATCTCTGTGTGTGTGTGTGTGTGTGTGTGTGTGTGTGTGTGTGACAGGGAGGATGGTGCAGATAGATTTAAAATGTCATGAAATCTTAAAATTGGACAGACTTTAAAGTGCATCTATTCCAGTCTCCCATACAATTTAAGAATCATTTTTATTTCATTTCTGATAGATGATTCTTAGGCCTTTACTTGAATGAATAACTCAACAAAACAAAAACAAGGAGTTCACGAAACCAGAAGAGAGCCCATTCTATACTGAACCAGTTCCAATTGCTTTAAAAAAAGTATTTTTTTAAACATTGAACTAAAATTGGTTTCTCTGTTATTGCAATTGATTGGCTTTGCTTCTGCCCTTTATTTAGGAGAATACAGATTGTATCTAATCCTTCTTCTATATGACAATCCTTAAAGTATTTGAAAACTATAATGTCATTGCTTATTTACTGATTCTAAGACATTGGGCATTATTTTACCTGACTAGGTCTCATTTTCCTCATCTGCAAAAAGAGAGAATTTAGACTAGATAAACTTAGAATATTCTTCAGTACTTTTAAAAATAATCTTTTCCCCATTTACATGTTAAGTTTTCAGTTCTAAATTCTTAGGGCATATACCAGTTTCTGTACAAGGGAAATAAAAATAGATGACATGATTCCTTCTACAAAATGATAGTACTATAACATTTCATAACAAAGAAGAACATTAAACATCATTTTTGTGGCACAATAGAAAGATTACAAAAAGGTTTTCTATAGGTTAAATACCACAGATAACTTCAACTATTCTTATTTGCAATCATTTTTTACTGTCCCATCATCCTTATCATCTTTCTCTCTATGAATTACGTCCATCTTGTCAATGCTATGATATCTCTCATTTCTAAATTGTGTCTTATAAAAGAAAACACAGTTCCATGGATGTATTATACCCTATAAAGAAGACATTGGTCTTTTTATTTTCAGGAACTATTCATACAGCTTACATTGACTTTAACTTTTTTTGAAGCATTTCTAGTACATAATGGATTTGTGAGCATTAGGCTCACAGATCTTTTTCATATCAATTGTTAATTAACCAGTAAGAACATTCTGGTCTTGAGTAGATGATATTTAAAACCTAGAAGATTTCACACATTCCTCTGTTAAATTTTATCTGTTAATTTTAGCCCATATTTCTACCTGTTGTGATAATTTTGAATTATAATTCTCTTATTTGGCATAAAATTTGTCATTGCTAGATATATAATATCAAGGCAACTCTCAATTATTAATTCGTAGAGAGGGAAGAGGAAACTCTCTACTTTTCTCTACACTCTCTTTTTTTGGTTATTTTATTTCATTTAGTTCACACAGATCTATTGTCATCTTTATACTGATGATGCCCAGATCTATATATCCATGCAGTCTTTCTCTTGATCTTTTCTCTTCTGCATTACTGACTTCCTATGATACATTTCAAACTAGAGGTCCCATAGCAACTCAAACTCAACATATCATAATACAACTTATTATTTCCTCCTACACCCTTCCAAAAAGCCCACCCCTTTCTAAAATTCCTTATTTCTGTGGAGTGTATTACAATTCCAACAATCACTCAGGTTCCCTCCTTCTATCTCAACTCCTTATTCTCATGCAACATACATATCTAAACAAATCCTATCCTTTCCACTCCCATAATATTTCTGACATTCATCACCTTCTCTTTATGTGCACTCCCACACCACTTAATCCTGTTTGCCTCAGTTTCCTCATCTGTAAAATGAGCTGGTAAAGAAAATGGCAAATTATTCCAATATCTTTTTCCAAGAAAACTCTAAATGGGAACACAACTGAATAATGATAACCATTCAACTAAAGATGAAGATACCCCAAGCATAAGCAATTTAAATAGAAGCTCAGTGACTGGAAAGCAGTAGGATATATTCAGAAATTCAGAGAATAGTTCAGTTTGGCATCTCAAGGCAAGAATCAGAAAGTCACAAAGAAATGTGGTTAATACTTTATACAGTATATACTTTATAATACAATATACAGTGATTACAGAAGATTCTTAAAATCTTCATCCACTAAGGACAACATTTCAAATAAACCCTGAGTTATATTACCGGAATTGCAATCCTGTCTCCCCTACTTAAGGAGTAGAATGAAAAGAAGACTGGCTGATTAATTAGAAAACCTGTTATCAAACCCAAGTCTAAGACTGGTTTTCTCTATGATCTTGGGAAAGGCACTTGACCTCTGGGCCTCCACTCCTCATCTGTAAAATGAATTTTGACTAGAAGGCCTCTAAGGACTCCTTCATTTCTAAATCTATGATCTTCTGAAAAGTTCCCATGGCAGAGTTATGATGTAGAAAAATACCTCATTAGCTGAGTTTCTCAGGTATCATTTTATTTAGTAGACTCAAATTAATATCTCCCAGCATAATCCTGATCAATGGAATCCACTGTTACTTGTTTATTGAAGTGGTGATTGATAGCTTCATTAAATTTATACAGTAAAATGATGCCTGAGGAGCTTGACAAATGATAGACGAAGCTTGTATTTAGTCCTTAGTTGTTGTGACAAAATGTAATTGCCTCCTAGAAGTGATTCTTGCTTGAGGGGCTGCCCCTAGATTGGAATCAAGTTTCCTGTATTCAGATATAATATAAAGTTACAGAAGTGAGTCTGGCTATGGATTGTAAGAATATAATAAAACAGCTTTGGAGTCAGGCAGAGCTAGATTCAAATCCTTTCTCTGACATATTATAGCTATATAACTCACAGAAAATCACAACTTTTCAATGCTCTAGGCAACTAAGACAGGGGTTCTAAACCTGGGGTACACAGAACCCAAACCTTAGATAGATTTCAGAGGTTCATGAACTTTAAGGAAAAATATTTACATCTTTATTTTCACAAAAATTGAAGTGCTAAAATTTAGCACTTCATTCAATTGGTTATAAACTTTATTCTGAAAATGAATCCCCAACCTTTGGCAGATTGTCCAATAAGTCTGTGACACATGCAAAAAAAATTAATAATCCTTGCTCTAAAAATATATCATTATCCTTTCCATATCATGGCTTTCCCCATCGAGGTTTCAATACAATTTGGGTCAACAAAAGAAATATGAAATTAAATGGGAATTTGGGGGAAATTTTTGCAGAAGCAGCAGATGACACATGAAAGCTACCAGATGACACAGAAAAAGTTTAAAAATTCAGAAATACATAAAACGTAAGTATAGTATTGCATAATGTCAACTCAAATTTTATAATAAAATACTGTAAACATCCTATAAAAGAAAAAAAAATCATACTTCTCTGGTATGAAGGCAGGACCATTTTTTCCCATATATCAGGGTCATTGCACTCTTAACTCCTACCATGTGGAAGGATAACTATAAATAGTGAACTGCATTAATGGAGGGAGTTTCCCCACAGGGAATTCCCTATAGTTAGGAAATTCCAGTTCTGGACAAGACAGCAACAGCACCCTCTAACTTGTCAATACATAGTCAAAGAGAATTCTATAGATTATGTCTTCTATCTACCTCTCTGAGTTATAAAGTTTCTTTCTTACATACTTAAGGTGTTAACATGGATTTTTATATCATGTTATATATGTTGAAATTTAATCAGAAGGAATATAGAAGGAGCTTCTTAGGACACATTGGTGACTGCAGTGAAATATGCAAATGTGTACTTTGTCTTCCTAAATGGAAATGTAAAAGAGGAATGTGATGACCCAGCTGTGCCAGGTGGGAGAGAATACCCTGAGGGACTCAGAGCTGTGAAGAGCTGAAAGGGAGAGAGGAAAGAAGAATTCAGAAAATATAATATTTAGGGTATAAAGGGACCTCTTTGTATCAGGCATTAACAACCCTTTTGGGGTGTAACAGTCTGGTAAAGTTGAAAGATACTTTCTCAGAATGTTTTAAAGTTGTATATAATAAAATACATAGGATTATACTGAAAAACAATTAAAGCGAAATGCAATTACCAAAAAAAAAAAAAAAAAGAAAAGAAAGAAAGAAAGAAAGAAAGAAATTCATAGTCCTCTGGTTTTGAATCATTGCTTAAAAATAATTGTTACATGCCAATAAACTTTGGATAGAAAATGCCTTCTGCATCAAGAGAAAGAACTATGGAAACTGACTAAGGATTGAAGCATTCTATTTTCACCACTTTTGTTTTGCTTTTTTCTCATGATTTTTCACTTTTGTTTTAATATTCTTTGCCCAACATAACTCATATGGAAATATTTTAAAAATTGATTGTACACATTTAACCTATATCAAATCGCTTGCTGTCTTGGGGAAAGTAGGGAGAAGGGAGAGAGAGAGAGAAAAAAAAAAAGAAACTCAAAATCTTATAAAAGTGAATATTGAAAAAAAACTTTACTTGTAAGTGGAAAAATAATATACCATTAAAATTAAATTAAAAAGAAAAAAAAACAAATAACTGTTATCCCAAGGTTCATGCCTGGTGGAGAAAGCTTGAATTTTTAGAAGTACCAAGAAGGGTGAAATCAATAAAACCCTGGAATTGGAGTCAGAGGATCTAAGTTAAAAGTTAAGCTCTGTCATTTACTTCCTGTGTGACCATGGGAAATTCCTATCATATCTCTGAGCTTTGGTTTTCTCGTCTCTGAAATGATGGGTTCGGACCAGATGAACACCAACGTTCCTCCTACCTCTGAATCTAAAATCCCTTGACTTGGTTCTTTATGTCAAGAGAACTAAGAATATTTCTGTAATTTCTTTTCCATATCTTTCTATTCCTTCAAACTAAATTAAATTTAATTGTGCAGGACTATAGGGAGTGGGATATGATAAACATTGTTGAAGATGGCCAATGTGAGAGTCTGTTTTGCATGACCATAAGTTTTTTAAAGCATTTTCTTTTCTTTCTTTCTTTTTTTTTCAATTTAGGAGTGAATATGAGGGAGAGGTTAGATATATCCAGACACCTCCAACAAAAATGAGAAGGAAACAAAAAGTAGGTCAAAAGAAATTATATACAAGCAGGACAGCTTTGAAAGTTATGGGGCAAATTTCTCATACACTTGAAAAGAAAGCAAACTATATAATAGAATACACAGTTTCATATATAATTCTCTTCCATTATAAAATATATCTGGAAATGTTTATTTTATACTTGCTAAATTCAGAATTAAAGCAAAATAGGAGAAGAAAAGACATTGTTAGAAAAAAAAAAGACAATGAGGAGAGTTTGGGTGAGATCTAAGGACACAATCGTTGGTAAAGAAAATTGTCTTGTTTTGTCCTTGAAGGAGAGAGAGATAGACAGACAGACAGACAGAAACATAAACAGAAAGAGACATACAGAGACAGACATAAAAACAGAGACAGAGAAAATGACAAAGGGAGAGACACAGAGAGAAAGATAGAGAGAGAAATAGAAGTAAAGGAGGAAAGGAGAAGGGAAAGGAGAGAGAATATATAGAAATAGAAAAATAGAGACACATATTGAGAGAGAGCAAAAAAGAGAGAGAGACAGAGAGAGACAGAGAGAAAGAGAGAGAGAGAGAGAGAGAGAGAGAGAGAGAGAGAGAGAGAGAGAGGAGTGTAAAATATTGCAAACTATTTCATTTAAATTCTGAAGCTTGATTTTTATTTTAATTTGTGTATACAATAAGAATGGATAAATTAAAGGTCATTAAGCTGGGAGTAGGTACAGATTAATCACTGGGGAAGGTAGGATGGATAGAGTTCCTAGCAAGAAGGAGGAGGAAGAAGAGGAGGAAGAGGAGGAGGAGGGAGGAGGAGGAAAAAGGGGAGGAGGAAGAGGAGGAAGAGATATGCAATAGTCAACCTGGAAATAAACTCTATTGGGAGGTCTTCAGATTGTGCACATGTAGTACACCAGTGGGCTACTGGGCACAAACTTAAACTTTTTTTTTTTTTTATCTAGGTAGGAATGCTAAAGATTGTGCTTACCTGGAATAGACTTTGAAAACTCAGGAAGACATCCAGAATATAATGAGACATAAGTAAAAGGATTTAGGAAATAGTTGATGTTAAGAACAGTCACTTCTTGGTGAGGTTACCTTTTGTCATAAAGGCTAAAGTCTAAATAAAATCTCAAAATAGCCTTTATCAGGCTCATGAAGCATCATTTTGTTGTAGAAACTTAATGAAGATATGGAATAACTATGATAAATATATAGGCACATTTTAGTGGGTATGGGAGACACCTTGATGCATTGAGACAGAAGCTATTCTGTACCTCCTACAGGCTAACCAGAGAATAATTCACCAAAAAAGATGGACTCTTCCTCAAACAGAAGAAGGAAATTCAGTGGTTAAGAAAAGTAAGGTTAATTTTGGAGAAAGTAAGGGAAAATTCAGTGCTAGAGTAATAAAACTAAAAGGAGGCTTAAGGGAAAGAAATAGGTAATCCTCAAATCATGCATATTTGTCTCAGAATGTAATAGCTCTCAGGAACACTCAAATATATTTTCAGTGGAATACTCATGCATTCTCCATGTCTAGTTTTCACCTGATCCTGAGGCATCCCTTCTGATACCTGAATTGCATTGGTCAATCAAATGATAGTGTATTACAGAATAATCAGTGTTCTTTGAATATGAACACATGTACATACCTGTGAAAATGCTAAAGCAGAAATATTTTTCTATCAAAGTGTATTGTTGTTTTCTCTTCAATCTAAAATCTTAGAGAACTGCAGAACATAAGGGGTAAGGGAGGGATTATAAAAGTTAAATGACTAGCTCAGAAGCTATATACCAGAAGCATGATTGCAACCTGGTCTTCCTTCCTTCAAATTTGCCGTCTATACATTATACCATGCTACCTCTCACCAGTTTTCCCTATAAGAAACAAAAAGTAACCAAGTCATGCTTTAAGTTTCTATTTAAATTTCTCCTGTTAAAGATCATCATTTGTTATTCTGAAACTGATCCCTAAGTAATTCTACCTTCACTTGAGTTAAAACAAAATCTTATGTTGCCTTTTCCCTAGATCCCACGGCATAATCACAATTGTTAATGATATTTTCTTTCTATTTCATGAAAAACAAGAGTAACAAATTTACAGTTTTGAATGCAGAATAAATAGATTCCTTAATTAGGGAAAATATAGATTATTTTTGTAGTAATAATATATTTCTGTAACAGCATTTTAATGTTAACAAAGTGCTTTATATTTTGTTGTTTTCAGTCATTTCAGTTCTGTCTAACTCTTCAGGACCCCTTTGGTGTATTCTTGGCAAAAAGACTGGAATGATTTGTCATTTCCTTCTGCAACTTATTTTATAGATGAAGAAGAATTTGAGGCAAAAGGGGCTAAGTAACTTGTCCAGGGCCACATAGCTAGTAAGTATCTGAGGCCAGGTATGAATTCAGGAAGATAAATCTTTCTGACTTCAGATACAGTCTACCTACTGTACCACCTAGCTGGTCAGAATCTTATTTACATAATTTCATTTTATCCTTAAAACCTGTTAGTTCATGGAGCCAATATAATTTACATTTTTTAAAATGAAGAAATGATGACTCAGAGACAAAATTAATTCATGTGACATCACATAAGTTGAAAGTGACAAAGTCAAGACTCCAATCCAAACTTCCTGACTCAAAATCTAGTGCTCTTTCTATTGTAATATGCTATCTATGTTCCCAAAACCAATTGAGAAAGAACCTGGCCCAACTAGATAAATCTAGTACTAACATCTTGAAATTCGCATTTGAACTTTGCTCCTTTCACCCTTATAGATCACCATCTTCACTACTGCCACTCTTGTCAAAAAGAGTTTACACATTTCCACAATGCTTTGCAAAGTTACTCTTGTTGGCAATGAGAAGTATTTGGTTCTCAAATACTTTTGCTAAAAAAAAAAATGGCTGAACCTGAATATCAGAATTTTGGCTGGAATTCAGTTAACTACCTATTTTAATTCAAATATTGGTACAGCTCCACTATTGTCATTTATTCCCATGCAGAGTTCAATCAGCATGAATGTCTTTGTCCTCGAATAAGGAAGATGGCACCTCATGTAATTTTCTTTTTCTGGGTCACAGCTGTCTTGAGCCATGCTTCTTCCAAATAATTAGTTTTCTTGGCTATTTTGTCTTGTCATGCTTTCTTTCCCAAACTTTTCCCAAAATCAATGATCTGGGCTTGCCTTGACTTCTCCTGAAGTTGACCTTCTTCCTTATTAGTCAAACTTAAATATTTTTGTTAGAACCAAATCTAAAGAGTTCCATATCATTCTCTCTGCTTATCAAATAAGAGTTTTCCATCCTGCCCAATAGCCCCAATGAGACAATTATACAAACTTCTGTCTGAGATGGAAATATATTCATAGAAAGGGTGACAATTTGTAATGTCCTAAATTGATACATTTTTTCCATGGGTATAAATGACATATTGCAAACAGAGGGTGTGTTCCTGTGAAGCACTAGTATTTGTCACTTAGTCCTTAATCTCAGAAACTATTTTATCAATTTTTCAAACACTTAGTCACATTAACAACTAAATAAATGAATATTGTCCAGAAGAAACATTTGCTTTAATTCTCCACAAGGTTGGGAAGTTGCAGGGTGGAAAAGATAGATGTATGAGAGCTAAAGAATTAACAACTGCAACATGGTTAGATAATTGAATGATACAAAAAAACTAATGTAGAAGATGTGTTGTGTTCATTATAAATGGGACAATAAGGTTTTAATTCAGATAGGTAATTCTACTTAGTAAATACTATGAGAAAATTGCTTTGTTTTTTTTTTTCTTTTAGCTATCATTAAAAGATTAATATTACTTTAAAATGAGTCAGAGATTTTCATGGAATAAGGGGGACAAAGTATATTCTGGGTTTTAAAAAATAACTTCTTTTTTATCATTAACATCATCATCTTTATCATTATCACCATCAATTTTAAATTGAACAGATCTCAAGGATGATCTATTTTATCATTTATTAACATTGAAATTGAAACGAAGAATGAAGGTGACTTGTCTAAGGTCATACATATAATAAATGGTAAATCTGGTTTCTGGATCACTGTTACCTACTTCTTATTCCAATAGTTTTTTCCCCTATATCACAATCTTCTATCCAGATACCTTAACAAGGACCTTGGACAGCTCTATGAAAGCTATTCTTCAGCATATAGCAACCCATTAAATACTTGGAATAATCATAATAATACTCATTTTGTAATAACATTTATCTACAATTCTGCTTTCCCTAATATTATAAGAAAAAATCTTACTTAAAAGAAGAATGGCAGCAAACTGAAATCTATGAATGAGTAAAGATTACCTCCAAAATTTAACTCCTCAAGCGCCTAGTCCCTCACAGATGATCTTGAGTGCTACTTTCAGTTGCCTTTTCTGCTTTATAATAGCTTCAGAAGTGGAATTTCTGGGGCAGTTTCATATTGCTTCCATCTTCAAGTCTTCTCCATCCCTAATCTACCCTCCACTCAGCTGCTAAGGTAGTTTTCCTAAAGTATATGTCTGCTATACTCTTTTGCTCAGCAAACTCCTATCACTCCCTAGTACCATAAAGAATGATTATAAATATATTCATTCTACTGTCCAGCTAAGCTGGATTTCTTAATCTTTCTTACAAAAACACTCTACCTTTCATCTCTCTACCTTACCATGAGTATGTTTCTTTTTTTTTTTTTATCTTTGTATCTACAATGCCTTGTAGCATAAATATCATAGGTTAATGGATAGAGGAAGCAAGGATAGATCTAGGTTCAAATCATGCTTCAGACACATGTGACCTTGGGCAAGACACTTAATCTTGCAATATTCCTAGAAAAACTATGAGTAACAAAGAAGGTTCTAAGCTTGATTGGTAGATGGAATTCTTCCTATAGAAGTGTTTGATACCAGAGCTACTTAAACTTTTTCTCATTAGGATCCTTTTCAGCTGAGAAATGTTTTCATGTAAACCTGGTAGGTGACCAATTAAACTTTTGCTGATAATAAATCAAAAAGGAATTTATTTTTAAACAATTCTTTTGTATACATATATTTTAATACTTATTAAAGATGAAAGCAAATTTGCATATTAAGATTGATGTGCTTATTTATCTTTCATACCTTTTACTGATGCCATATTTTTCACAGCCCCCCATGGTCAATGGCATGATCCCACATGGAGTCACAATCCACAGTTTAAGAAACTTCATTCTCTGGCAATAAGATTCCAGATATTCAGTCTGCTTGTTCTCTCTCTTTCTCTCTGTTCTCTCTCTCTCTCTCTCTCTCTCTCTCTCTCTCTCTCTCTCTCTCTCTCTCTCTCTCTCTCCTTCTCTGTATCTTTCTCTCCACACTCTCTTTTCTCTGCTCTCTCTCTCTCTCTCTCTCTCTCTCTTTGTACATACACATACATACTTAAGTATGATATATACTACATAAAAGGAACTCTTTCACTCACAATAATTTCTCTCATTTGTTCAGAAGCCAAGAAAGTCTCTTGAATTATTTTCTTTAAGCACCTGGGATAGAATTATTTAAATCAACCAAAGCTTTCAATAATCACAACTAATTATAATTTCCCCCTTAGATATTGAGGCTATGTACTAGTTGCCAGGTTCGGTTTATTCTGAGTTTTAGTGCTACTGACATCATTTTATAAAGAGTTGACACTTTTGCCTCATTCTCCATTATCATGCAATCAGAGATTTTAATCTAGAAAGAATCTTAAAAGTCATTAGTCTAACACCTTGCTCCACTTTACAAATAAGAAAATTTAGGCCTAAAGAGTTTAAGTGACTTGCTTAAAGTCATACAAATAGAAGTGTTAGAAGTAGGATTTGAATGCAAGTACTCATAACTAACTCAAAATCTATATATTTTAGACTGTATT
Organism: Antechinus flavipes; assembly: GCF_016432865.1. Lineage (NCBI taxonomy): Eukaryota > Metazoa > Chordata > Mammalia > Dasyuromorphia > Dasyuridae > Antechinus > Antechinus flavipes. The sequence goes on along the minus strand of NC_067401.1, from coordinate 239,681,444 downwards.
AGACTCCCTATAACTCTTGTCTTTTTCAGCTAATGGGAAGGAGTACACAGAGGAAAAGAGGGTTCTCTTCTACCTTGCCCAGCTTCTGGTCTTTCATTGCAGTCTAATTTTGTTGGATGAATGTTCCTAGCTCATTATTGGTCTTCAGATTAAACAAAAGCACCACTGCTGCTGGATACCAGGACAAGCAGCATCAATTTCAGTGAATGATGGAGTTGGAAACTACACAGAAAATAGATTTATGTGTAAGTTGAGTGCAGGGTATTTTGTGGAACTTAGTAGTGAAAGGAAGAGGAGGCAGAAAAATAATGATAGTTTGAGGGGATGGATGAGTAAAAGAAAGATTTCAAAGAACCTGGAGCATATGAGAACAAAGCATATGAGAACAAAGCATATGAGAACAAATGCCAAAAGAGAACTTTCTTTCTGGGGTAAAAATACAGGAAATGGAAAGAAGCTTGGCAGAAATTTAATTTAGATCAATACCTTATATCATATACCACAAAAGCTATAAATACATATGTGATCACAATATCAAAAAGTTTGCCTTATAAAAATAAAAATGAATAATATTAGCTGCATCTCACAGCTATAGTTGGAAAAGAATTCTTAACTAAAGAAAAATAATAGCTCATAAAAAACAAAATGAACAATTTTGTCCATGCATAATTACAAAGGATTTTTATATAAATCAAAGAATAATAGAAAAAGAGAAAATGTAGAAGAGTAAAAAGTATTCATTAAATATCACAGATAAAATATTGATACTACTAGGTTATGCAGTAAGTGGAGTATTAGACTTATATTCCATTCCAGTTTCAGACAGTTACTATTTTTGTGGTCCTGGGCAAGTCACTTAATCTTTCTGCTTTTTTAAACCAGAATTGATGGCACCTACTTCAAAGGGTTGTTTTGAGGATTAAATTATATAATATTTGAAAAGTTATTTGCAAAATTAAAGCCCCATAGAAAAACTTGATATTATTAATATATTCAAGAAATATAGCAGATTGACATAACTATATAATAATAAGAGCTCTTTCCCACTGCATGCTCAGTCTTTTTATAAAGTATGGATCTGACTGTGCCACTCCCCTACTCAAAAACTTTTAATTATATCTCTATTATCTCTAGAATAAAATACAAATTCACTGTTAGTATTTAAATCTTTCATAACCTGCATTGCAGGTTTTATTCAGCCTTATTATGTAGTAGTTCCCTTCATCTACTCTATAGATTCAATCAAACTGGTCTTTTTGTTTCTAACACATAACACCCCATTTTTCACTTCCAAATGTTTATATCAATTACATCCAGTATCTGGAATGCTTTATTTCCTCATCAATGCCATTTGAAATTTCTGTTTCCCTTCAAACTCTTTATACATGCCAGCATTTGCAGAATATTCTGAGATTGGCAGCTACTAATCTCCCTTGAAAGGTAGCTAGGAGGCACAGTAAATAGAATGCAGAGCTTGAAGTCAGGAAGAGTCGTCTTTCTGAGTTCAAATCTGGCTTCAGATGCTTACCAGCTGTGTGATCTCAGAAAAGTCAATTGATATTATTTGCCTGAACTTCCTCCTCATCTGTAAGATGATCTGAAGAAGGAAATGGCAAACCACTCTAGTATCTTTGACAAGAAAACTCCAAAAGGGGTTGAACATGATTGAAATAACTGAACAACACCAAAGAATTTGAATTTTCTCTTCCAATTTGGTGGGCAATTTGTAATTATGTGAGAAAATTAAAAGACTCATGCCTTATAACTCAGAAATTCTTCTATTGAAAACATACCCAAGGAAGTTAAAGATAATTATAAAGTTCCCATACATAACAGAATCTTTTTTTTTTAAGTTAAAACTTTTCATTTTCTATTTGGGAGTTTATCTGCCAAGGGAAGGTCAGGAATTATATAAGCAAAACTAAAAAACACTTTCCACACAAATAAAGTCAGATCAAAGCAATTGAAAAAATATCAAGTGCCCATGGATAGGTCAAGTGAATATAATAAAGATGACAATACTCCCTAAACTAATCTATTTATTTAGTGCTATACCAATCAAACTCCCAAGAAAGTATTTTACTACCTAAAAAAAATAACAAAATTCATCTGGAAGGATAAAAGGTCAAGAATTTCAAAGGAATTAATAAAGATAAAAGCAAATGAAGGTGGCCTAGCTGTACCAGATCTAAAACTATATTATAAAGCAACAGTTATCAAAAACATTTGATACTCGCTAAGAAAAAGAGAAGTTAATCAGGGGAAGAGGTTAGGTTCATAGAATAAAATAGCCAATGACTATAACAATCTAGTATTTAACAAACCCAAAGGCTCCACTTTTTGGAATAAGAATTCATTATTTGACAAAAACTGCTAGGAAAATTAGAAACTACTATGGCAGAAAGTAGGCATAGACACTTAACAACCTATCCCAAGATAAGGTCAAAAAAGGGTTCATGATTTAGACACAAAGAGTGATATTATAAAAAAAATTAGAAGAACATAGGATAGTTTATCTCTCAGATTTGTGGAGGAGAAAGGAATTTGTTACCAAAGAAGAACTAGAGATCATTATTGATCATAAAATAGATAATTTTGATTATATAAAGTTAAAAAAAATTTTACAAACAAAACTAATGCAGACAAGATTAAAAGGGAAGCAATAACCTGGGAAAACATTTTTACATCCAAAGGATCTGATAAAGGCCTCATTTTGAAAATATATAGAGAATTGACTCAGATTAATAATAGTTCAAACCATTCGCCAATTAATAAATGGTCAAAGGATATGAACAGACAATTTTCAGATGAAGAAACTGAAACTATTTGTAGCCACATGAAAAGGTGCTCTAAATCACTATTGATCAGAGAAATGCAAATTAAGACAACTCTGAGATACCACTACATAGCTGTCAGATGGATTAAGATGACAGGAAAAGATAATGATGAATATTGGAGGAGATGTGAGAAAACTGGGACACTGATACATTGTTGGTGGAACTGTGAATGGATCCAACCATTCTGGAGAGTAATTTGGAACTATGCTCAAAAGTTATCCTTTGATCCAGCAGTGTTTTTACTGGGAGTATATACCAAAGAGATCCTAAAGGAAGGAAAGGAACCCACATGCGCAAAAATGTTTGTGACAGCCCTCTTTGAAGTGGCAAGAAACTGGAAACTGAGTGGATGTCCATCAATTGGAAAATAACTAAATAAATTGTAGTATATGAATGCTATGAAATACTATTTTTCTGTAAGAAATGACCAGCAGGATGATTTCAGAGAGGCTTGGAGAGACTTACATGAACTGATGCTAAATGAAATGAGCAGAACCAGGAGATCATTTTATATGACAGAACAATACTATATGAAGATCAATTCTGACATTTATGGCTCACTTCAATATTGAGATGATTCAAATCAGTTCCACTTGTGCAGTGATAAAGAGAGCCACCTACACTCAGAGAGAGAACCATGGGAACAGAATATGGAACACAACATAGCATTCTCACTCTCTCTGTTGTTATTTGCTTACATTTTGTTTTCTTTCTTAGTTTTTCTTTTTCTTCCTTCTTGATCTGATTTTTCTTGTGCAACAAGATAACTGTATGAATATGTATACATATATTAGATCTAATGTGTATTTCAACATATTTAACATATATTGGACTACCTGCCAGTTAGGGGAGGAGGGGGGGGAGAAGGAGGGGAAAATTTGCAACAAAAGGTTATGCAAGGGTCAATGTTGGAAAAATTACCCATGCATATGCTTTGTAAATAAAAAGCTTTAATAAAAAAAAAACTTTTTATTTTCAAAATATATACATGGATAATTTTTGACATTCACCCCTGCAAAATCCTGTGCTCTAATTTTTCTCTCCCTTCCCCCAACCCCTCCCTCAGTCAGTAAGTAATCCAATATATGTTAAACATGTGCAATTCCTCTATACATATTTCCACAAATATTATGCTAATCCAGAAAAATCAGAACAAAAAGGAAAAAAATAAATAGAAAGAAAACAAAATGCAAGCAAACAATAAAAAGAGTAAAAATACTATGTTGTGGTCCATATTCAGTTCCCATTATCCTCCCTCTGGGTGCAGATGGCTTTCTTCATCACAAGACTATTGGAACTGTTCTGAATCATCTCAGTGTTGATGAGAGCCATGTCCATCAGAATTGATCATTGTATAATCTTGCTATTACCATGTATAATGATCTTCTGGTTCTGCTCATTTCACTTAGCATCAGTTCATATTAATCTCTTCAGGTCTTTCTGAAATCATCCTGCCGATCATGTCTAAAAGAATAATATTCCATAACATTCATATACCATAACTTGTTCAGCCATTCTCCACCTGAAGGGCCTCCATTCAGTTTCCAGTTTCTTGCCACTACAAAAATGGCTACCACAAACATTTTTGTATATGTGGGTCCTTTTCCCTTCTTTATGATTTCTTTAGGATACAAGCCCAGTAGAAATACTGCTGGATCAAAGGCATACCAGAATCTTTATGGTACTATTTTGTATACAAGAAAACAATGGGAAGCAAAGTGGGTATCCATCATTTGAGGGATGGAGAAAATAACTGTTGCAAATGAATGAAATGAAATGCTTTTGTACAACAAGTAGTGACAAATATGCATAATTTAGAGATATGTGGTATGATTCATATGAAGCAATACAAAGGCAAGTCCAAGAAGAAGGAAGAGGCAACAACCCAACAAGACTCTCCCAACCTTCCCCTCCAAATAAATTTAAAATAATTCCTCACATTAAATTTTGGAGCAGCAGAGTCAACAAAAGTTTGAGCCAGTTTTTTAGCCTCATATAATTTAGAGAGTCTGCAAGAAAGTTCTGTAAGAATGGTCTATAATACCAGGGTTAGGGCCTCAGCACTTAGGAGCAACCACAATAGGCACCACAGTGGCTTCAGAAGCTTTCAGCCTAGAGACTGGAAGGAGATAAGAGAACTGATCAGAAAGAGATTTCTCTGGATCTTTTGCTGCTAGCTTTCACTGGCATTTCTATTGCCTTTTTGTAGTTCTGAGTCACATTGTTCCAGGGTGGAGAGAAGTGTTTGTGGTTGGTTACAAAGAAGCAGAGAATCTGGTCACAGTTCCAGGCATAAGAAGAATGCTACCATTTGTGGCTGCAGGGGAGAGAAGCCCTTTCTAAAGACCAGAGGGCAAACCAGGAGAGCTGTGACCATACCTCTACAAGTCACACTGTATTTAAAATACTGAGAAATTTACAGGCTTCCAGAACTAATTCTGAAAACAGCAGTACAACAAAAGGTTGAATCTTGGGACAATACCTCTTCATTCTTTGGTAAACAGAATTCAATTTTAACATAAAACTTCAAAGTCAACAAGAATAATTTAAGAGTTACTGGACTTCCTAAAGGCCATGATTTTTTTAAAAAGAGCCTAGACATGAAATTTCACAAAATCATCAAAGACAATTACCCCATCTATCTTAGATCCAGAGGATAAAATAGAAGTTGAAAGAATTCACTCCTGAAAGAAATCCAAAAATGAAAACTTCTATAAATATTGTAGCCAAAATCCAGAGTTCCCAGATAAAATTCAAAAAATATTGCAAGTATTCAAAAAGATAGAAACTATTAAAATATCAAGCCACAGTCAGGATCACACAAGATTTAACAGCTTCCATGTTAATGAAATATAGAGGTTAAAATATGATATTCTAAAAGGCAAAGAAGCTACAAAGACAAGCAAAAATAATCTTCCCAGACAAACTAAGTACAATCCCCCCCCCCAATAGGGAGGAATGGATATTCAATGAAATAGAAGAATTTCAAGCATTCCTAATGAAAAGATAGAGCTGAATAAATAAGTTAACATTCAAACATAAGATTAAGAGAAGCATAAAAAGGTAAAAATTAAAGAGAAATTACAAGAACTTAAGAAAGTCAGGGAAGCTAGATGGTATAGTACATGGAGCACCAGACTATGGTCAGGAATACTTATCTTTTTGAGTTCAAATCTAATGTTAGACATTTATTATCTGTGACCCTGAGTAAGTCAATTAACCATATTTGCCTCAATTTCCTCACCTATAAAATGATTTGGAGAAGGAAATAACAAATCACTATAGTATCTTTGCCAAGAAAACCCAAAATGGGAAAATAAGTGGGATGTGATTGCACAACATTAAAGTTAAAGTATTTACATTACTATATGGGAAAATGATACATGAAATTCCTAAGAACTTTATAGTTATTAGGACATGTAGAAGTAGTCTGTATAGACAAAGGGCATGAGTTTGACTTTTTTATTTTGGAATGATTTCCCCCCCAAAAAAATGAAGGGACAAAAAAGAGGGATGCATTGGGAGAATGAGAAAGAGAGAGGTAGAATGAGATAAATTCTCTTATCTAAAAAGGTACACATACAAGATCTTTTTACAATGAAGGGGGAAATAGGGAGTGGAGTGGGTAGACAATGTTTGAATCTCACTGTCATTGGAACTGACTTGAAGAGGGGAAAATGTATTTAAATACTCAGTTGAATAAATAAATCTATTTTAACCCTAAGGGAAATTGGAAGGGAAGTGAATAAGAGAAAACATAATGGGGACAGAAGGGAATAGATGATAAAAGAGAGAGCAGATTTAGGCAGGTAGTGGTCAGAATTAAGACATATTTTTAAGAAAGATCAGGATAAAAAGAGAAAAATAAACAAAAGAAAATAGGGTGTAGAAAAACATACAGTAACTAATCATAAATGTGTATATGAATGGGATGAGCTTACCAATGAAATAGAAGTAGATATTAGACGGAATTAGAAACAAGAATCCAATGATACATTGTTTATAAGAAATAGGTTTAAAACAAAGATACACACACAGAGTTAAAATAAAGAGTTAGAGCAGAATCTATTATGGTTTGGCTGATATTTTAAAAACAAAGTCAGGGATAGCAATCATTATCTCCGACAAAAAAAGAATAAAAATTGGCCCAATTAAAAGAGATTATCAGGGAAATTATATTTTGCTAAAAGATATCATGACAATAAAGTAATACCAAAAATTTATAGCAAGCTTTTCTGATAAATGCCTCATTTCTCAAATATGTAGGGAACTGGATCAAATAAAAAAAAAATAAACAAACAACAACAACAACAACAAAAACCAAAACCAAAAACCACTCCCCAAATGATAAATGGTAGAATGAACTTTTAGAAGAAGTCAAAACCATTGAAAGTCATATAAAAATGCTCTGAATTACTATTATGAGGCCCCACCTCACAATTATGAGGGAAAATAGGTATACTAAATAACTGTTGGTAGAGTTGTGAATTGGTTCAACCATTCTAGAAAACAACTTGGAACTATATTCAAAGGACTTAAATAACTGTGCTTACCCTCTGACCAAGCAATTCCATTGATCAAGTAGATCAGTACTCCAAAGAGATTTAAAAAATAATGTTCTGTGTGTACAAAAATATTTTAGCAGTTCTTTCTATAGTGGCAAAGAACAGAAATTGAAGGGATGCTATCAGTTGTGGAACAGCTGAATAGCATATGATTATGTAGCATATCATTATGATGGGGTATTATTATGCTATAAGAAATGACAAGAGTGATGGCTTTCAAGGGAAAAAAAACATGCGAAGACATGTATAAACTGATGAAAAATGAAATGAGCAGAAACAGAAGATCATTGCACATGGTAATAGAAATATCATAATAATGATCAGCTGTGAAAGACTTAACTATTCTTATCAGTTCAATGAATTCCAAAAGATTCATGATGAAAAATGTTATTCACTTTCAGAAAGAGAACTGATGAACTCTGAGTACAAACTAAAGTATAATTTTCTCACTTTTATTTTTCTTCCTTTTTTAAAATAGTGGAGATGTAGAAATGTATTTTGCATAATTTCACATATATAAATAATATTACATCTCTTGCCTTCTCACTGTGTGAGGGGGGAAGAGAATTTGGAACTCAATTTTTTAAAAATGTTAAAAATAAATAATAAAATGAAAAATGAAAATAAAATCAGTGCCTAATAAAATGAGTAGAACTAAGAGAGCAATCAACAAAATGGCTACAAAAATGTAAATGAATGTAATTATAATCAATTGATAAAAAATGTGATGACAGACAAAATGATGCAATATAAAAACATGTAAATTAAATAATAAAATCAAGAGTTAAAGGATGACTCCATTTGCTTCTCTTTACATCAAATAGAGTATAACTGGAATGTTATGCTCAGTTTGGGTTATAATATTTAAAGAAAGATATTTAGAGTAGAGGATGTCCAGCAGAGGGTGATTAAATAAGAATAAATTGAAAATCATTCCATATCAGTTGTGAAATGACCCAACCATTATGGAAATCAATCTGGAACTATGCCCAAAAGTCTATAAAATCTTTTGACCCACCAGTTCCATTACTGTATCCCAAGGAAATCATAAAGAAGGGAAAAGAACCCACATGTGCAAAAATGTTTGTAGCAGCTCTCTTTATGGTAGCAAAGAATTGGAAAATGAGTGGATGTACAATGTCTAAACAAGTTAAAGTATATGAAGATAATGGAATATTATTGTTCTATAAAAAATGATGAACAAGCTGATTAAAGAAAGGCCTGGAAAGATTTATACAAACTGATGCTGAGCAAAACAAGCAGAACTAGAAATACTTTGTACACAATAACAGCAAGTATGTGTGATGATCAACTATGAATGGCTTGGTTCTTCTCAGTGGTCCAGTGATCCAAAGCAATTCCAATAGATTTTGGACAGAAAATGCCATCCGCATCCAGAAAAGAAATAAAGAAACTGAATGGAAATCAACACATGCTATGTTCACTTCTTTTTCTCTATTTTTTTCTTTCCTATGTGTTTCCCTTTTGCTCTGATTTTTCTCTTTCAACATGATTCATAAAGCAATGTATATCAGAAATAAATAAACCTACAATTAAAAAAAGAAAATCATTTCATATGAAGAATGCATAAAGAATAGGGAGTTTTTAAACTGGAGATAACTGTAAGGTGGCACATTAGAAAGAAGAATGAATCTGAGATCAGGAAGACTTGACTTTAAATGTGGCCTCAGAAACTTGATGACTTTATGGTCTTAATTAAGCCATTCATCCTCTGTTTCCCTCAGTTTCCTCATCTATAAAATAAAAAAAATAAAATATCTCTTCAGGTTACTATGAGGATAAAACCTGATACCATTTTTAAAACTGCAAATTTTAAGGAACCATATAAAGAAAAGATATTGTTGTAACAAAATAGTGGAATTCTAGTATTGTATAGACTTTCGTTTGGAAATTTTTATATTTAACATCAGAAAGAAGAATTATGTGTAGTGAGTAAAAAATGCATAGAACAAGGGTTTTAATATTTTCTGTGTTTTTAAAACATGTACCCTTTTGGAAGTCTGGTAAATTTCTGGACCCTTTCTCAGAATGATGTTCTTTAAATGCATAAAATAAAATATACAAAATTGCAAAGTTAAACATTTGAAATATATTTATCAGTATATTTTTAAATGCAGAGACTTATTGAAATCTATCAATGTACTTCTTGTGGGTATTAACCCAGAGAAATAATCTTGGCATGGAAACAGATTTCACTTCAATATTGCACCCTCTCAAAGGAATCTTCAATTCAGGAAGCAGATATGGCTAAATGTTTCGTTACAAAAAGGTCTTAGAAAGCATAATACCCAGTACAATTCACTTGAGAGGTAAATCTTGATTACATTATTTTAGAATTGTTTTTGTTTTGGAAGAAGGCTCAAAAAAAGATCCAAGACTTTTTTGTCAACCTAATTCCTTTTGCCCTAGTGATGATCAGTAAGAGAATGCTCCAAATTTATCTTCTGGACACCTCTTCCATCTGAAAGTCTTTTCATCAATGCACATCTGAAACTCTATTCTACCTTAGAATTCTAAAGGTACATTGCCTGAGAAAGGGAGGATTAATTGATTACCCATAATCACTGAGGTGATATGTCAGAAGCAAGATTTAAATTCAAATCTTCTGAAATCTAAAATCAGCCTTCTGTTCACAAGCTATCATGCCTCTCATAGTTAACACTAATGTAATTAATATTTAATCTTTTATTTTACCCAGAAAAGATTTTTATAAGATCCAGATAATAAAATTTAAGGAAAAGAAAGTGTTCTCTTTCATACAATAAGGATTAATTCTGTGATTTCATTTCCTAAAGTAAATTTTTGGATGAGGAAACTTCTACCAATGTAGCATGTCACCTTCACTGCAATTTATAATCTGAGAGAGTTGCCTAAGGCAATGCAAGTTTAAATGATTTGCCTAGGGTTACTCAGCTAGTATACATCAGAAAAAGGACTGAGCCTAAATTTTCTTGACTCTGAAACTAGCTTTCAATCTACTAAACCATACTGCCTCTCCAAGCAACATAGAAACTAGGGTTTTGAAGCCTCTTAGAGGACCTTTAGTCCAGTGTCCTCATTTTATGTGAGGAAACTGAAGTCTTTAAAAATAAAATGATTTCTTCCAAGGTCACATAAGTAGTAAGTGGTAGAAGGTATAGTGGCTAGTGTTGATCTGTAGTCAAAGAAATTCCCCTTTCTGAGTTCATATCTGGCCTCAGATACTTGCTAGCAGTGTGACTCTGGGTAAGTCACTTAAGCCAGTTTACCTCAGTTTCTTCATCTGTAGAATGAACTGGAGAAAGAAATGACAAACTATTCTGGTATGTTTTCCATGAAAACCCCAAATAGGGTTGCAAAAAGTTAGACACAACTGAAAAATAACTGAACAACAAGTTCTAACTTCACATCTAGTTTTTTCACTAAATCATCAGTTTTCAAATTTTCTGATATCAGTGCTCCTTTTGAACCTCAAAAGTAGTTCAGGATCTCCCTCCAAAAAGCTTTTGTTTATTTAGGCTGTTTCTAATGATATTTATAATATAAGAAATGAAAATATTTTAAGATTATGAAAATCATTTTGACCTTATGATTCCCCTGACTTTGAAAACCATTGCACTAAACCATGCTATTCACTTACATGTCATGATATCACCTCCTTGTACACTCGTGTGTACAACTATTGACAAATATGTGCACATATGTTTATATGAACATATAGATACATATAAACATATATATATATATACTTTTCTATTTCTATAATCTTATTGAAGTATCCATTGCTTTTTTCCCACTTATACAGATATGTGTCATGATAATATACCATTCACCTGAGTGATCTCTTCCTTATCCATACCATCCACAATACATCTGCCAAAATAGATTTCTGAAATAATTGCAGGTCTGTCTGTGTTGCTCCCTTGTTCAAGAACATTCAATCACTCCTTATTGCCTTTGTGATGAAATATGATATTCTATCTTTAGTTCTTAAAGTTTTCTATAATCTGACTATAGTCTATATTTCCAGATTTGTAGCATATTATTGCATTTTTGTGCATTCTGCATTCTGGCTAAACTGGTCTACTTTCTGCTTTCACTTCTCCCACCTCTATTCTTTCATACAAGCCATACTTCATGCCTAAAATATATGCACTCCATCTTCAACTCCACCACACAGATCATTCTTTCAAAACCTAGTTCAAACTCTACTTCCCATAGGAAGCTAATTCTCACTGCACCAATTACTGGTATTCTCCTCCTGGAAATTACAATATGTCATTAGGGAGGGACCCCATAAAGCATGCATAGTAGTGATGGGCATACAATATCTTCAATCCAACAGAAAGGGTGATCCACTAATTAGTCCATTTCATTTGTACAGATTATCTACCCCCCCCCAAAAAAAGGAATGAAATTCCTTTAATTCCAGAGAATTTTTCAGTTTTTGTATTATTGATAAAATCTTAGTTGGAGCTTGATAACTGTTGAATGAATGAATGAACAGGCTAATACTACAATAAAATCAAGGCTGTGGTTTACAGGCAAGTTTCATTTAGAATCAGTAAGAAATAATCATAATTATCACTGAAATTTTCATCTGGAAAATGAGATATGAGAAGCAAAAAACTGAGCTTAGTTTGGGAACTCAGTGAAATTTAGAGTTCTCTAAATTGCATCTTGACAATAAAAAGAGGTTATAATCTACACATCCTAGGGAATGAAAGGAGTCCAGCACTGAGCCACATTCTGTCATCAATCCTGCATACATCACATTAAACACTGGCTAATGAGAGAAGTCAGAAGCTTCTTAGCACTCTTCAAAATGGCTTTGTCTGAGAAAGTGCTCATGCTATTAATAGATAATTAGTTGTTTCAAAAGCCAATGTGTTATTTATATACAAAACATATTCATTTCCAAGCACATTACATTGGGGAAAAATCATTTATTACTGATAGATGCTGTTTGGTACAGTGGGACACAGACTAAATTAGTTGTCAGGTCAAGGCATAACTCTTCCACTACCTCACTATAGAAACTTGGGCAAATCACATCTCAACTCTGGGACTCAGTTTCCTTAAATGAAAAAAAATAAAGAAGTTGACTAGATCATTTTAAAGTGCTTTCTAGAACTAGCATTCTATAAGAGCTATTTTGCTTTTTAAAAATTGACTCAGCCCTTCTCAGTTACTTAATTGGTTGAATTAGTCCATCATTATATAGCTCTTCCTGCACTATTTTTATTAAATTTATTTATTGTTTCCAATCCCATAGAAGTCGTTTGGACAGAGACTCCATTTCTCTCTATTTTGTAGTCTTCTAGCTACCATATTTTTAAAAGAAATTAAGGACAAAACAAATTGTCCTCCCATATTTATCCACTTGCTAGTGACTTTTATTATTGCTATCTATCTTCTAAAAGTACCTAGCAGTTATATACAAATTCTACGTGTTTGCTGATTGTTAAATAGTGATAATGATGTAATCAAGAGGAAACATGACATAATGGATAGAAGGCTGGAGTTGGAATCAGTAATTTGGATGGAAGCTTCACTTTTGATATTTACTAGTTGGGGGATTCTGTGCATCATTTAATCTTTCTGCATCCCAGGCAATCCTCTAAGACTACACAATAACTAATCAGTCATATTTCTACATGGCCAATAAAATCACAGCTCTGGGCTCAATCTATTAATGAAAGTAACCATTTTATCAAATAAAAATTTACATAAATATTTTTATTCATCTCTGTTAATATAATTGAATCATTTTGATGACTATGATAAACATTATTTTCAATGTTATCTTCAATAATGAATTTATTTTTTTTAAATAATAAGATATTATATTTGAAGACCTGTGTTCAAGGAGTTGCATAGCACTGAGAAAGTGTCTTAACCTTGGGTCCTCTAATCCAAAGATTCTTAAGTTGTGAGTTATGACTCCATATGAGGTTATATAACTGAATGTAAGAGTCATGAAATTATGATTTATTATCATTAAATGTTTTATTTTTATACTCTTTCATATACCTACATGTCCAGAGTTGTGTAAAATTTTCTCAAGTGAAAAGAGATCTCAAGTGGAACAATTTTAAGAAGCCCTGCTCTAGTTTAGAAAATTCTGACTATAAATTACAGAAAATGTGCTGACTCCACTGATAGAGGAATCCATTCCAGGGAGTTCCTTATATTGGTGAAGTCAAAAATGTCATTTTTACCTATACTAAAGACTGTTTAGTGTATTGGAAAGAATATTTCTCTTGAGGTCATAGGACTATATTCACATCCTACTTTTATAATGTATATGGCCATGAGCAACACACGTTCTTTAAATGTAGTTTTCTTTGTTTATCAAATGAAAATAATAATTGGAATGCCTGTTTCAGAATATCATTGTCAGGAAAACACTTTGTAAACCTTAAAATATCATATAAATGTGAGTGATAGTCATCCTTACCCTAAAAATCTGAAGTACTCACAGGTACTTTAGGACAACTGACAAAGAGATGGCTTCTCTTTGAATAGCTGATTAATCATCATACTTGTTCTTTATCCAACCATCAATAGCTGTTCTTAATGTACTTCAGCTTACAAATATGAATCATTTAAAATGTAAAAACATTAAAATATTATAAAATGTATTTTAGCAGTTTTTAAATCAATTGAATGCAAAATCAATAATTCAGAGTACCTCTATAATAATCATTACATAATGATCTCCATAAAAATGTCAAGTTATAGAATGATTTAAAAAAATATTTTCATCATTAAAAACTGAAAACTATAGGCAAAATTTACTTCATTTAAAAATTCTGAAGTTATAATATATAATATATTGTGCTAGATCCTTTCTCCCCATATTTTGAAGGCATTAAGAGAAGTCACTTTATCAATAACCACTCATTAAGCACCTACTAATTGTCAGGTATTGATTTAAGTATTAGGCACACAAAGACAAAAAAAGTAAAAGGAAAAAGGAAATAGTAGATTTTTTTTAATTTTCATACACTATCTGTACTTGAACACTTTTAGTTACAGGGATCTTATTAGCTGGTGAGATTTTCCATTTCAGTGTTAGTTAACTTTAATGTAGCTGGAGCGTCCAAATGGCTAAGGGTTTAGATTTTAAATACATCAACAACAAAATGCTATTATGGGTTTAAATCCTATTTATAACACACTATGTACTTCATAAAGTTATTCTGAGAAAATATTTTTAAATGTTCTATAAATGCAAGCTCTAACTACTTTGTAAGTCTATATGGCATAGTGGAAAGAATACTAAGCTTCTAGTCATGAGAACTGAGTTCAGTTCTCAGCCCTTCTGACTTGAAAAATGTTAAGTAGGCCAAGTTAATTCCTGAGTCTTACCTCAATTTCTTAATAAAAAAAAGTGAAGGGTATAACTTCCAGGAAAATGGCAAACTAAAAACAATTTTGTCAAAGACTTATTTTAACCAATGCCTCAAAAAAATGATTTAAAACTCATCTTACTGAGTTAAAAAATTTAATTACAAAAGTTGATTTGGAAGAAGAAATTTCAAAGAAGCCTAGGGGAAATGATATGTTACACAAATTATTCTAAAGAAATAGAAGGAAATATTTTTTCCAAATCCTTTCATGAAACTAATCAAGAGAGACAGAACAGAAAAGGAAAACTATTGACCAAAATTACTAAGGAATATTGACATTAAGGTAAAGATGGGAGTTTCACAAAACTAATGCAGACAAGATTAGAAGGGAAGTAATAAATTGAGCAAAGGTTCTGATAAAAGTCTCATTTCCAAAATATATAGAGAATTGACTCTAATTTATAAGAAATCAAGCCATTCTCTAATTGATAAATGGTCAAAGGATATGAACAGACAATTCTCAGACAAAGAAATTGAAACTTTTTCTAGCCATATGAAAAGATGTTCCAAGTCATTATTAATCAGAGAAAGGCAATTTTTTTTTTTTACATTTCATTTCCCAGTGTTCTTTCTTTCTTTTTTTTTAAACTTTAAAAAAAAAAAAACTTTTTATTGACAGAACCCATGCTTGGGTAATTTTTTACAACAGTATCCCTTGCACTCACTTCTGTTCCGATTTTTCCCCTCCCTCCCTCCACCCCCTCCCCCAGATGGCAAGCAGTCCTCTACATGTTAAATAAGTCTCAGTATATCCTAGATACAATATATGTGTGCAGAACTAAACAGTTCTCTTGTTGCACAAGGAGAATTGGATTCAGAAGGTAGAAATAACCGGGGAAGAAACACAAAAATGCAAACAGTTTACATTCATTTCCCAGTGTTCTTTCTTTGGGTGTAGCTGCTTCTGTCCATCCTTGATCAATTGAAACTGAGTTAGAGCTTCTCTTTGTTGAAGAAATCCGCTTCCATCAGAATACATCCTCATGCAGTATCGTTGGTGAAGTATATAATGATTTCCTGGTTCTGCTCATTTCACTTAGCATCAGCTCATGTAGGTCTCTCCAAGCCTCTCTGTATTCATCCTGCTGGTCATTTCTTACAGAACAATAATATTCTATAACATTCATATACCACAATTTACCCAGCCATTCTCCAATTGATGGGCATCCATTCATTTTCCAGTTTCTAGCCACTACAAACAGGGCTGCCACAAACATTTTGGCACATACAGGTCCCTTTCCCTTCTTTAGTATCTCTTTGGGGAATAAGCCTAGTAGTAGCACTGCAGGATCAAAGGGTATGCACCTTGATAACTTTTGGGGCTTAATTCTAGATTGCTCTCCAGAATGGTTGGATTCGTTCACAACTCCACCAACAACGCATCAGTGTCCCAGTTTTCCCACATCCCCTCCATCATTCATCATTATTTTTTCCTGTCATCTTAGCCAATCTGACAGGTGTCAGATGAACCAAATCAGTTTTAATAGAGCAGTAATAAATTGAACCAGCTACACCCAGCAAAAGATCTCTAGGAGATGACTATGAACCACTACATAGAATTCCCAATCCCTCTATCTTTGTCCACTTGCATTTTTGATTTCCTTCACAGTATAATTGTACACTATTTCAAAGTCCTTTGGAGACCATTTGGTCCAATTCCCTTACTTGAAATTAAGGGAACTTAGGTCCACAGAAATTAAGCTAGCTATCCATGGTCACACAGTAAGTGCCAAAGTCAGGATCTGAACCTAAGTCCTCTGAAGCTAAATCTAATAATCTTTCTACTGTACTCCATTGACTCCCCCTTTTGCAAGCTTTCATGCTGAATGAGCATGAGTGTCTAATATGGTACAGGTCAACACATCTAGTCCTTTAGGACCCTGAGACTAATAGATTTAGAATTTGAAGAGACCTTAGAGACATCTAGTCCAACTTCTTCATTTTATAGGTGTAAAAACTGAGGCCTAATGAATTGAAGTGAACTGCTCAAAATGGCTAATACATGATAGAGCCATGATTTGAACTCAGGTCATCTTATTCCATATACAGGGCTCTTCATTACTCTGAGAAGAATGGAAAACTAAAGAAAATAAGATAAGATGTAGAGCTTAAATGGAATTAAAAAAAAAAAAACAAATTCATGACTTTCATCTTATAGATAAGGAAATAGACCTAAAAAGTTGTGACTTTCCTGGGTCACTTGGTTAGTAAATAAATGAGGAAGAATTAGAATCCAAGTTTTCTTGACTCCAAACTCAGCATTCTGTCTACTAAACCCTGATGCCTCCAAAAAGCTTAAAATTTCATCAGTGTGTGCACTTCATCCAACAATGCACGCTGCCTTTGGAGATAGTTTTCATGAGCTATTCTAAGGGGGAAAACCTTCATAATCTGATAGACAATTTTATGGTGAGCTATTTTACATTTCATGAGGCTAATTTTGATCTGTCACAGCCAACTCTTCCAAAACTTGCATTTGGTTGTCATAGATTCTAAAGTCTTCTCTGAGTCAAAATAAGTTAAAGCATCCCTTCAAAGTAATAGTAAAACACACACACACACACACATATGTATATATATACATATATATGTATATATATACATATATATATATATATATATATATAGAAAGAGTTTCAGATTCTCTCCCTCATTTCCTTTCATTTCCCCCCTCATTGAAAAAAGCAAGCAATTTATATGTTATACATGGACAGTCACACAAAACAGGCAGTCATATTAGTTGTGAAAAATAGAAGGAAAATAAAGGTTTTTAAAAAATATATATGTTTATTTATTTTAGGTATGCTTTGAACATCATCTATCAGTTCTTTCTCTGGAAGTGGGTATAATTTTTATAAGTTCTTCAGAACTGTTTTAGATTGTTGTATTGCTGAAAATAGTTGTCATTCACAGTTTATTATAGTACAATATTGCTATTACTGTGTACACTATTCTGCTAGTTCTGCTCACTTTACTTTGCATTAATTCATGTAAGCCTTTTCTGAAAGTATCCTGTTCAATATTTCTTACAATACAATAGTATTTCATCATATTATTCCACAACTTGTTCAGTCACTCCTCAATTGATGGACATCCCTTCAATTTCCAATTCCTTGCTACAAAAAAAAGAACTTCTATACATTTTTTTGACATAGCATTGCTCTTCTTTTTATCCTTTTGTATCTCTTTGGGATACAAAGTTTTCTGCAGAATAGTTGGATAAATTTACAATTGCACGAACAATGCATTAATATCCAAATTTTCCCACATCTCTCCAACATTTGTCCTTTTCCTTTACTATCATATTAGCCAATATGATAGGCATGAGGTGATATCTCAGAGTTGCATTAGTTTGCATTTTTATAGCGATTTAGAGCTTTTATTAATATGACTATGGATAGCTTTGATTTCTTCTTTTGAAAACAATCTGTTCAAAATTATCAGTTTTATATCCTGTAATGTTCTCTACTTCTTATTTAGTCATAAAAATTTCCCTTGTTCATAAATCTGATAGATAAATTATTCTATGCTCCCCTAATTTGCTTATGTTATTACCTTTTATTTCTAAATCATACAATCTACTCTGCTACTCTGCTTTCCCACATTCACATGTACAGTTATGATTAATAAATCTATATTTCCCTTCATCCTACTTGTTGCTCTATTTATCTTTCTCTATGTCTTCTTTTATCTAGTCCCTCTCCTTACAAGAGTTTTGCTTCTGACTATCATCTCCCCTATTCCACCCTCTCTTCTGTAAGGACACCCTTTTTTTCTATCTCCCCTCTTGATTCCCTATAAGGAACAAAGATTTCTATACTAAATGAGTATGCATATTATTTTCTCTTTGAGTCAATTCTGATGAGAATAAGGTTCATGCCTTCACCTCTTCATTTTTCCCTTTGTTATAAAAGCTCTTTCACACCTCTTTTATGTGAGATAATTTCCACCCACCCCCATTCTACCTCTCCCTCCTTTCTTCTCCCAGCACAACCCTCTTTCTTACTCCCTAATTTTATTTTCTTATATTATTCTATCATATTCAACTCATACCATGTCCTTTGTCTGTGTATACTCCATTTTACTATCCTAATGATCAGATTCTTAGGAATTACAAGCTTCGTTTTCCCATGTAGAAATGTAAATAGTAGCCTCATCGAATCCTAGATGATGTTTCATTCATATTTATTTTTGTTATGCTTCTCTTGCATCTCGTATTTAAAAGTCAAATTTTCTATTGAGCTCTGGTCTTTTCATCAAGAAGACTTGAAAATTCTCTATTCATTGAACATCCACTTGTCCCCTAAAGGATTATATTCAGTTTTTCTGGATAGGTAATTCTTGGTTATAATTCTAGCTATCAATTCCAAGTTACCGAATAATTTATATTAGAGATTGCTAAATTTTATCTTCCAACTGTGGTTCCATGTTACTTGAAATGTTTTTAATGACTGCTTGCAATATTTTCTCTTTAATGTGGAACCTTGGGAATCTGGTTATAATATTCCGGAGAATTTTTCTCTTTGGGATATCTTTCAAGACATGATCAGTGGATTCTTTTCAATTTTATTTTGCATATTACATATATCTATGTATTTCTGATACCTTGATAATTTCTTGAAATATGATGTTTAGGTTCTTTTTTTGATCTTGGCTTTCAAATATTCAAGTAATTCTTAAATTAGCTCTTCCCAATCTATTTTTCTGGGCCAGTCGTTTTTGCAATGACATATTTCACATTTTCTTCTATTTTTTCTTCTTTTGATTTTGTTGTATTGTTTCTAGATGTCTCACATTCATTAGTTTTTACTTGTTCAATTCTAATATTTTTGAAGATCTTTTTTTCTAATAGCATTTTATTTTTAAATATATGTAAAGATAGTTCTGAACATTCATTTTTGTAATATTTTGTGTTCTAAATTTTTCTTTCTCTTGTCCTTACTTTCTCCCATGCCAAGACAAAAAGCTCTCATGTAGGTTATATTTGTACAATCCTTTTGCAATGCAATGCAATAAAAATAAGCCTAAAAGGGAAGGGGGAACAAGGGGGAAAATGAAAATATTAAACTTTGATCCATAGTTTTCTTTCTAGATGCAATTGGCATTTTTTATCCCAAATCCATAGAATCAATTCTAATTTTAAAGGAATTATTTTCTTCAGTGATATTTTGTGCATTCTTTTTCATTTGGCCAACTCTGCTTCTTAAGAAATTCTTCCCTTCGTTGAATTTTTGTATATATTATTTTTCATCTGATCAGCTCTGTTTTGTGATTCATAGGGGAGAGGGAGGGAGTGTTAGTTTTTTCAGGAATGTTTTTGTGCTTCCTTTACCAAGCAATTGACTTTCCCCCGTGATTTTCTTGAATTGCTCTTCTTTTTTCTTCTCAATTTTTCCTCTACCTCTCTTAGTAGATTTAAAAAAATCTTTTTAACCTCTTCCAAGAATTCTTTTTGATCCTGAAAACAATTTATATTTTACTTTGGGATTTTGAATTGTAATGATTTTGTTGTCTGCTTCTGTTTCTGTTTTAATTTTGTTTGTTATCCACCATAACTTTTTTTTTTAATAACTTTTTATTAAACCCATGCCAGGGTAATTTTTTACAACATTATCCCTTGCACTCACTTCTGTTCCAATTTTTCCCCTCCCTCCCTCCACCTCCTCCCCCAGATGGCAAGCAGTCCTATATATGTTAAATATGTCGCAGTATATCCTAGATACAATATATGTGTGCAGAACCAAACAGTTCTCTTGTTGCACAGGGAGAATTGGATTCAGAAGGTGAAAATAACCCGTGAAGAAAAACAAAAACGCAAATAGTTCACATTCATTTCCCAGTTTTTTTTCTTTGGGTGTAGCTGCTTCTGTTCATCATTGATCAGTTGGAACTGAGTTAGATCTCTTTGCAAAGAAATCCACCTCCATCAGAATACATCCTCATACAGTATCATTGTTGAAGTATATGATGATTTTCTGGTTCTGCTCATTTTACTTAGCATCAGTTCATGCAAGTCTCTCCAAGCCTCTCTGTATTCTCCCTGCTGGTCACTTCTTACAGAATAATAATATTCCATAACATTCATATACCACAATTTACCCAGCCATTCTCCAATTGATGAGCATCCATTCATTTTCCAGTTTCTAGCCACTACAAACAAGGCTTCCACAAACATTTTGGCACATACAGGTCCCTTTCTCTTTTTTAGTATCTTTTTGGGACATAAACCCAGTAGTAGCACTGCTGGATTTTGATCCATACCCTTTGGGGTATGCACAGTTCGATAACTTTTGGGGCATAATTCCAGATTGCTCTCCAGAATGGTTGGATTTGTTCACAACTCCACCAACAATGCATCAGTGTCCCAGTTTTCCCGCATCCCCTCCAACATTCATCATTATTTTTTCCTGTCATGTTAGCCAATCTGACAGGTGTGTAATGGTATCTAAGAGTTGTCTTAATTTGCATTTCTCTGATCAATAGTGATTTGGAACACTCTTTCATATGAGTGGAGATAGTTTCAATTTCATCATCTGAAAATTGTCTGTTCATATCCTTTGACATTTATCAATTGGAGAATGGCTTGATTTCTTATAAGTTAGAGTCAATTCTCTATATATTGGAAATGAGGCCTTTATCAGAACCTTTAACTGTGAAGATGTTTTCCCAATTTGTTGCTTTTCTTCTAATCTTGTTTGCAATAGTTTTGTTTGTACAAAGGCTTTTTAATTTGATGTAATCAACATTTTCTATTTTGTGATCAGTAATGGTCTCTAGTTCATCTTTGGTCACAAATTTCTTCCTTCTCCACAAGTCTGAGAGATAAACTATCCTATGTTCCTCTAATTTATTTATAATCTCATTCTTTATGCCTAAATCATGGATTCATTTTGATCTTATCTTGGTATACGGTGTAAAGTGTGGGTCCATGCCTAATTTCTGCCATACTAATTTCCAGTTATCCAAAATTCCTATGGAAGAACAAAAGATCGAGAATCTCAAGGGAATTAATGAAAAAAAAAATCAAATGAAAGTGGCCTAGCTGTACCTGATCTAAAACTATATTATAAAGCAGCAATCATCAAAACCACTTGGTATTGTCTAAGAAATAGATTAGTTTGATCAGTGGAATAGGTTAGGTTTACAAGATAAAATAGTCAACTATAGCAATCTAGTGTTTGACAAATCCAAAGATCCTGACTTTTGGGATAAGAATTCATTATTTGACACCATAACTTTCTATAGTTAGGTTCTTTGCTGTTGTTGTTTGCTTATTTTTCCAGTCTCTCTCTCTCTCTCTCTCTCTCTCTCTCTCTCTCTCTCTCTCTCTCTCTCTATATATATATATATATATATATATATATATATATATATATATATATTTACTTTTAACTTTTTGTTAAAGTTGTGCTCTTCTGGGGTGGAGGGAGCACTGTCCCAAACTTCAGATTTTCATGCTGCTGTGTTCAGAATTCTGGAAGTCTGTAAATTTTTACTTCTTCCAAGATGATATGATGTAAGGAGAAATGCCATTGTTCTCCTGGTCTGTGGTCTGATCTATTAATGATCACAAGTATTTTTCTACTCTGGAACTGTGTCCAGGATCCGTCTCCTGAGTAATACTTTCCCTTGCCTTGGGATTACAAGCCAGAATTATATATGGATAATGCAAATGAGTTCTGCTTCCAGTGCCAACAATGGATACTCTATAATCTCCTTTTTACAACTTCTGACCCCTTAACAAGTGTGAGCTGACATCTGTGGAACAATCACCACAGTTTCCATCACCTCCAAAGCTATTATTGGCTTGCAGACTTGAACAGCATTGGTATACCCTATGCTGACTGTACTATACTTTCATGTCTGTAAAACAGAACTATCCTATTGACCTTCTAAGTTGTCTTGAGCTGTAAAATTGTTTCACCCCATTCTTTTGTTAGTTTTGTCACTCCAGAAATCATTTTGGAGTGTAATTTTAACATTGTTTGAAGGGGAAATGAGGAAAGTTCAAGTGAGTCCCTCTTGTTACTCTACCTATTGAAGAGAATTTCAAAGTAACGTAAGGCATTGGGGTAAGACAAAGTAATTGTACAATAAAGATGTAAATCAATAATAACTAATAACAAAATATAATATAAATAAATAAGAAAAATAACAATAACAACTGTAAGCAATTACAAGCAAAAACTGCAAGATTACTGAGATTCATGATTTTTTTCATAACTATATTTCAATATAATTGATTTTCTTCATAATGCTATGTATTTTAAGTGTTTAAAAACATTGTGGGGAATGATTCATAGGTTTCATGAGTCAACTAAATGAATTTGTGACCTCCAAAAAAAAAAAAAAAACTTTAGGAAATCTTGGTCTAGTTAAAAAATTCTTATGATGAAGAAATTAATTCCAGTAAGGGGAACTGATTTTTTAAACCTGTAGTAAATGCCAAAGATAGATTTCAAATTCATGTTCTTGAATTTTAAATATATCCCTTTTATTATACCACATGAAAGACCCTGAATAAAAAATCTGAAATTCTAATCCTTGGGATTTTTTTTTTCATTTTTTTTAATCCTTGAAATTTTTCTAAAGAGAAATTTCTTACAATGATCAGCAGGAATACTGAAGTTTAAATGAATGGCTTTTTACATGAACTACTTTTTAAAAGAATTTCAAAGAGAGATTTTTGCCAGAACATCCATTCTCTGTAAGTGGGCAGTCCTGCCATGCCCCTACATTTAGACAATTGTGACTGATTTGCCTTGATACTGAGCCTATAGTGACAATTTGAATATATTCCTTGTTATTGAAGAAATGTAAAAAATTAATAACTTCTAGTTAGCAACCATAAATTTACCTTCAGAGGTTAGATAATGTTCGCAGTACTTCAAAAATAGCTTAATTATTGGACCATGATTTGTTTGCTTTTTTTATTTGTCTTTCATTTTTGGAATCAAAACAAATGCAATCCAATATAATGATAATGTGATAATGGCAGAGTGCATATAATTCCTCTTCTCCACCCACCAATAGCCATGTTACCTTCATTAGAGAACCTAGAGATAACCAAGGGACTGCTCTTCAGGTACTATTCTGTAGATTCATCATCCTTGGATCCATCAATGAGATGCTTCAGATGCTACCTCCAAGATGAGTAGGGCAACTATCTCCATATAATGATAATCAGTCTCAAACAATCAGGCAATAACATGCCATTTGATCTTCACAACAACCTGGAAAAATATATGTTTTAGCATTACTATTATATAAAAGAAACTGAAGAGATGTGTCCAGGATCACATACTCAGATAGAATTTGACCTTGGGCCCTTCTGTCTCCAAGCCTAATATCACCTAATATCACCTATAACAAGCTCCATTCTTAAAGCTCCCATGTACAAAACAAAGGGACCACAACAATCATTGGTTAGGGACAAACTCTTAGACAATGACCCTAGAACTTCCAACATTTTAAAAATATATCTTTGGAATTGTTCCTTCAAGGGTCAAAAATAAGCGTTTCCATTGCTGGGCTCAGATTTGCACTTATCTGAAGTTATAACACAGTGAATAGCAACCCAATATAGTTTACTATGCTCAAAAAGTTTTCATATGGTCTATATTTATTTCCAAACTTAATAATTTTCTTCTTTTACATATATAGCTCATCTATGAGAGTTCTGGAAAACATAAATAGAATTGTGAATATCTTTAAAGAATGAGATAATTTCAGGTGATATGAAGAGTTTCTTGGAACTCTCAAATCTCAATCTGAAGATCTAATATTAATTAACATGGTAACAACTTCCTGATCAAACGGGAAGATTTTTTTTCAGGAGTAAATAGTGTATTCAGTATTTGCCTTCCTGCTGTTATCAAGTATAATCTATATTCAAAATATTGAATGCCTTCCTTCCTAGAAAAAAATTAGTAAAGGGGCTCAGGGGACATATATTCTTCTTTCTAAATTATTTATCAATCAATAAATCATCAAGTATTTATTAAGTCAGATGCCCTATTAGAAAGTGGACATACAATTACAAAGAATGTTATAATTCCTACCCTCAGGGGGATTGCATTCTATTAGTTTCATTGCATGTACATAAATAAGTATACTCAGAGAAATACACAAAATAAATGTAAGAAACATTTTGGGGGGTGGTAGTGAAGGATAAGCAATAGGAGGAACAGAAAAATTAGTGTAGAAAGTGTCATTTGAGCATAGTTTTGAAGAAAAAAAGTTTTTAAGAATAAATAGTGGGGTGGCAGTGCATAATTAGGGCAAAAGGACAAAGATGGGAAAGGGAATGTCCTGTGTGACTAACAAAAAGTCCAAATGAGGGTAAATGGGCAGGACAAGAAGAAAGTAACATGTTAGAAATTTAGAAAGGTGGTTTGGTAGCAGGTTGTGAAGTGTTTTAAGCTAAGAAGTAGAACTATATTTGATACTAGAGATTCAATATGGAATCATCAGAATTTATTAAGTAGGGGTTTAATAACATCAGAACTGAACTCTAGGATAATCATTCTGGCAACAATGTGAAGGATGAATTGACAAAGGGGAGAAGGAAGTAAAGAAAACTATTGAGATGTTATTGAAATAGCATAAGTAAAAAGATGATAAGGACTTCAGGTTGAGTATATGAATATGAAGAATGAGATCAGTGTGAGAGAGAGGAGGTCAAAAGAATGAAATTTTACAGCAGAATGGTTATGTGTGGTGAGAAATTGTGAGGATTCTAAGTTAATGCATTTGTAAACCTATGTAACTAGAAGGATGGCAATAACCTCAAAAGATAAAGAGCAGTTCAGAAGAAGGGAAGATTTGGGTGGAAAAATAATTCATTCATTTTTAAGATGCCTCTGGGATAACCTGATTTAACCTATCAGATTTTTAGAGAAGAGAAGAGCCAGAGAACATTATGAAATGCAAAATGGACAACTTTGATCACATTAAATTAAAAAGATTTTAGACAAAACCAACACCATCAAGATTAAAAAGGAAGCAGAAAGCAGGAGTTAAAAGGGGGGATTTATAGCAAATGTTTTTGATAAAGGCTTCATTTCTAAAATATAGAGAGAATGAACCACATTTATAAGAATCCAAGTCATTCCCCAGTTGATAACTATTCAAAGGATATGAACAGACAATTTTCAGATGAAGAAATTAAATTCATATGAAAAAAATGCTTTCAATTACTATTGACTTGAGAAATGCAAATTAAAACAATTCTGTGGTACCACTTCACACCTCTGAGATTGGCTAAGATGAAATGAAAAGATAATGATAAATGGTGGTGGGGATATAAGAAAATTGGAGCCCTAATGCATTGTTGGTAGAGTTATGAAATGATTCAACCATTCTGGAGAGCAATTTGGAATTACACTCAATGGGCTATAAATGGGATATGTCTGTATCCCAAATAAATCATAAAGGAGGGGAAAGGATTCACATGTGCAAAAATGTTTATAGCAGCTCTTTTTGTGTTAGCAAAGAAAATTGAGTAGATGCCCGTCAATGGGAGAATGGCTAAATAAGTTAAGGTATATGAAAGTAATGAAATATTATTATTCTATTAAAAATTATGAAGAATCTGATTTTAGAAAGGCCTGGGAAGATTTACATGAGCTAATGCTGAGTGAAATAAGCAGAATCAGGATACTATACATAGCAACAGCAAAACTGTGTGATGATCAATTGTGACAAAGTTGGTCCTTCTCAGCAGTTCAATGATCCAAAACAATCCCCATAAATTTGAATGAAAAATGCTATTTACATCTAGGGAGAGTATTATGGAGATTAATTGTAAATCAACACATAGGATATTCACTTTTTTACCCTTTTCCTTCTGTTTTTTTCTTTTCACAGTTTTTACATTTTGTTCTGATTTTTCTCTCCCAAAATAATTCATAAGGAAATATGTAAAAAAAGAATGTGTGTGTGTGTGTGTGTGTGTGTGTGTGTGTATATACACATACATATGTGTATATATATACATATACATATATAACCAAAAAATATATTGTAATTACATGTAACTAGAGAAAATAAAAATTAAAATAAAAGAACACTTTCTCCTTTCCTCTCTGTCTCTCTCTGTCTCTGTCTCTCTCTGTGTCTCTCTATCTCTCCTTCCTTCCTTTCCTCCCTCTTTCCCTCTCTCTCTTTTTCTCTCTCTTTCCCTCTCTGTCTCTCTCTCTTTTTCCCTCTGTCTCTCTTTTGAAAATTTTTATTACTAAAACTATCATCAGTAAGGAGCAATTTTCCTTCACATACTATAGTCTCATTTTAGTTATTCTCTTGCATCTAAACAAATAGTCTCACAATTTTAATTGTGAATGCTCTTAAAGACTTTCATAGATATCCTCTTAAGGAATTATTTCCATTCCCATTTAATCTAAAGCATCTTGTATGGTGCATGGAAAATAGCAAATGCTTAATAAATGGTCTACCATTATCTATCTTTATTTTTCAATTGTCAGATTTTTTAAAGCTCCTACTACTGGCACAAGAGATCTGAGATAATATTCCTTTTGCTTTGGGAGCAAGGTTCAAATTTAAAAGAAAGGAAAAGTGCCAATAAGAAAAAAAAAGGTGAATAAACAACAACAACAACAAAGAATCTGAAATTATTATGGTGACAGGGAAGACCAAGACAGAAATTCAGAAAAAACACAACAATGTCAAAACATATATAAGCAAAACACCGAGAAAAATGGGAAATGGTCTCAAGCCCATAAGAACTCATGGAAGAGCTCAAATAAGGAGACAAAAAAGTCATATTAAAAAACTGGGAAAAATGAGAGTGATGCAAGACAATTATTAAACAGTCAATAGCTTGGAAAACTACTTTAAAAAGTAGAATTGCTCAAATGGGAAAGGGGAGGGGGTTACAAAAATCCACTGAAGAAAACAACTCCTTAAAGAATATAATTGGCCAAACAGACAAAGAAAGTATAAAAACTAATTGAGGAAAACAACATTTTAAAAGTTAGAATTGGGCATGGAAACTAATTACTCTATGAGACATTAAGAATCCATCAAATAAATTCAAAAGAATGGATAAAATGGAAGAAATGAAAATACCTCACAGAAAATAAATAGATCCAGGATAAAATAACAGAATTAATGGCCTATCTAAAAACCATAATGAAAAAGATACCTAGAATGTCTCTTTTAGAAAATTGTCAAAGATAAGTGCCCTAATTTCCTGAAACCAAAGAGCAAATATAAGCATTGAAAGAATTCACCAATTATCTCAGAGAAAAGATCCCAAAATAAAACCTCCAACTAACATGAATTCTGAACTATCAGATCAAGAAAAATTTTCTGCAAGTGACCAGAAAGAAACAATTCAAATATCAGGAAGTCACAATTAGGATTACACAGGACTTGACAGCTGCAATACTAAAGGATTAATGGTCATGGAACATGAGATTCTGGAAGGCAAAGGAACTAGGACTACAATCACTTATCCAGCAGAATTAAGGATAATACATAAAGGGCAAAATGGTCATTTAATGGAATAGATTGATTTCACACTTTCATAAGGAAAGCACCACAATTAAAACAAAACAAAACAAAAAAATTGACTCCCAATGTCAAGATCTAAGAGAAGTATAAACAGATTAAAAAGGAAAAAGAAAACACAAGAAATTCAACAGAACTAAACTGTTTATATCCCTACATGAGAATTTGACACTTGTAATTCTTAAAAATTATATCACTAATGGTATAGCAAAAGGAATACCCATGGATAGATATAGAGGGCTGCAGTTAGTGGTGGAACTCTGGGTAGGGTATAAGACCCTTCAGCCCAGAGGAAACCTGCTAACAATATTTGGTTTGGCTTCCCATTTCCCTTTGGTGCCTACCTTCTTTCCTGACAAATCAAGGAGGGTGTGACCACCTGTGTTCTACTTGAAGCAAGGGACACTTACAGCAGGGTGCTTATAATTAGCACATACTCAGTGTGTTTGATGAGATAATGGTTCTCTAGTTCGAACATACTTAGTGTGCTATAATGATATAATCATACTGAGGTATTTAAGGGATGAGAGGATTGGAAATGAGAGACTCCATCCTTGCCCATCCATCTTGGTGGCTCTCCTGCCACTCCTCCACTAAGACCAAGGCTGATTCCAAGATCTTCCAGAGAGCTAGTCCAGACACTATATTTTGGCACCCAAACAAGGACTCCAGAAGAACACTACAGGTAGAACCTAATGATATTACATAAAAGTTAAGTGATAAGAAAAAAGTATATTGGGTGCAAAAGGAAAGGAAAGATAGAATGGTATAGATTATTTCACATGAAGAGATACAAAAAGTGAAGTTGAAGGTGGGAGGGCAAGTGATGCGCATCATTTGAATCTTACTTTCGTCAGTATTGGCTCAAAGAGGGAATAATATAAACAACTAGTTGAATATAGAAATCTATCTTACCCAACATGGAAGTAGAAAAGGAGAAGATTAAGAAAATGGGATAAAACTGATAGAGGAGGGAGCAATCAAGAAAGGTGATAGACAGAAGCAAAACACTGGAATGAAAGGAAAGGGTGAAAGAAGAGAGGTCAAAAAGCAGAAGAATGGGATGGAGGTAAATACACAGCAGTCATAACTGTGAAGCTGAATGGAATGAATTATTTTGGAAAACAGAAGCAGATAGGGGAGTGGCTCAAAAAACAGAATCCTACAATATGCTGTTTACAAGAAATGAGAGACACACACAGATTAAATATAAGAGGCTGGAGCAAAATCTATTATATTTTACCTGAAGTTTAAAAAAAATAGCAAGAGTAGCAATTCTGACTTCAGACAAAGTAAAAGCACAAATAGGCCTAGTTTAAAAAGAAAAAGAAGGAAATTATATTTTGATTAAAGATACCATAGAAAATGAAGTGATATCAATATTAAACATATATGCAATAAGTGGTGCAACAGCCATGTTTTTAAAGTGTGATACCATAAACAAATTAGAAAAGCAAGGAATAGTTTACATGTAAGTTCTTTTGAGAAAGGGAAGAATTCATGACCAAAAAAGAGATAGAGAGCATTACAAAATGCAAAGTAGGTTATTTTGATTATATAAACACAAAAGGCTTTTGTGCAAAGAAAACCAATGTAACCAAGATTAGAGAAAAAGCAGGAAACTAGAAAAAAATTTTACAGTACGCCTGATAAAGCTCTCATTTCTGAACTACATAGAGAATTGAGTTAAATTTTTATTACAAGCCATCACTCCATTCATAAATGGTCAAAGGATATGAAAAAAAGGAAAAAATATTGTTCACAATATAAGCAACGTTGTGGGATGATCAACCAAGAATGACTGCTCCCTCAATAAAATATTTCTTGATCCAAGACAAAGGTAAAGGACTCAGAAAGGAAAATGCTATCCACATCCAGAAAAAGAACTAATGGACTCTGGAAGCAGATAGAAGAATTTTTTTTAATTACTTTTTTTTTTCTTAATTTTTTTTCTTTCTGATATGTTTCTTCTTCCACAACCATGACTAATATGGAAATGTGTTTCCATGATTGCACAAATATAAACTATATCAAACTGTCCAGCATCTTCAGAGAAGAAAAGGGGAGGAACAGAGGGAGAAAAAAATTAAGCCTCAAAATCTTGCAAAAATGACTTTTTTGACACCTAACGGGGGGAAAAATAAAATACTAATAGGGAAAAAAAAGTAAGACAAAAGCGAAACAGTTCCTGCTTTCATTAATTTTACATTCACTGTAGTGCTAGTTTTAGAAAATTAATGGATTGGAGAATTAATATAAAAAGCTTACATTGAGAATCAGAGAGTGGGATTTGATGACCACAAGAAAGCATATACACATATTTAAGAATGTGTGTATATATCTACATGTATATACATATGCACTCAAATATACATATATATATATATATATACATAGTGTGTATACACACACATACATATGTGCATGTATATATAAACTGAGATACCAGGTAATTTTGTGAGGCAAGGAGTTAGCTGAGGAATCAAGAAATGCTTCATGTAGATGGTAGTTGAGCTGGGTTTTTTTTAGTCTAATGCCTTGTATTACAAATAAAACAACTTTTAAATTTAAAGTGTAGTCATTTTTGCTTTATTTTTCTTGACTTTTACTTTTGTATAACCTTTCCCCCTCAAATATTCTTATTCCCTTCTCTACCCAAAGCCATATCTTATAGCAAAAAAATAATAATAAAGAAATAGTGTTTTTTAAAGCAGCTTGGCAAAATTCAACAACACATCAATTTAATTTAACAGTGTTCTACCCTCATAGTTCCCCACCTCTACAAAGAAAAGAATAAAATATATTTTCTCAACTATTCCTTTAGTAATTTTAAGAACATAGATTTTGCTTTGTACTTGTTTATTTTATTTTTCCATTGACACAATAATAATTCTATTTATTGTGTACCTGGTTCTGATTATTTCATTTTATATCAGTTCTTATATCTACACATATTACTTTGAATTCTTTATATGCCTGTTTCTTGCTGAACAATAATTATAGTAGTGTTTGGTATTGTACCATAATTTATTTATTCATTCCCAATTGAAAATGGAACTCTATGTTGTTTCCAGGCAGAGAATGGGATTTGAATTCGATTCTTTTAGACTTCAAATCCAACACTTTATTTCCTATATCAACATATTTTTCATTTAGCATAATATCATACTTAATATATTGTATACTGTGCAGCAGCCATTTCCTCTCAAATATACTTAAGGAGATGGAAATATTTTCCCTATGACACTAAATCCTTTCAGTATATCTTCATTTTAATGATATATTTTGACATGTGAAAATATGCAATTTACTTAATAACATATTGTATTGTTCTATAGTAGCCGATGAATCCTTTCAGTGTCCAGAGCTGTGGAATTTGTAGACTTTATTTCAGTGATATTTATTACTCCCTTCAAGTTTGGATTTGCAAGGCAACTCCAACAGAGAAGAGTTATTTTTCCTTATTCACTGTGTAAGCACTACTATCAAATGAATAGTGGAAATCTAAGGATGTTAGTATGAGCTAAGTTGCAAGGCTTCTCTAAAGCATAGAAAACAAAGAAGGACTATCTGACTATTCCTACTCAGTTTCCTTTGCTGTGTCCTTAGGCATGTCTTTCTCTTCTAATATTAGAGGCTCTCAAAGTAAGGTTATCTCCTTAGCTCTCATGGATTCACTTAACAACTCTAGCATATGACAATTATACATCCAAATATCTCTCATAGTCTAGTTTGGCATTAACAACTGGATACTTCTACCTTGATATGCCATTGCTATCTCAAATTGGACACATGTAAATCATGATGTTATTTTCCCCGTAGTCTCTCCAAATCTTCCCTTTATTCACATTCCTCTTTTTCTTTCAAGGCCTCTCCCATATTCCAGTCACCTAAACTTTCAACCTTTGACTCTTTATTCTTCCTCTCATCCCATATATGGTCAACAGTTATCAAGACTTTGCAATTCTATCTCCACAGAATCTCACTAGGCTCAATTTATTTCCATTCATGGGGTCATTATCCTTTTTCAGGCATTCATCATCTTTCATCTACAGTACTTATTTATCTTCTTATTATCTTGACCCTTTAATCCACATTCTACTCAGCAAGCAAAATAACCCTCCAAAATTACAGGTGTGATCATTTTATTCCCCTATTTGAAAATCTTCAGAAACTCCCTATTGTTTCTCAGATGAAATCTCAACTCCTTTCCTTGAGATCGTCTAATGGCTCTAGACAACCTTTCCAGATTACTGGATTACTCCCTTTGATGTACTTAATATTCTATCCAAACTGATCTACCTGCTATTGCCAACACTCATCTTCATGCCTTTGTACAAATTGTCACATGTGCAAAGAGTGTTCTCCCACTTTATCAGTGATTAACATCTTTAACTTTTTAAAGATTCAAATCAGGTGCTGTGTCCTATGAAAAAGCTTTCTGATTCTCCCTAAAATCTACAAATTATCTTTCATTTATAATTTGTGCAAACTCTGTTGCAGACATGACCCATCCCTACAATGAGGTTAGTTTCCTGAAAGCAAAGATATTTTATCAATTTATCTTTATATTGTTAGTATGGCATAGTAATTTGCACATGGAATCTAATACAAGAGTGAATTTAATTGAACATTTTATGATTTAACCAATTTTGTTTGTTCTATAAAAAGATAATTATTAAATAGCAATCTAGTTAACTTTTTGATTGTACAAAGTGATATATTTTACAAATACAGAGGTTTATAATTTTGTCACTGTGAATAATTCCTTTACTGATGAAAATTTAAATCCTGAGAGATAATATAAAATTATTCTTTTTGAGTTATGGCTGAATGATTCAACAAAGTAATACATATAAAGCAAAATTAAAAGAAATATAAAAACATAGATTCAAGAGTTTTCTTCTCTTTAACTTGAAGTTATCTATTCAAAAATTTAACTATGACTATCCTAAACAGATGTAAATAGAACTTATCCTAAATTTTATTTTAGGTTCAGAAGTCTTCTAGAAAAATATGAAAATGGTATTTAGTTTTGTTTAATGGTGTTTATTTTCAACAGAAGTTATAAATGCCATTTCACTCTCATTAGTTACCTATCACTCATATTTTGCTTCTCTTGTGTCTCTATAATCCCTTCCGGTTGAACTGAAAGATTAGAATTGGATTTCTAAAGTCCAAGATCTCACTTCCTCTAGGTAGTACCCTTTATGGTCAAAATATAGTTGTGTGTGATGATATATGATTTCAATCTTTACTACAGGGGAAATTGAGGCTAGTGGATTGTTTATACACTTCAATAATCAACTAACCACTAAGTCTGGTATTAATATGATAAGCTCCCAGAAGCACCTGGTCACATGGGGAGCAGCAAATAAGTTCAATTTAGAACAAAGAAGATTAAAGCTCCCTTATCCATCGGAGTTGGGATCAGTTGTGTGAGTGATCGCTGTATTGCCAAGTTGAATGAGAAATGGAGAATTAGCTTCATAGATAGACAGATAGATAGAAAATTGATAATAGAGTCACGTGGGCCTCTCTTCCTTGACCATCTTTTATATTTATAAAAGTATTTCCTTGACAATCATATAACTAGCTCATCTCCTTCCTTGTAAATATTATGTGAAATTATTTAAAATTAGACAGTTAACTCATTATCAGGCTAGCTATACTAATTTTATTTTTAAACTTGACTTTTTGCAAGAAATATCTTAAAATAAGCAAAACTTATTTTGTCAACTTTAAAAAACAGGACTCAGTAATATAGAACAGCATTTAATCAGAGAAATATTCCACATTCTTATTCAATTCAATCAACCATAAACTCTAAGTTTCTCCCAAACAAATGCCTAAAGAAATAGGGCAAAGTCTCTACTTAGTTTGCCAAATACATGAGGCAATTATTTCTGGATTATGGCTTCATCTTAGACATCATTCCTGTGATTTGATTTTGCAAGTCCAGGGTAGAACAACATTTTAACTTAGAAGACAAAGCCAAGACTCCATTTCAGGCTTTCCTCTTCACCACTTGCTACTAGGGCAAGTGACCTCATCTCCCAAGATCTCCTTGGAATTTCTTTTCATTTTGTTTCTTAGGGTTGTTTTTGTTTTGTTTGTTTGTTTTTTGTAAAATTTTTGAGCAGATAATCTCTCACTTACTTTTAGAGACAAGATTCTATGACTCTATATGATTTTGTGAAAGGGAGAGACAGGGTCATATCTCAAATGCTCCTCTTCCCTAGCTGTTGTCTCAATTAGTCAATGTACCAATCAAGCTGACACAACATCCCTAAGAGCAAGTCATTTAGAATAGAATAAAATTGTATTGATATCTTTTGTTTTTCATCTTAATTTCTACCTATCTCCACATTGTCTAATCGTTCTTCCTCCCAGAGAGCCATCCCATATAACAAAGATTATTTTAAAGGAAATTAAAAAGAAAAAAAAAATCATCAAATGTGATCAATACTATGCAGCCACCAAAAATCTTAAAATATACACAAGGTTTCTTAGGCCATATCCTCCAACATCTGTAAAATAGTAGCAGGAGATGTATTCTGATTTCTTTTTTGGAGGAGAGGGATTATTCTATATATTTTGCAACAATCACTTTCTATTATTTTGTTATAATTGTTTTTTCAATTTGCATTGTTGTAGTCAATGTGTGTGCATGTGTGTACTTAGACATATATACAAACACATACACACACATATATTTTATATACATGTTTTCTAATGTGTATTTAAATATATAAAATGAATGCATACACATATGTACACACATTGGCTACTAAAACGTAATTTGGAAGAACAACCAAAAAAAAAAAAAAAAAGAAAGCAAATGTAGCCAATTTACATAAATTATATATCCATGTATGTATGTGTG
Organism: Antechinus flavipes; assembly: GCF_016432865.1. Taxonomy (NCBI): domain Eukaryota; kingdom Metazoa; phylum Chordata; class Mammalia; order Dasyuromorphia; family Dasyuridae; genus Antechinus; species Antechinus flavipes. The sequence goes on along the minus strand of NC_067401.1, from coordinate 239,646,211 downwards.
TATATACATACATGTCATATATGTGTACATACACGTGCATGTAATATATAGATTAAATACATGTACACACATATGTTGTAACTTCACTGCATTAGTTTGTACAAACCTTCCCATGCATATATATGTATATGTATGCATATATATGTATATATGTAAATGTATATAAATATATAATGATCTTATCATTCATGATAAGATCGTTTTTATAGCACAGAATTATTGCATTATATTCATATATCATAAATTATTTGGCCACTCCCTTTGGGTGGGCATTGATTTTATTTCCATTTTTTTGCAGACATAAGAGTTGCTGTTTTATCATCCTTTTTTTTAGTGCATATAAGGACTTTATTTTTGTCAGTGACCTACTTGGAATGTATGTCATGTTATGGATTCTCTGGATCAAAAAGTATGAAAATTTTAGTTAACTTATTTACTTAATTCCTAGTTGCTTTTCCAAAATGGTTGTACTAAATTATTATTCCAGAATAATATAATAGTTGATGTTCCTATTATTCCCATAACCAGCTCAGCATTTACTAGTCCCTTCCTTGGTCATCTCTGACAATTTGTTGATCTTTGTCATAAACTTTTTCTGTATCTATAAATGTGTTTTTGGAAGTTTTTATTTTTAACTGGATGAATTATGGTGAAATAATCTACAGTAAGTCCTAAAGTTAAAACATTATGGTTCTATAAGAAATGATGAGCAAGCTGATTTAGAAAAAGACTGAAAAGATTTACATGAACTGATGATGAACAGAAGTGAGCAGAACCAGAACATTATACACAGTAACAACAAGATTGTATGATGATCAATTATGATAGACTTAGCTCTTCTCAGCAATTCAGTGATTCAAGACAATTTCAAGTCTACAGATTTGGGATAGAAGATGATATCCACATTTAGAGAAAGAAATATGGAAACTGAAAGTGGATCAAAGCATATTATTTTTGTTTTTCTTTTTTTTTCTTGACATTTTTCCTTTTTATCCCAATTTTTTTCCACAGGGTAGATCAGTGGAGTCAAGAGGGCAGAGAGTAAACAAGATTTTTTCTGATGTCTTCCTTGCTTCCCTCAGAATGAAACCTAGATCAAATCTCTGAATAGATTTTGAAATGATAAAACCCACAAACATTCAGAGTGTTATAATTTTCCTGCATAAGGTATCTTTGAAGGATTGCAGGAAAGGTCCATCTCAATTGGGCAGAGGGGAATGCAGCCCAGGGTAAACAGTGCTGGGAGGCCCAGGGCAGAGAGGCCTACTGGATGGGAGACTCTTAGCCAAGATAAAAGAATGTTGAATACTCTGTCCTGAATCAGAAGACCAGTAAATTAGCAGACTAGCTATGAGACCTCCAATGCAAATACAGAAGGTAAATATTAATTTCATGAACCCTAACATAACAGGCAGGATTTGGCCAGGCCCACCTAGCACAGTGGGGAAGTCTGCTGCACCACCAACCGCAGCATAGTCAGGGAGAAGTGTCCTTAGGACATTTTAACCTTTAAAAAACAGGGGTTTTTCTTCCCTTTTTTATGTTTTTCTTGAATCTTATATTTGAAAACCAAATTTTCTGTTTAGCTGTGGTCTTTTCATCAAAAACAATAAAAACAAATACCCATTTCATTGAATGTCCATCTTTTCCCCTGAAAGATTATGCTTAGTTTCCTGGGTAGTTAATTCTTGGTTGTCATTCAAGCTCCTTTGTCTTCTGGAATATTATAGTCCTTCAGTTCTTTAAAGTGGAAGCTGTTAGGTCCTGGGCAATTCTTTGTGGGCCCTTTGATCCTATATATCTATGTGTGTATATGTATATGTATATGTGTATGTATATACATGTTATATATGTGTATGTACATACATATGCATTCAATAGATATATTGCAAGGTCCTATAGAGGAACCTCTGAACAATTTCCCCTGAACCCTAGGAGCAGACCTCAATTTCTAAAAATGAGCAAAAAAACCAAAAAGAGCTGACCATAGAGAGCTACTATGGGGACAGGAAAGAAGAGAATACAACAAAGGCAAAATGCCTTCAGGGGAAAGCCTCAAAGGGATACATGAGTTCAAAAGGCTCTCTTGGAAGAGTTCAAAATGAATCGTTCAAAAGAGTTAGAAGAAAAATGAGGAAAAGAAATGTGAGCTTTGCAGGAAAGTTTGGGAAAGGAAACTGGACTTGACTGAAGAAAACAACTCCTAAAAAAATTGGTGAAATGATATATACATATACATACATATAAATACATATTACGTGTGTGTGTGTGTGTGTGTGTGTGTGTGTGTGTGTGTGTGTAACTGAAGAAAACAACTTCTTAAAAATAGGTTTGGAGAAAAGGAAAATAACTCTTTGAAAAATAGAATTGATAAAATGGGTGAAAAAAATCCACTTTACAAAACAACTCCTTTAAAAGTACAATTGGCCAAATATAAAAGGTAAAAAAGCTACCTAAAGAAAATAATTCAATAAAAATAAGAATTGTACAAATGGAAATGACTATAAAACATTGAAAATCAATTTTAAAACTCCAAAATGAAAAAATAGACAATGAAAAATATCTCATTGAAAAAATAACTGACCTAGAAAATAAATTTAGGAGAGACAATCTCAGAATTATTGAATTTTCTGAGTCATGATGAAAAAAAGAGTCTAGACCACAACTTTCAAGAAATATCAAGGAAAATTGCCCTGATATCCTAGAAGTAAAAGATAAAATAGTCATTGAAAGAATCCACCAATTACCTCCTGAAAGAGACCCCAAAATGAAAACTCTAAGGAAAATTGTAGCTAAATAAAGATAAAGGAGAAAATATCACAAGCAGTAAGAAATAATTGAAATATCAAAAGGCCCACAAAGGATTGCCCAGGACCTAACAGCTTCCACTTTAAAGAATTGAAGGACTATAATATTCCAGAAGACAAAGGAGCTTGAATGACAACCAAGAAATATCTACCCAGGAAAACTAAGCATAATCTTTCAGGGGAAAAGATGGACATTTAATGAAATGGGTATTTGTTTTTATTGTTTTTGATGAAAAGACCACAGCTAAACAGGAAATTTGGTTTTCAAATATAAGATTCAAGAAAAGCATAAAAAGATAAAATGGGGAAGAAAAAACCCTATTTTTTAAAGATTAAAATATTTACATTGCTACATGGGAAGATGATAAGTGTTACTTGAGAACTGTACCTTAGTGAAATTAGAAAGGGGTGTGGGTATAAGTTAACATTAATATGATGATATAAAAAAGAAATTAGGGATGGAAAGGAATTGTACTGGAAGAAGAGGAAAGGAGAGCTAAAGTGGGATAAATTACATCACATTAAGTGGCACAAAAGTTAGATTACAGTTGAGGGAAAAAAGAAAGGTAATGAGCATTATTTGAATCTTAATCTCATTGGATTTGGTCAGAAAGGGGATATCATACGTACTTAGTTTGGCGTACAAATTTGTCTTACCCTATAGGGAAATAGGAAAAGAAAGGGGAAAGAAAAGGGGGAGGCTAGAAGGGAGGGCAGAAGCAAAAGGAGAAAGGAATAAGAAAAGGGTGGCTGAAAAAGGGGAGGACAAATTACAGGATGTAGTGGTCAGAAGCAAAATACTATTGAGGAAGAAAATGGTGAAAGGACAGAGAAAAGTATAACTAGAGGACAAATAAGATAGTGGGAAATAGAGTTTGTAATTTTAACTGTGAATGTGAATGGGATGAACTCTCCCATAAAATGAAAGTACATAGCAAAGTGGATTAAAAGCCAGAATCCTACAATAAATAAGTTGTTTATAAGAAACAAATTTGAAGCAGATAGGTGTTTACAAAGGTAAAAGGCTGAAGCAGAATTTGTATGCTCCAGCTGAAGTAAAAAAAAAAAAAAAAAACCGATAAGAAGCACAGGGTAGCAATTCTGATCTCAGAACAAGCAAAAGTGAAAATATATCTAATTAAAAGAGATAAAGAAGGAAACTACATTTTGCCAATAGATAGTGAAGTAATAGCAATTTGAAACATATGTATCAAATGATATAACATCCAAATTCCTAGAGGAGATGTTAAGTGAATTGCAAGAAGAAATAGATACCAAAACTATACTAGTGGGACATCTCAACCTCCTTCTATCAGAACTAGATAAATCTAACCACAAAATAAACAAGAAAGAAGTTGAGGAAGTAATTTTAGAAAAATTTAAGAAAAGATAGAGTATGACAGATCTTTGGAGAAAATTGAATGAATATAGAAAAGAATATGTCTTTTTCTCAGCAATAAATGGCACTACACAAAACTGACCATGTATTAGGACATAACAACCTCACAAACAAATGCAAAAAGACAGAAAGAGTAAATTAATTATTTTCAGATAATAATGCAATAAAAATTACATTCAATAAAGGGCCATGGAAAAATAGACCAAAAATTGTTTGTAAACTAAACAATCTAATCCTCCATTTGGTATTGGCTTAGAAATAGATTAGTTGATCAGTGGAAAAGGTTAGGTTCACAAGACAGAATAGTCAACTATAGCAATCTAGTGTTTGACAAACCCAAAGATTCTAAATTTTGGGATAAGATTTCATTATTTGATAAAAACTGCTGGGATAACTGGAAATTAGTATGGCAGAAATTAGGCAAGGACCCACACTTAACACCACATACCAAGATAAGATCAAAATGGGTCCATGACCTAGGCATAAAGAACAAGATTATAAACAATCTAATCCTAAAGAATGAGTTGGAGAAACAAATCATAGAAATAATCAATAATTACATCCAAAAGAATGACAATAATGAGACAACATACAACAACTTTGGGATAAAGTCAAAATTGTTTTTAGGGGAAATTTTTTATGTCTAGATGCTTACATGAATAAAATACAAAAAAAAAAAAAATCAATGAACTGGCCATGCAACTAAAAAAAAAATCTAGAAAAAGAACAAATTAAAAAATCCCAATTAAATATTCTGAAATTCTGAAAATCAAAGGAGAGATTAATAAAATAAAAATTAAAAATCTATTGAACAAACAAAACTAAGAATTGGTTTTATGAAAAAATCAATAAAATAGATAAAGTTTTGGTTAATTTGATTAGAAAAAAAAAAGAAAAAACTTTTTCATCAAAAAATGAAAAGGATCAATTTACCACTAACGAAGAAAAAATCACAACAATAATTAGGAACAATTGCCCAATTGTATGCCAATAAATCTGATAATTTAAGTGAAATGTATTAATATTTGCAAAAACATAGAAATGTAGATTGCCTATATTAACAGGTGGAAAAATAAATTATTTAAATAATGCCAGTTTATTTTATTTTTCTTTCTTTTCTTTTTCTTTTCTTTTCTTTTCTTTTCTTTTCTTTTTTTTTTTTTTTTTTTTTTTTTTTGGCAATTGGAGTTAAGTACTTGCCCAGGAAGTGTTAAGAAAGTGTTAAGTATTTGAGGCCAGATTTGAACTAATAGTCCCATTTTAGAAAAAGAAATTGAATACTCTATTAATGAACTCTCCAAGAAAAAAAATCTCTAGGGCCAGATGGACTTACCAGTAGATTTTGCCAAACATTTAAAGAAAAATTAATTTCTGATTTTTCAGTCAAAACATAAATAATATATAAATATGTTTTAAATGATGTTTATTTCTTCTTTTATTTTCAGGATTTCTATTTTAATTTCTGTTTTAGTATTTTTAGTTGCATTCTCAATTCACTGATCTGTTCTTTCTCTTTATTGTTAATGAAAGTGCTTGGAGATATGTGACCACTTGTAATCATAACAAAATGCTTCAAATTACTACTAATTAATTGAATTATGCAAATTAGACAAATTCTGATATTTTACTTTGCCACCATCAGATTGGCAAAAGTGACCAAAAAGGAGAAGATTAATTGTTGGAAATGCTAAGGGAAAATAGGCACATTAAAGCACTGTACATGGACCTTTGAATGACAACTATTCTAGAATTCATTTTTGAATTATACATAAAAAGTTATGAAGCAGTGAATGCTTTTGATCCGGCTATATCATTTTTAGACATGCACCTAAAACAATTTTAAAAAATAAGAAAAAGAAAATAAGAAAAATAAGAAATCACAATGTGATAATAGCAGCTCTTTTTATAGTGGCAAAAATCTAGAAACCAAAGCATGTTTATCAATTGTGGAAGGTTGAAAAATCTGTGATATTTGAATATAGTAGAGAACTACTGTGCTACCAAAAAAAAAAAAAAATGAAGAAATGGATGATGTCAGAGACATGAAAAAGTTCTATGAACTGATGCAAAGTAAAGTAAACAGAACCAGAAAAACAATTTATAATTTCGATATTGTAAAAAAAAAAAATGGATAATTTTAAAGACTTTTAAAAACTGGTAAAGAACAATGAGCAGAACCAAGAAAACAATTTGAAAAACAATACTGCAAAGACAAATGACTTTGAAAACTATAATAACTATGATCAATACAATAACATCCATGATTCCAGAGGATTAATGAGAAAATCTAATGTCATCATCCCAACAGAGGTAATAGATATGAGACAGAATGAGACATTTTTATTTTTACATATAGTCAATAAGATAATTTATTTTGCCTATGAAACTTTTTTAAAGGAAGTTTTTTGCTATTTTTTTATCTTAGTGGGGGTAGAGGATAAAATAGATTGCTGTTAATTAAATTCTGGAAGAGATATGGGAAAATAAATACACTAATGCATCATTGTGAAATTATGAACTAGTCCAATTATACTAGAAAACAATTTTTAACTATGCCTAAAGTTTTATAAAACTGTGCACCTATTTGTTCAGAAATATTGTTTCAAATTCTATACCCAAAGAGATCACAGGAAAAGAAAAAGAAAAATGATGCCTATGTACAAAAATATTTTTAGCTGCTCTTTTGTAGTGGTAAAGAAAGGGAAATGAGGGTATACACATCCGTGGGAAATGACTGAATAAATTAGGGCATATAGATGTGTGGTGTTCTTCTTTTGTATATGAAGGTTCTCTCTGGGAACAGATTTCTTGGGGAGGTTTTCTGGAGGCAGCCTTAGTTTTAGTTAAAAGTAATAATCACTCCAAATACAGCCAGCTGATAAAAGTTCAAACATTTATTTCTTCTCTCTTTCCTTGGGCCTGATTAGCTTAGAGGCCTATCTCTCTGCTTGGTTCCAAGAGCTCTTGCAGATTTGTTCTTTGCTTCTGCCTCTGGTTCCTTCAGCCTCCGGCCAGCAGAAAGGGGGAAGATGGAATGAATCTCTCTTGCCACAGAGAGGGCTTTTCTTGAATTGACTTGACACTCCCCTCACAATCTTTTCAGCTGAATTCCTTGACTGGCTCACTGAAGCTCTATTTATGCTCCTTCTCCAAGAGTGGGATTATGGGTTTCCTCCCAGAGTGCTCTCTGGCCCTAAGAGCTTCAAGAGAGGTGTGAATTCACAAAGTTACAAAGTTAGCTTTGTGAATCTCCCATACTTGTGAACTCCAATGAGTACTTAAATACTTCTTGCTTAAATGAGCTCTCTAAAGGTGTGAACACAAGCATTGTTTCTATCAGTTGTACTTAGTACCTTGTTTCTTTTGATCCATAACATCTCCTTGTAAGATCAGCTCAATCATACTGAGCCATGCTAAATTAGATAATTATTTCTCTATCAACTCTAATGACTTAACAGTTTGTAAAGATTCCAACATAGATGTAATGGAATTCAATTATACTGTAAGAAATTTTGAAGAGGATGGTTTCACAGAAACTTATGGATCAGGAGAACAATATAGGCAGTGATAGCAACATTGTAAAGATAATAAACTGTGAATAACTTAGTAACTCTGATCAATACATGGATGTACTAATACATGATTCTACCCTGATTTCAATGGACTCAATGATAAAAAAAAAATACTATCCATCTGTAGAGAGAAAACTGATAAACTCTGAATGTAGACTGAAATATGTGTGTGTGTGTGTTTGTTTATTGTCCTTGATTTCCCCCCCTCAAGAACATGATTGATGTGTATTCCATGTCTTCTTATGTATAATTGGTACCCTAATTCTTGTCTTTGGTTGGAAAGAAACTGGAGATATAAGGAGAATTGGGAACTGAAAATTTTAAAAATTAAAAAAAAAAAAAAAAACACAAGTTGAAGTGCTACCGATGTGAGCTGTTCCATATACTTTCAGATTAGATTACTGTGTTGTTAGTTTTGCTTAATTACTTTTTTGTTTATTTATTTGTATTTTATTGATTTATTTTTTTAAAAGACCTCTCCTGAAATGGGGCAATCTTTCAATATATGTAATGTAAAAAATGGAACATGTATAATTTTTTTTTAAAAAAAGAAGGAATAAACTCAAAAGTTTATAGGAGTACTTTAAAAATATTCTCAAGAATATCAAATCCAAGAATTAGCTGAAATTAATAAGGAAAGTTTTTTTTTAATTTTCTTATTTTTGTTTTAACCATAAGGAGGAAAAGAGAGTAATAAAAGAAGGGATAAGACCATTTTTTGGATTGGAAGGGGTAATGTTATTTAATGAAAGAAAGAGACAGATTTGCCTAATTCTTATTCTAATGCTGCTTTTTTTTTCCTGAAAAGAAAATAAGCTGATATATAAGATAAGTAAGGGTACAGTAAGAGAGTACTTAGTTGGCTTTGATGATCTCAAGTCAGGTGGATTAGTCAAATTATATCTCTAAGTAACTGAAAGAATCACCATATATGATGGAGGGCCACTATTAGTGATGCTTAAAAGTGGTAGCAAATGGAAGAAGTATCATAGAACCAGAAAAAGGACAAATATTGTCCTGATTTTTTTAAAAAGAGGGATAATAGTAGGCTGGAATGTTTACACTTAAAGCCTTAGTTTGACTTTCACTTCAGGTAAAATTTTAGAATGTATTAATAAGAGCAAGAATTATTATAGCACAGAAAGCTACCTTCAAAATATAGAAGACATTGTTTTAAACCTTACTTATGACTTATTCTAGTAATATAACTAGGAACAGTTTAACACTTTAGTATCCTAAGACAACTAATTCTCAAATAGTATTAAATTACTCTATCAGTAGGAGGACTAGGAATTCTCTATACAAATGAAAGCATGAGGCCAGAAATGATTTTAAAATATGTTTAAAGAGAAAAAATAATGGCTACATCAAGAAAAACATGCCACATTAATCTTATTTTTCTTTTTCTTTTTAAAATTTTTGACATAGCTACTAAGCTAGTTGATCAAGGAAATGATTTAGGTATATTTAGGTAGGTTTTAGCAAAGCATTTGAAGTCTTTCATGCTATTTTTGTGAAAAAGATGGAACATGGTATATTAGACAATGCACTGAGTGGATTGATTCGTAAATAATTGGATAGATAAAGTTCAAAGGGTAGTAAACAAGGGTTTGATGACAAAATTGGAATATGTAATTGGGTGCCATAGTGGCTATAGTGCTAGGCTTCAAATTAGAAATACTCATCTTCTTGAGATTGAATCTAACCTCATATACTTATTAACTATGTAATTCTGAGCAAATCATTTAACCTTGTGCTTCAGTTTCCTCATCTGTAAAATGAGCTGGAAAAGGAAATGAGAAATTACTGTAGTGTCTTTATCAAGAAAACTCAAATGGGATCTTGAAAAGGTGGACATGACCAAAACAACTGTTGAACAACAAATTAGAAGTCTCTGGTGTATCATTCTAGGGATCTGTGTTTGATCTTTTGCTCTTAAGAATTTTTATCTATGACTTAGATAACATCAGAGCAAAGGTGTTGTTTTTGTTCTTTTTAAGAAGGTCAATGACATCACAGAGTGATATCTTAACTTCTCAGTGAATTGGATTTAAGTGAAGGAGAATTCTACAAAGTCATCACTTTCACTGTGTCTTCCAGATTCATCAAAGTCAAGTGGCAAGGCACAAGCCTAGATAACTGGCCATGGCCTAGGATGCAGTGGATGACCTTGGGGTGTTCAATGTTTGACCAAGCTCTAACTGCTCTATAGCACCTAATTTAGTCACCCTCATGACCATTGCAATGAATTATTCGCAATCATCCATTCTACCAGGGGAAGTCTTCATACAATTAGAGTAGACACTCCTCTCCCAATTCACTAATGCATTTGAGGTACAGCTATTGCTTAATCCATTTGCCAAGATGGTTTACTGGAATGTGGCCACTGTTGAGCATGCTACAACTTCTTGGAACCACAAATAAGAGTTAAGTACTAAGTGGACACCAAAGGTAGATAAATCTTTCAGTGTTATGCAGGTAAATCTTCAAGAGCAATTTCTTCAGAAAGCAAAATGTCTGTACTATATACTTAAGTTTCCATCATTTAAATCTAGGCATTCAACAAAACAATAAACCAAGCCTTTATTTGTGACATTTGCCAGTTTCCATGGGGGAAAATATTCATACCGACCATTTAACAATCAACTTTTTAAAGCCCATGTAAGCTGGATTCTGCACACTCTTGGATATTTATAAAATTTACAAATGATTAAAGTTAAGAATAATTAATCCCATATATGGTACATTGAGAATGATCATTGAGAATCCAATGAGGCAAAGCTCAATAGACATAAAAATAAAGTCATATATTTGGATCCCTCATAGTCCTTTTAAAAAAAAAATTAGGTTTTACAGGCACAACATGGAGCACATATGGTCATGCAACTGAATATTTGATCCTTGCAATTTCCATGAAATATTGTTGTAATTATATTCCCATTTCACATTTGAGGAAACTGAAGCAAGCAGAAATTAAGTGACTTAAACAGGTTCATACTGCTAGTAAGTATCTGAGGTGAGATTTGAACTTAGGTCTTTCTGATTCTAGGCACAGCACTCTATCCACTTTGCCACCAGCTGCCTTGGAGAAGTTGCTACAATAGAAATTTATGATTGATATAAGTAAAAACTTCCTCGTAATTAGAGCTATTTCAAAGTTATATATTGTCTGCCTTGAGAGGTGCTATGTTATTTTCACTGGGATTATTCAGAGACAGATTGTATGTTCACTTGTAAGGTCTATTGCTGCAGAAATTATTTTTCACATATGGATTAGATTAAATGGCCTTTCACATCACTTCCAACTGTTAAGTTCTGGGTTCAATTGTTATGTGCCATCTGCTTAGAAAGATGAGAAGGTATCTGGGCCTTGACAGAATAGAAGCTTTCAAAGAGCTGCTATGGAGAATGTGATAGATAGTCAAGAATAAGATCATTGTCACTCAGTAATGAAGCCTCCATTGAAATCACACAATATGGTTTGTAGTGTACCCAGGCTGCAATGTAATTTGACTGCTACCAGGGGTAAACAGTTCAGGAATATGAGTGGAGAAAGGAAAAGATGGGGACTGATTTAGATTTGAGGGATAAGTCTAGCAGTGAAATATGGTAAGACAAAAAAGGACAGATAATCAAGAAAAAGCAATGTACAGTTATAATATGGTTGACAATAGGATCAAGATTCTTAAAGAAAGTAAGGCTATAGTAGGAGCAATAAATTAGGAGAACAGGGATTAATGGACTGGAGATTGTGAGGTGACAAAGAATAAATTTAAGAGGGTTGAGGCAGAAGGAGAGGTAGAAGAATAAGAAACTACAATTAAAATGGGGAATTTCAGAAGTCAGAATCATAACAATGACTAAGTTATTGGTGGAGGTGAGATTTAAGTATGACCTTCCCTATAAATTATCAATGTATTGTGAGACAATAAGTGATAGGCATTTAAGAGTTTGATAAATTGGAAGGCCAGGATAATTGGGGACTGGATAACAAGTTCTAAAATTACCTAATCATCTTACAACTGGACTGCTAAATTAATGTTTGAATCAGACTGTGCCCATCTTTCAATTCTTTTGATTTTAAACCATCCTACAGAGAGGTATCACAGAGATTCAGCTATTTAGTTCCCTTCTTTAGCATAGCTTTACAACAGAGGACCCAATGAATTGTAGATGTTGGCCCAAGTTCCAGATTTGAATTCATAGTTAAGAAAGAAGTCATAAAGCATTAAAAGAAACACTAGATTGTGGCCATATAGTTGATGTATAACCAAATCAAACAGAATTCTGACTCTAACCGCAGTCATTTATACAAATGGCTTGACTTTGATACCCTGCCACCTCCTAGTGTTCTGTTTATAATAAGTGGGTAGAGGTTTTAATATACCGTGTTTCCCTGATAATAAGATACTTTCTTATTATTTTTTTGGACAGAAAAACACCACACCAGAGGGCTTATTTTCAGGGGAGGGCTTATTTTAATAAACATTGACAGCAATTTTAATAAACAGGTAAATGTGAACAAAAAAAGTACCTTTATTCAATAATAATCATGTCATCTTCTTCAACAACATCGTCATAAGTGTTCATACCCTGAATTCCATCCTGGATGTCTTGCACCTCTATTTCCTTCAGAAGAAGTGGATCCAATCTGTCATGTCCAGCAATATAGCTCTCTTTAAATGAACATGTCTTGTCCAGATAACCTGCTCGTAGTGCCTTGGTGACATAGCTGGCAGTAATTTTATCCCATGACTTCTTCACCCAAGTCATGACTTCTTGCAGACAGGGCTTCACAAAGTTTCCACGCTGATTTCTTTCCATTCTATTTTCAATGTAGTCATTGACTTCCATGCGCAAATGGTCCTTGAATGGCTTGTTTATTGCAATATCAAGGGTCTGGAGATAGTCAGTCATTCCTGCAAGAATCATTACTTGATCTATTCTTCTCTCTGCAAGGAAGTTCTTCATTTCTTGGTCTCTTCCACAAATATATTCTTCTCATAACTCAATGTTTAACTATATCAGGACATTTGCTTTCTAACTATATATTAAATTTGTTGGAGTTCTTAGTAGGTATTTATCTCAAAGAAAGTGAACTTAAGATACATAAATAAAGCACTCATCAATAAACATAAATGTTCCTACTCATATTGCATTTAAAATACAACCCATTTTATGAAGATTTAATAACATCAACATGTCAGGTTATTTATGAATACTTTCTAAAAATTGGATTTAATAAATGGAGTATTATTCACTTCTTTTTTTCTGAATGAGAAAACATCACTATCATCTCTGTCTCTTTATTATTATTATTATTATAACTTTTTATTTACAAACCATATGAATGGTTAATTTTTCAACACTGACCCTTGCAAAACCTTCTGTTCCAATTTTCCCCCTCCTTCCCCACACCCTATCCCCTAGATGGCAGGTAGTCCAATACATGTTAAATATATTAAAGTATATGTTAAATGCAATACATGTATACATATTTATACAGTTATCTTGCTACACACACACACACACACAAATCGGATCTAGAAAGAAAGTAAACAAACCTGAGAAGGAAAACAAAAATGCAAGCAAACAATAATAGAAAGATTGGAAATGCTATGTTGTGGTCCACGCTTATTTCCCATACTTCTCTCTCTGGGTATAGCTGATTCTCTTCATTACTGAACAATTGGAGCTGGTTTGAATCATTTCATTGAATCTCTCTTGAAGAGAGCCACATCCATCAGAATTGATCATCATATAGTATTGTTATTGAAGTGTATAATGATCTCCTGGTTCTGCTCATTTCATTTGGCATCAATTCATGTAAATCTCTCCAGGCTTCTTTGAAACCATCCTGTTGGTCATTTCTTATAGAATAATAATATTCTATAACATTCATGTACAATGTTTTATTCAGTCATTCTCCAATTGATGGGCATCCATTCAATTTCCAGTTTCTAGCCACCACAAAAAGGGCTGCCACAAACATTTCTGAATATGTGGGTACCTTTCTCTTCTTTACGATCTCTTTGAGATATGAGCCCAGTAGTAACACTGCTGGAAAAAAGGGTATGCAGAGTTTGGTAACTTTTTGAGCATAGTTCCAAATTGCTCTCCAGAATGGTTGGATTCATTCACAATTCCATCAATGTCCCAGTTTTCCCACATCCCCTCCAACATTCATCATTATCTTTTCCTATTATCTTAGCCAATCTAAGAGGTGTGTAGTGGTAATCTCAGAGTTGTCTTAATTTGCATTTTTCTGATTAATAATAATTTGGAGCACCTTTTCATATGACTAGAAATAGTTTCAATTTCTTCATCTGAAAATTGTCTGTTCATATCTTTTGACCATTTATCAATTGGAGAATGGCTTGATTTCTTTGATTTGAATCAATTCTCTATAAATTTTGGAAATGAGGCCTTTATTAGAATCTTTGACTATAAAATTTTTTTCCCAGTTTATTGCTTCCCTTCTAATCTTGTCTGCATTAGTTTTGTTTGTACAAAAACTTTCTCTCTGTCTCTTGATACACACATATACACTTGTGTGTATATTCATATTTATATGATGTTTTCCCTAAAATCTAACCAACTTGGGTGATGTAGTTGAAAGCATATAATACTTTGACTTCTGGCTATGTTATTAAGTATATATGTAGTCTTAGAAATTGAATTCCAACTTACTAAGTCTTATTTTCCTTGTTCTGTAAAAAGAAGGAAATGGATTAGATTTTTTAGTTCTAAATCTTATGGTTCTATTATGTTATGTACATTCCTAGATCTTTGTAAAAAGGTGATGTCTTTAAGTGAGCAAATCAATTAGCCTTTTTGAACATGTCAATTAACAAGTCCTACTAATAAAGGAATTTAAAACAAAAAATAGGGGCCGCTAGGTGGTGCAGTGGATAGAGCACCATCCCTGAAGTCAGGAGTACCTGAGTTCAAATCTTGTGTCAGACATGTAACACCCTCAGTAAGTCATTTAACCCCAATTGCTTCAGGAGAAAAAAAAAAGAAAACAAAAAAATGATACATGTTGCTGTTAGAGACTTTTAAGGAGCAATTTCTCCTTTCATTGATAGCAGAATTTAGTTTTTTTTTTTTTTTTTTTTTTTTTTTTATTATTGTTTTTTCTGGGGTGAGGAGAGGGCCTGCCTCTATAATTTTCCTGGAATAAGAAAAACTCAGAAAGGAAATATACCCTACAAGTTTAGCTAGGCATTTGCTCTGCAAATTATATTCTCATACCATTTCCTGAAGACATTGATCAATTAATGACTTACTCAGGATCACACAAATAATAAACACCAAATGTGGCCCAGAAACCCAATTTTTTATTCTATAGGCTATTTCTCTGTGCTGTTATCTGCCTTTTAAAAGTTGGGCTCATTTTTTTTTCCTTTTTCTTTTCTTTTGTTTAGTCTATCCCGACTTCATAAAGAATGTACATTTTGATCTGGTTCTCATTGATTGACCAACAATAGGTCCCAAGCAAAGCCCTGCTTGTTCACTCTTTGAGCTCTAATTAGCTCAGAGTAACTATAAATACCTATTGTGCCCATTTTAGCCAGTAACCCCTGAGGGTCTTCCCCTTACCAGACATATTTATATATTTTATGTTTTATATATATATATATATATATATATATATATATATACATACATATATGTATTTATATATACATTTTTCAACTTGATAAAAGAGGATATTCTCTGATTCATTTCTTATCTTGATTACTGATTGGACAACTGATTCAGTCAAACCAAGACCCGTTAATGACCTTAGCTTTAAAAAGGCTAAGATGTCCCACCCAAGGCCAACTCTAACCATGCTGATCTATGATACTGATAATAGCCTTCCTTTATTTAAATCCAATTCACTAGCATGTCATAGTGTCATCACCGTGATGTCATGGTCCTCTTCTAGAATGAAAGACAAACAACAACAATCTAGCCTCCCAGAAGTATATATTTAAAAGGAAGGAGTCAATAGCTACAAGAATCAATAAGAATCAAACTATTTTCCAGAGTTCTTCCAGCATGCCTTATATTCTTAGTAGTGCTTGCACAGAGTAGGCACTTGAAAAATATGAACTGAATTGAAATGAAATATATATTCATCCACACTGAAAGTTCTCTGGACCATATTGTCTGGCCTTCCACTTACTTCTTCCTTCCCAAAATGTATGAAAAGTATTCCCACAAATGGTACTGTGATTGGAGGCAATTTTGCAAGCTGACTAAGCAGTCACCAGTCACCCACACAAGCAAGTGACAAGTGAACCAATCTGTGAAAAAAGTCACACTAAATATCATAGTTTCACAACTGAAAAATCAAACCAACAGTCATGTTTCTTTTTTTTTTTCATGTAGCTTTGTCTTTTGTTAATGGAACAATGGCTTCTCTTCTGCAGATTATGGTGGATACACCATACAAGCCATTTCTAGATCAAGAATATCCCCATTAAAAAGTATGGATGAGGAGAAGAAGAGGAAATATGAAAATGAAAATTATATTTAAAATGTAATGTAAACATCTTTTTATTAAATTTCCAAAAAAGAATGTCCAATATAGGCTGTCTACTTGTATTTCATTGCAATGGTAAATGAGAATGATTGGACATCATTTGAAAATATATTCATATTCATATTACTTACTTGTTGGTTTGTTTTTCATTATTGACACATAACTACAACATAGAAGACAGAATAATAGTGTAAAAAGAATACAGGGTCAAAAATCAGAAGATTTGGGTTGAACTTTCAGATAGTCTACTAAGGTTGTAGAAAGAATCAGTAGGCATTTTCAAAATTCAAGTATAACAAAACCCTTCATTTTACTAATGAGAAAACTAAAATTCAGAGCAGTTCTTTGACCTTGCTCAAGATAAAACTGGTAGAAAATGGCAGTGTTTCAATTAGAACTCAGGACCTATTACTTTAAAATCTGTATTTTTCCCCACAGTACTATACAGTAGTAGATATTGTATGATTGTGGATAAATCATTTCCTCTTTTTAGGCTTCTTTATACATGAAATGAAGGATTTGAACTAGATCATCTCTAAGCTCAACATTATAATTCAACGTTATAAACTCAACAAATATTCATTAGGTACTTAATATCTGTGTGAGAGATTTTGCTAGGTCCTGAAAATACTAAGATAAAATAAGATACAGGAACCATCACTGTCTTGGCACGTCTTATAGTACAGATGGTGAGCAGTGAAGTAGAAAATGCACTTCCCAAGTCAGAGATGCTTATAGATCAATAATTTTCACTCACTAAAGAACTAGAAAAAGAAGCAAAGTGGAAGGAGTTGATGAGTTTCAGAAGCCAAGATACTTTGCTCTGTTGAGATTCTTGATTACCAAGCTCATATGCCTATCAACCAGTCTTAAACAAGGCTAATTGTGTGATAAAATGATATAAAAATTAAGAAACTATGCAAAGTGTTTTGAATTAAAACTGCATTTGATTTCCATTAAAATATATATACTAGTGGGGTAGCTGATGTCACAGTGGGTAGAGTGCCGGCCCTGAAGTCAGGAGAACCTAAGTTCAAATCTAGCCTCAGATACTTAATAATTCCTAGTTGTATGACCCTGGGCAAGTCACTTAACCCCAATTGCCTCAGCAAAATTATATATATACTAGTTTCAGCAATAACTTTCATTGACCTATACTTACTTTCTAAGCTATCTCTTTAAAAGATAATATTTCAGCATTGGAAGGGATATCAGAGGGCTTATTACAGGATGAGGAAACAGATGGGTAGAGATTTTAAGACTTTCCCAATGGAACAGATGTGACAGAAACAGGATTCAAACCTGTATCTTTTAACTTTAGTTTCAGTGTTCTCCCTTCCCTAAACCTATTTTTCTGTCATGTCTTCTGAAAATTTTAAATCCTTCATTGATTTGTTTTTATACATAAGGAGTTAAATTATATACATTTCTTTCACCCAGCAATTGAATTCATATCATCATTCCTCCAGTTGCTGCCCTAATCCAGAACCACCAGGTGAATGTTAACTCTTCTACCCTAATAGGACATCCTGACTTTGTCAGTTCAGAATCAAAGGGGCAACTAATCTCAACAATGATTAATATATAGTTAGAAGTAGCAAGAGAATGTGGGAGCATGCTCAGGTTTCAATGCAGATCCTATGTGCAGGCAGAAAAAAAAATCTATTTGTGCTTTTGAATAAGGAGCATAGTCCATGTCCATGTTGACTAGAAGGCCCTAGGAGTAGGGGGTGTGGTACTCTACATATATTCTCTAGATGGCAGAATATGATTAAAACACATATTCGGTGTATCTTTTTCTCTCTCTCATGAAGAATATCCTCTTAAATAATGTTCACATTATAGGAAAATATAACATATAATTTAACAATAATATATTCATCTAATATACAAAACTGGGATGATTTTTGTTGTAGTGGACCATGGGACAAAAAAGTGTCTGGTTTTCTGAGCCTATAAATCATGCTTAAATCTCCCTGTTCTCAAAATTCTTCTATACCTGACTCTTTCAAAGTTAGAATGTTCTGTATTACATGATACCATGACTGTCTGAACTTCACCTAACTTGTGCTTATAAAATACCTGGCCCTCTTTAGCCTCCCAGAGCTAGTCAGATGCATTAATTGTTTACAGGCTTAGGAGTCCCACTGTCTATTCAGGAGCAGTACCTTTCCAATTCAGGGCCTGTTGGCCTCTCAAAGCATCATCACAGATTTTCTCCAATTTCTGACATTGCCTGAAAACATCACCTGCAATTCTTGAGAAAACGTGGGTTATATCACACCCCCATTCTTTCTTTCCATGATTAAAGGATTAAAGGACCTGTTGGAGTTGGAGTGGGCTGGAGGCATTGACCTTGTGTTCTTTCTTTCTTGAATGTGTTCTTAGTCTTAAATATCTCTAATTAATCCACATAACCTTCCCTTTGCCTAGGAAAGGATAAGAACCTGTGATTTTGGTAGTGTAGGAAACTTCCATGGCAGGAGACTATTTTTATAAATGCAAGTCTTCACTCTGCAATTTATAATCTTGAGTTTCCTAGAGCACAGATTCTTAAACTTTTCCCACTTGCAACTCCTTATGCCTTAGAAATTTTTATTTAAGTTATTCATAAAAACCATAGGTATACAAATCAAACATTTATCAATAAATCATAAAGAAATTTATTTTAAAACAATTCTTTGCTTTTATTTACCATTTATTAAATTTACCATTTATTAAAGATGAAAGCAGACTTGCATAGTAATGATATGGATGTGTTTATTTTTACATAAAGAATTAAATACTGGCAGAATATTTGATAAATTTTACTTTAGCCAAATTTTTCATGCCCCCCCCCCCACATTCAGTTATAAGCTTTCATACAGGGCTGTGAACCACAGTTTAAGAAACTGGAAGTAGAAATGTCAGGTGTTTATGCAGCATGATTGTAAATATGCTTTTTAAAAAATGTTCCTCCTTTCCTGGATCCCTGAGATTCTTTTGAATTGGGTCTTTCAATTAAACTCAAAAATATAACTATGACATCAGGCAAAATTCATTGTTAAATATCAACCATATATAAGTTACTTCAAATGTACTATCCACCTATCTAGGCAGATAGCAGAACATTAATTTTGCCAAATATCTAATTTTGATTATGGTCAGATCTGTACTCTAATATTGAAAAAATATTATCTTTTTAAAGGTCCATACCACAAGCAATAATATGTGTAATAAGTAATTTTACAAAGTTCTTCTGGTATTCCCAAGTACAAAATACTTTAGACAGAAAAATCTAATAAAGTGCAATTTGTTGTAGATATAATTTTGCTAATTATTTCCTAATTACATTTTAGTTTAATTCAGGTGATACTTGAGAGTTTTGTGGGCCATACATTTGACATTTCTGGTGTACTATATAAATGTGCCTGACTTTAAGAAAATTCTACATATGATTAAAAACAAACTGACAAAATTTGGGCCAGTGTGATAAATGGAGAAAATATTACGAGCAGATCTATTAATTAAAATTATGCTTCTTCATCAATTATAATCATTTGTTTGAAACTTGGTCTCCTTTACTAAGTATAATGATTAGTTTATGTATTATAATATTAATATATGGCTATCATATCACACTACCTATTTTACAGAAAGGGGATAAGCTTCAGTCATTCTCCACACCCCACCAACCCTTCCTGAATCCTATACACAGGATTCTGATTGAGGAATATGCCAATAATTCTTTTCTCTTTGTGACCAGGGGGTCAAGAATACAGATGTAGAAATCTGATATATAAAAATCACATTTACATAAATAAAATGGGGTATTATTATTGACTCTGTGAAAAGACTCTATGCTTTAAAAGAGTATCCATCACAGAGATCTTTTAAATGTGTTTCCATACTACATTTAATATGATTTTTATTTATGAAAATTCCAAGGGTAGAAATGATTAATCTACTCTCCTGTAACTCTAATCACCAATTTTGTAACTCTTCCAATTAAATAACCTCCCCTGATCATCATTTTCTCATTTGTATTGTCTTCCCTCCTTAATATGTAATCTCTCAGTGGGCAGGAGCTGACTTTAACATAGTGATTAGCATACAGTGTATGCTTATCATTTTTTTTTCACTCATTCAAGAGCGTACGTAATGTCCAGAACAAGAAAGACTAATACTTTAATGCTTATTCCTCTGTAAAACTAAGGGGTTTGAGTAAGGGATAAGTAGGAGCTTTTCAAACTCCCAGATTTGAATTCTCCAAACACAGCAGGACCAGGTGGATAAAATGCTGGCCATAGAAGCAGAAAGACCTAGATTAAGTTTCCCACCTCAGATGTTTATTGAATGTGTGACCTTTGTCAAGTTGCTTTAATTCTCTGGGTTTCTCAGTTCCTTATCTGCAAAATGGAGGATTTTTGAACTTGTTACATTGAGGTCCTTTCTCACTCTAAATCTATGATCTTTCAGAGAGAATGGTCTAAGAAATAATTTCCATACTATTGTGCTATAAGAAATGATGAGCAGACACCCAGCAAAAGAACACTGGGAAATGAGTGTGGATCACAAAATAGCATCTACATCTTTCTGTTATTGTTTGCTAGCATTTTGTTTTTCTTCCCAGGTTATTTTTACCTTCTTTCTAAATCCAATTTTTCTTGTATAGCAAGACAACTATATAAATATGTATACATATATTGTATTTAACATCTACTTTAACATGTTTAACATGTATGGGATTATCTGCCATCTAGGGGAGGGGGTGGAGAGAAGGAGGGGAAAAGTTGAAACAGAAGTTTTTGCAAGAATCAGTGTTGAAAAATTACCCATGCATATGTTTTGTCAATAAAAAGCTATTAAAAAATTAGAAATGATGAACAGGTGGATTTTAGGATAACGTGTAAAGACTTACATGAACCAATGCTAAGTGAAATGAGCAGAACCAGAAGACCATTGTACACAGTAACAAAAACATTGTGCGGTGATAAACCATGATTGATTTAGTTCTTATACAATCATGCAAGACAATTCCAAGGGATTCCTGATGGAAATTGTTGACCACATCCAGAGAAAGAACTGGTAGAGTCTGAATGCAGATCAAAGCATACAACTTTTACTTTCGTGTGTGTGTGTGTGTGTGTGATGTGTGTGTGTGTGTGTGTGTGATTTTTTTTTTCTTTTGTTCTGTTTCTTCTTTCAAAACATGACTGATGTGGAAATGTTTCCCTGATTGTACATATATAACCTATATAAGATTGCTTGCCTTTTTGGGGAGTGGAAAAAAGGAAGCAATGAGAGAGAAAAATTTGGAACCCAAAATCTTATTTTAAAAGATGAATACTGAAAAATGCTCTATGGGTAATTGGAAAAAATAAAATACTATTTACATTTAAAAAGAAAGATATAATTATAGTACTCAGAAAGGCATCTAATATGACAGATCTAGGGCCAAAAGGGATCATAGGAAGTCTGTGGACTAACCCCTTCTAGTGAAAAACCTGAAGGCTAAAGAAATTGGGTTGCATGGGATCACTCAGTAATTATTTCACAGGATCCATAGCAGTGATGCTCATAGAAATTGTTAGGTGAAACTTTATCTAATTCCACTAATAGAGTTTTAGATTCTCATGCCATATTGTTTTATGTATACTTCTTTTCTTCTTACTCTCTCTTCACACTAACATGCCATACTTTAGTTATAAATTGAAGGCTATTATTCTCCATAATTAAAATTTTAAATTTGCATGTAACTTAAAAGTGATATTAATATTCTAAAACAAGAGGATTTTATTTTAGCCCATAAAAGCAAAATCTTGCTTTAGTTAAAATTGATGAAAGAATAAAGGTCATAAAACAGTTCTGGGTTTTAAAGTATATTTAACTTTCTTCCATGAAGACACTCATCTTATGCTTCCTCTGTAGAGAAATCCTGTAGAAGATTCTCTGTAGAGAATCATGTGAGATTTGTGATTGTGCTTTCTTTGCCTCATTTCTCTAGTCCTCACTATCTTGCCTATATTTTTACAAGTCAGGAAATTCTCTGTTCTTCATCATTCTTGTGTATCTCTCACTTTTCCCCTTTTGATTACTTTTCTGTGCCTGTCTCTAAATCATTACAGTGTATATGGGGAAATGATTCTAAAGTAAGTTGGATCATAGAACATAAGTAATAATGAGACAGTGTTGTATAATGGATTGAGCACTGGACTTGAAGTCAAGAAAACTTGGGTTGAAATCCTGTCTTGGACATTTATTAGTAATATGAATCTCAGCAAATTATTTATCCTTCCTCCATCTCAGTTTCCTCATCTGTAAAATTTAGGAAAGGGATTTGATAACGTATGAAATTCCTTCTAGTTATTAATCTCTAATCTTCTGATATGGATTAACAGTACTTCTAAATGCTGATTTATGGGACTCAGGAGCATGTACTTCAGTAATTGAGCAATACATGACCCTGAAAAAAATGGAAACCCAGCAGATAGTAGCAGAGGGACACTTGAATTTTACATGCCCAAGAAAATCACCTTGGTATTCTCAGGTATAAAAGAAACAGAAAACAGTATAATGTCATGATATGGGAATATTAGGAGCCTGGAAATATCAAAAATGGTAGGTGCCCCAGCCACACTTATACCCTGGCCACAGGTGTCCCTATATGAGTGAGCTCTATGCATGTACTCTTGGCACAAGAATTTCAAATGTATATGTCATTTACTTATGTGCCCTAGCCCACTTGTTCTCACCCATAGGCCTTCTGTCTTTGTTGGCATGACAATCTAAGAGAGTGTATAATCCCAGCAGGCATGAGTGGGGAGGAACAGGGAGAAAATAATTTCTTATCACTTTATTTATAAGACTGATTATATGTATTTTTAAACGTGTTTTCTGGCTGACTGGAAAAAAAATAAATCTATCAGTGAGAAGTTAAGGACTATATTTTTGTATACTTAATGAGTTAAATATGACTTGAACCTGATGTATCTTTCCAAAGACCCATACAAAAAGGACTTAGGTACTACATGCAATAATAGTTACAATTTATATAGTTTTTTTTTTTTTTTTGCTGAGGCAATTGTGGTTAAGTGACTTGCTCAAAGTCACACAGAAGTGTTAAGTGTCTGAGATCAGATTTGAACTCAGCTCTTCCTGACTTTAGGGCTGCTGCTCTGTCCACTGTACCACCTAGCTGCCCCTTCATATAGTATTTTTAAAGTTTGTAAAGCAGTCTATATGTGTATGTGTGTGTATATAAAACATATCATAAAAGTCTTATGAGAACTTGATGAAGTGCATATTATTACTTAGTTTTTAGATGAATAAATTGAGACTAAAAGAGATTAACGGATGGGTCCATAATTATAGCCTTGGTATTAGGAGCCATTTTGCTCATGGAGCTTACTGACTCAACATCTAGAACTTTATCTACTCTAGCACATTGCCTCTCCCTTCTTCTCTAGTCTATACATTTGTATTTCAGCGATCATGTTCTTTAACCATTCTGGTTGTCCTTTATCATCCAATTTACCTTGTTGTAGTTCTTCAGTGGTTTCAGTTATGTTTAGCTTTTTGTAACCTGATTTGAGGTTTTCTTGGCAAAGATACTGGAGTGATTTGCAATCTCCTTCTCCAGCTCATTTTTAAAGATGAGGAAACTAAGGCAAACAGGAATAAGTGACTTGCCCAAGGTTAAAGTAAGTGTCTGGGATTAGACTGACTCTCAGGTCTTCCTGACTCCAGGCCTGGCACTTTATCTATTGTGCCACCTAGATATCCCAGCTTACCTACAAATTTTATAAAATATGGTATTCAAAATTCATGTTTAGCCTGTTCATGGTAAAGTATAAGTGGAGCTTTAGATTTGTTCTGCAAATTAGAAACAAGATCATTTTATCTAGTTTACAGAATTAGCCTTTTTGACTACCATGTCACACTGTAATCTGCTGGAACCAGCTGGAATCAGTTCATGAGAGTCAATTGTCATTTTTTCCATTGTGAGCGTTTATACCTCAGAACTTGTTTTTGGTTGCTACAAGTGTTTTGATTTATTATTTTATTGGTTATCTAGATTTGAGAAAGTAATGAAGAAAAATGTCAATAATGCAGATTAAACTTAAAATAGTGCAAAGATTCCTTTTTTGTCCAGAGATATGATTGTTAAATATTTACCAGTATACCCTTCCAGTTGACTCATATTGAGTTTGTCATCCATTAATATCCAAGATCATCTTCCAAGAACTTTTGTCTAGTGATATTTCCCCCATCCTGTTTTTATGAATCTTATTTAAAAAAAAAAACACAATTGTAAGCTTTATTCATATCCCTTTTATCTTTTTAAATTTGGCTTAATATTCTAACTTTTGGATCAGGACACTTTTATTAAATATTTTAGCTATTTTAACAAGCTTTATGTCATTTGTAAATACGATCAATAAGTAGTCTGTATCTTCATCCAAGTCACTGATGAAAATGGTAAACAATAGCATCTAGGACCTTGGAGACTTCTTCCCCAGGGTGATGAATACTCTTTTTGTCTGATCATTGAAATAGTTTTGAGTGTACCTAACTGGACTGCCATCTTTGGGCTGGAACAGCTCCCAAAGTTCTACTATATTCACATGTATGCATAGGAGAATTGTGGCAAATGGTTTGCTGAAATTTCATTATATCTAAAATGTTTCTGTGATCTATTCATCTGTTTATTTTGTTTTTTAAAAAAAATGTTTGTTTGACATGACTTGATATTGATAAAAATGATAAAAATCAATTTGGCCCTCTATGTCCTAGAATTTCATCAGTACAAGAAATCAAACTCACTATTATAACATCTACTCTCTGCCCTTTTTGAAAAATTGGGACATCATTTGTCATTCTATAATTCTGGAGCATTCTTCAATTCTCTGAATTATTTCAAAAGTCTATAATCACATCTGACAGTTAATTCTGTACTCTAGAATTTCATTCAATTGGGCCTGATGATTTGAATTCATGATGAGCAGTTAGGTATTGCCTTCTATCTTCTCATTTGTAATAGATTTACACCTCCTATAAACCACTTTTGTTCTATCATTCTCAGGATTTCATCATAGAGAGAGTAAGAAGCAAGTTGAATATCTTTAATGGAAAGTGGTAATTTAAATTTGGGGACAAGATTGGACAAATTCTTAGGAAATGGGAATGGGAAATCAAATCAGCAAAAAATTATTAAGCACTTACCACGTGCTGGGAACTGTAGTAAGAATTGGGAATATATATGCAAGCAAAAAGAAAAACATGCCCTGACCTCAAGGATCTTATATTCAAAAGACAATACATACAAGGAAATTAAAAATCAGGGGGATGGAGTAAAATGGTACCCATGCAAGGATATAGTGACAATGACTAGAGAATGAAATACACCTGGCCTGTGTTCTTCAAAAAATAGAAATTCCAGGATGAATTCACCAAAAAAAAGAAGAAGAAGAAGAAGAAGAAGAAGAAGAAGAAGAAGGATATTCCAAGGTGAGAAGGCAAATGAGACCTTGTGGAAAAGGCCAGAGAGTGAGAAGTAGAAGCAGGAAAGTCTAAGGAGTAAATTGGATAGGCAGTACAGGGTTGTCATCATTGGTGATTGTAAATCTCCAATGTCTGATATTGACCCTGAACTGAACAGCTAATAAAAAAAGGATTTATTTATGTCACGCAAAGACATTTTTCTTTCTTTCTCACTTGACATTTGAATCCCCTCCTCTTTTTGCTTCTGAAAAAAAAGGAACTATTTTACCCCCAACCTAATAGTATTTTATTTTTTCCAATGATATGTAAAAAACAGTTTTTAACATTCATTTTTGAGTTCTGCAGACAATTTGCAGTTGAAAAAATTAAAACCATTTCTAGTCATATGTAAAGGTCTGAAACTTTTGAGTTGATGCACTGAGATCGGACAACCAAGCACTTAAGGCTAATTACCGATTGGACAATACTCTATAAGCATATGCTTGGAAAATGGCCCTTCTCACTATTCTGTGCTGCCTCGATAATTGGTGTATACAGAGAATTGTAGTAGGGACTAGCCAGAGTCACTTTTGGGAGGGAGACAAAGAGGAGAAGTCATGGAGATCCTGCCTCCATCCAATTCACTTCTACCCTTAAAGACCAAGACTAAAGAACAAGGACTTTTGCTTATCCTGACTTTGGCTGATTCTAAGGTATACAGGGTGCTAACTCAGTCTTCACAATTATATGAAAAGGTGCTCTAAATCACTATTGATCACACACCTCTCAGACTTGCTAAGATGACAGGAAAAGATAATGATGAATATTGGAGGGAATATGGGAAAACTGGGACACTAATACATTATCCATGAACAAATCCAGTCATTCTGGAGAGCAATTTGGAACTATGCTCAAAAAATTATCAAACTGCATATATCCTTTGATCCAGCAGTTTTTCTATTGCGCCTATATCCCAAAGAGATCTTTTTTTTCACTTCAATGAGATAATATTATATATATATATATATATATATATATATATATATATATATATATATATATATATATATATATATATATATATATATATATATATATAAAACTTTTTATTGACAGAACCCATGCCGGGGTAATTTTTTACAACATTATCCCTTGCACTCATTGCTATTCCGATTTTTCCCCTCCTCCCCTCCACCCCCTCCCCCAGATGGCAAGCAGTCCTATACATGTTAAATATTCCCTTTCCCGGAAAGGGACCTGTATGTGCCAGAATGTTTGTGGCAGCCCTGTTTGTAGTGGCTAGAAACTGAAAATTGAATGGATGCCTATCAGTTGGAGAATGGCTGAATAAATTGTGGCATATGAATGTTATGGAATATTATTGTTCTGTAAGAAATGACCAACAGGATGCTTTCAGAGAGGCCTGGAGACACTTACATGAGCTGATGCCAAGTGAAATGAGCCGAACTAGGAGATCATGGACGTGACTCTTTCCAATGATGAGATGATTGAGGCCAGTTTCAATAATCTTATGATGAAAAGAGCCATCTACACCCAGAGAGAGGACTGCAGGAACTGAGTGTGGATCACAATACAATATTCTCACTCTTTTTGTTGTTGTTTGTTTGCATTTTGTTTCTTTTTTCTTTCCTTTTTGATCTGATCTTTCTTATGCAGCAAGATAATTGTAAAAATATGCTTATATATATTGGATTTAACATATATTTTAACATTAAATATGCTTATATATATTGGATTTAACATATAGTTTAACATTAAATATGCTTACATATTTTTAACATATTTTAATATATATAACATATATTCGCTTGCCACTTAGGAGAAGGGGTGGGAGGAAGGAAGGGAAAATTTGGAATATGAGACTATACAAGGATCAATGTTGAAAAATTATCCATGCATATGTTTTGAAAATAAAAGCTTTAATAATTTAAAAAAAAAGATTTTGAGTTCCAAGCTTTTTTCTCCCTCTCCCCCCCTTCCCAAGACAGTAAGTAATATGATACATGTTATAGATGCATAATCAATTTAAATATATTTCCATGTTAGTCATCTTGTGAAAGAAAAATCAGAATGTAGGGGGGAAATCACAAGAAAGAAAAAAGAAAAAAAAAACTAAAAATAGTGTTGAGATGCATTCAGGATCCAGAGTTCTTTCTCTGGAAGTGGATAGCATTTTTTCCCCAAGTCTATTGGAATTGTCTTAGATCATTGTATTGCTGAGAAGAGCTATGTCTATCAGAGTTGATAATCACACAATCTTGCCATTACTATATACAATGTCCTCCAGGTTCTATTTACTGCACTCAGCATTGGTTCATGTAAGTCCAGGTTTTTAAAAACAGAAAGTCTTGAAGCTGTACTATATATATGGTGGTCAGAACTCTGGGAAGTGGACAGATTATCAGTCACCTAAGGGCAGTTACCAACACAATAACTTGTGGCATGATCCCAAGAGCAATGAAAAGAGAAGAAAACAATACAAATAGTAAAAAAAAAAAAAAAAAAAAAAAAGTGCCTTCTCCACATTGTTCAACAGAATCACTCCAGATTCTGAATGGAAAAACTGGATCTTGGTCATGTTGGAGTCAATAATGAATTCAGGAAGACTCTAAGATTTATGGTCCAATGAGAAGAGGGATTTCTGCAGTACAAGTCCTCCATTTAAATATAAAGGGGAGTTTTTTGTTGCTTATGTTTTTCAGGTTATTATTTTATTTCGGCAAAGATCATTTTTCTCTTGGGTCCAAAGCTTTCCAAGAGCAAAGAATATTTCCAGTCTGCCAGTGCAAATGAATTATGTGAAAAATAATAACAGTGTTAGCTTAATAGCTGGTATTTATCAGTCTAAGGATTGCAAAATATTTTACAGGCCTTATCTCATTTGGGACTCATTACAAACACATGAAGAAAGTACCACGGGTTTGATTATTATCCCCATTTCATCTGTAAAGAAAGTAAGGAGAAGAGAGTATAAGTGACTTGTCCATGATCCCACACTTCATAAGTTTCTAGTATAGGATTGTATCTGCCTATAGCAAAAGACTGAAAAGGCACGTGGAATTATATTTTATCAACAACAGGCTCTCATTATATTGTAAGATTTCATCAGTTTTGGATCACTTTATCACCACCCTCTATCCCTTTGATTGAAGGATAGAACTATGAATTCCAAAGCTTCCATTTCTAAAGGGGGCCCTTTATAAACTGGCTCCAAATCTTAGAATATATCATACTCTTTCCATGCAATCAATGCTCATATCAAACTGGCTTTCTTGCTATTTCCAACACAAACCATTCCATTTTCTGCCTTCAACCATTTTTACAGGCTGTCCCCAATTCCTTCTCCCCCTTACCTGAAACTCACTGTCTCTTAGAATATCTAATCTCTTTTCATATTCAACTCAAGCAACATCTGATACACCTAGATGCTCATGTCTTCCCTGATAAAATGATCTTGTATCTAATTTGTGTGTATCTATGTATGTGCTTGTTGTTTCTTCTGATAGAATGTAAACCCTTTGACAGGAGGAACTTTTGTCTATATAGGCAACACCTTGAATAATAGTGTGGTTGTTATCATCCATATTTTTGTTTGTGGTTGTTATTTATCCTTTTTATTTTCAAAGAAAACCAATGACATCATGGAGTGATATTTTATGTGTGAATTGGATTTAAGTGAGACAGAATGGCACAGTCAGCAGTCTCTCTTTTCCTGAGTCATCAAAGTCCATGGACAGGACAAAAGTAAACATGATTACTGATGGCCTAAGATGCAGTGGATGCCATTGCAATCTTCAAAATATCCATGCAAGCTTTAAGCACTTCATAGAGCCTACTTCAGCTGCTTTCATGACTGTTGGAAAAAATTGTTCTCTTCTGTCCATTCCATTGGGGAAAATCTTCACATGTTTGAGGTAGACATCTTCTATAACTCATCAACAAGTTTGAAGCCTGTAAATTACCCTCCACCTGGTCTAGTCTGTTCACCAAGATGTTACCTAGTAGGTACTTACTAAATACTTGTGTATTGATTGACTGATTGGTCATGGGCAAACCATGATAAATCATCAGAGGCAGAATCTGAACTAAATGCTAGCTCTAACTTTAGTGCTTCTTTTACATCATATTGCCTTTTATGGTCTCTTTAATCTCTTATTCACAAAGTGAACAGTTCACTTTGTTTTTCAGTACTATAAACTCTTGCTGATTTAAATGACACTACTCCACCATTAGAAATGTGCTGCAATCTACTTACATACAAAAGTATGTATGTAATCATCATCCAATACCCTTTGGGTCATGTGCAATTAGTCATGTGCAATGATTAAATACAATCATTATTTTTGCCTTCTATGTGTCCCATTCTTCTACCGTATCCTCCTCTCAACAACAAAAACAATTATCAGTTAGCTCCAGGTTTCCCATTTATCACAGTTTAACAGGTTTATTTCAATTTGCTAGCAATGTTTTATATTCTGTTCATTGCAAGTCAACTAAAAGGTAATATCTAAAAATACAAAATTCAATAAAAGATGTGTGAAAAATAAATGCCACTTGATTGCAATGTTTAATTTGTGATGGAATTCTCACTTCATAGTTCTTGAGGCAGCAGAGTCTAGTCCTCTAAATGTTGCCTTCCAAAAATAAACACTGTAAACACCAAAATGAAGATGAGAAATGTGAAGACTGAGAGCTGAATCGACCTGATAAAAATGGGATGAGGCAATTTAGACACAAAGGACTAAATCTTGCATTCCTATTTCCATGTATGACTTCAAGTCCTTTTATTGTAATGCAGGTGAAATCAGAAGGAATTGTCCATGTGTATGATATATGTGTGTATGTTTGTTTTGTTTTGCCTTTTTTTTTTTTGCCATAAATACAGGAAAATAGTAAGAAATGTAAACATTTCCCAGTATAATAAAAAAAAGTCCCAGGATATTTGACTCAGTTCTCTGAGTATATCAAAAATAATTTATATATATGTAAATTATGTGAAAAATACATATGTATATTATTTATAACTGAATATATATTCATTTGTATATGTGTAGTAGTAGTATATAGTCAGAAAGAAAAGGTGTCATGCTGTAGCATCCAGGAGTAGATAGATTCAAAGCAACAAAGTCCTAACTCTGAGATATAGTGACTTTTCGGCTAAGGGCAAGTCATTTTAACCTTTGTTGCTTTAGAAAGCCTCCTGTGACTAGAAATTGCTGAGAGGATATTGATCTGCTTTGGTAGAGGGTATTTTCTCTTCTGGGAGTTTGCTATACCTGAAAAAATTACAGACGTAGTGTCTATCTGAGAGACAAACATGTAGCGATACAGAGAGACATAGAGACAAAAAGAGACAGAGACAAAGAGAAAGACACAGAGAGGGATGGAATGGAGGTGGAGATTTCTTTGGTGTAGAAAATTCTAGATGAGGAAATGTCCTACCAATGTAGATATAGGTTTTCCTACCTCTGAAGCTATTCTTCCATTCAATATAGAGCTAGGCATTAGACCTCATGTATTTATTTAGGTCGTTGCCCTTGTGTTTAGGTGTATCAAAGACAACCCTCTGCAAAATCAAATGCCTTGTCTTTATAACTTCTGCTTTATCATTTTTGTGATCCTTTCTCACTTTCTGGGCCCTTCTTCATTGTATGCTAATACCCTCAAACTGCCCTTCCTCTGCCCAAAATGCCTCAATAAATTCCATATTCTACTCAAGCACATTCTGGTCACTCTGCTTTCCCTCATTCAGGGTTTTTGTGACCTCCCAATTAGACTCTGATCCTTATCTTAAAGATTGAGATTAGCTGCAAATGTTTTTTCTCTTCTACATTATTCTGAGAACCCTGCCCTAAAATTTGGGAAGTTATGTCCTCTATAGGACATACTACCTATGCATACAACAGGTTCTCAAGATATATTTTTTGAATTAATACTCATGCTGTTCTGATGATTATCTCGAGTTTTCTGGTATATATCTTGTCTGTAAATTTTTTTCATGTTTTTTATTAGTCTGAGCTTCTTGAGAACAGGGATTTTGTTTGTTTGTTTGTTTTTTCTTTTTTTCTTTTCCTTTTCTTGTATCCTCAGGGCTTAGTGCAATAGCTGGCACATAGTAGTCATTCAGATAGTTTCTGGTTGATTAAATGATATGAAAGTGGTAAATATAATGTGTTTGATAGATAGCAAAGAAACATCCTTATTTAGAAAAAGAAATTTCCTCTGAACAAGCCATTGAGATAGTGCAAGTAGTCTCTATAGCTTAATTTTCATGACCACTTCTTGCCTAGGCCAATGAACTACTAGGATGGATAAATCAGCCTGAAATTGGGGGTTATTGTGACCTCTTTGAATATGTGACAATTCAAAAGATTTGAGAGATAATTTCTGGATAATTTAGTCATTTTATTAATAAGATCAACAGATTATTCATAAAAGGATAGTCATTTGGTTGTTGTCCTTAGATCAAAGACAAATATAATGGATTCATAGTTTATATACCCTTTTGAAAGAGTACATGATCAATGAGGGACCTGAGAGTGACCTTTGAACAGAAAAACTATCTCTACTCAAACTACCTATAGTCATGGACCATCTAGGCAAAAGGGTATGTTTCCACCAAAGCTTGAGTAGAACATAATGGGCTTCTCCACCTTAGGTTAAATTCCTTGTAAAGCTGGTTGGGTGCTCACAAAGACTAATGCAATCTCATTATCAGTAATGTGTTTCAAAAGACTTTTTAAGATCAGGAATTTGGGAGAAAAAGGACACTGAATCTCCTCAAGATATTGGTTACTAATAATCATTTCCCTCAGGTAGCTCTCTGATGAGACAAAAGATGACTGGAATGTTAGACTAGTAAAATGGACCAAATCCAATAAAATGATATATAATCGGGAGAAATGTAAAGTTCAATTAGTAGATTCTAATATCAACTTTACAATTGAATATAATATGGGAGAAAAGTGCATAATTAGGTTCATCCAAAAGAGCTAGAAGTTTTGGCAGATATAAAGTCTAAGAATTAAGTCATGAGACAGAGATATGCTTCCCCAAAAACTAAAAAGATTTATTTTTGACTTAGAGGATTCAGATTGAGATTCAATTTTAAGTTTCATTACTAATACCTACTAGCTAAAAAGACTTAACCAAAGTAAATTCACTTTGTCTTATTGAACATTTTGTCATCTCTAAAAAGGGAATAATAAAATCTTTATTGCCATCTTTACAGGTAAGAATCTCATAAAATAATGGATATAATCAGATATAAAAAAAAAAAAAAACTTCATCATCTACATCATGTTTGGTTACATTCACATAGCAATTGTGTTCAGTGATAGTCTTGTTTTAATCCGTGCTATTCATACTGTATCTGACTCATTATTTTCAGTTTTTAGTGCCTATTTCAGGAAGAGTGTTGACCAGATGATTGTTGATAAATGCTTAACAGTCATTCTGAAACAAACAAACATACTTTTTTATTTTAATCTGAATTAACACTTTCTTTGTCATTTCCTTAAGTCAAATAATCAACAAAATAATAAATCAAACCATAATTTAACTGCCAGTTTCTGAAGTGCAAATGTTCACACTGAAAATTTAAACCAGTTTGAACCTGCTTTTCCACACCTCTGCAAAATGGGGTGGGGGGAACTATGATGGGAATGGGAGATCATTCTTTTAAAAAAATATTTTCAGGACAATGTATAATCTGAAAAAAGAAGATTTAGGTGAAATCTTGTAGCAATCATCAAGTATTTGGAAGGTTATCCTTAAAAATTAGATTAATTTTTCTTGGACTCAAAAGGCAGAGGTAGAAGAAGTAAGTAGAAGCTATGAAGAAATACTTTGGTTCAATGAAAGGGGGAAAATTCTAATGATTAAAAGTTACACAAAAATAGAATGTGGTGCTTGAATGAAGATACCTTTCACTGAAAATATCCAAGCAAAGACTCAGTGATCACTTATTGGACTCATAGTTGAAGGGATTACTGCTCAAGAAAGGGATAGATCATATCATCTCTACACTATCTTTCAGCCTTGGAGTTCTCATTCTATTATGTTCTTGGAAACAAAAGAAAGAAAATTGAAATAGGGTAATGTGGAAAAAGCATTCAGACTTTCTTCCCCTTTATTACCCAAATGGAACTTCTCATTTATCAAATGGCAATAAAAAGAAAAGATCTAATTGAATCTAAAATGAAGTAAGACATTTGAATATACACACACATGCATGTATATCTTTTGGGGTGGGGTGGTTGGTTGGATGTTTGTGTGAAAATCAACATTGTTGGGTCTTGAATAGAGAGCATCCTACCTCAGACAAATTAGCTGTTTGCTTCTTTTACACATGATGTTATGTCTTTGGATCTCACTTTTCTCATCTGTTGAACTAGATGCCCTTTAAGATTCTAATTCTGTATCTGATTCCCTGATTTCTCTTGCAAAATTGTCTCTTTTCCTGACCATTCAGGGTGATTCCAGGGCTTCAGAGTGGTTTAAAAGAATTATTTAAGGAACTGGAATTTTTAGGACTTTTATTTCTCTATGATTTCAGAATTAAAAGCTTCATTTAGAGAATATGGTCCATCTATATGTAGTATAGCATAGGCTATGTCTGTGACTTGAATACATATAGAGTAAATGCACATATAAGATACATATCTACACAGCCATATTAAGCAAATTAGAATCCATTAGGGAGAGAATTGCCTTTGTTACAAGTCATTAGAGCTAAAGTCCTGAATAACTTATAAAGCCAATTATCTCACATATAGGAATCAATTGCAGCTGCCATTTTGCTAGTGCTCAGCGTCTTTTTTGATTACAAAGTTTTATCGGTTTCAAGCAAGGTAAAAGGCAATAAAAGAGTGCCATAAAATTGTTCAAGAGTTTGGATAAAACTGTAAAATGCCAGTGTAATGAAGAGACTACCACCAAAAATTCACACTGAAATTAACATTTACAGAGATACTTCTGGAGAAAGGAAGAAAGTGATTTGATCAAAAAGTCTAAAATAAACGAGTATTGGAAAGGGGGCAGAGAGAAACATCACATCAATGTTTTACAAAGAGTAAATTGAGTCTCATATTACCTGCTGTAAAAATATACCACAAGTTAAAATGAGATAGTAAATAACAAGTATGTAGAAGCAAAGATCCAAATCTTCAAGGTAGTTAAAATGTTCCCTGCTTTTAAAATTAACTACAAGCCATGTAATATTGGCTATCTTCATTTTTTTAAAATTAAAGCTGTGGCTATTTTCTTAATGATACATTCTACTGATTCTGGGAATGAACATTTATAGTAGGAGACAGGAAGGAGATTCATAAAAAGTAGAGTCATGCATTTTTTTTTTTCATTTGGTCTGGACATGTGATTTTATTGTATAGTAAACGTCCAGCAAGAGAATTCTCTCTATAAATGAAAATGGACTACTGCTTTACAATTTACAGTCTTAGAGAAATGTTTGAAACAGTAAGAGTTATGACTTTCTCAATACTGTGTAAGAATAAACTGAGAAAATTTAATAATTAAGAGTAAATTTTCTCTCCTTTCTTGAGCATGTGGGATAAATAGCACATCCATTTAAGTAACCCTTACTAGAACTTTGTCTAGCTCTTGGAATAGGTTTTCTTTTAATGAATAAATCATATTATTTCAAAGTTCTGCATTTTCCAGGCAGAAAGTTAACACGATTTTTTGAAACTTTACTTATTTACTTATTCTTTTGAATAAGTCTGAATTCACTGATATTGTAAAGATACTAGCAGGAATTATCTGCTTTGTTTCCAACAAAATTTCTGAAAATTGCTCTATTATGCCAAGATGGGAACTGCTGGATAATATTATGTCTTGAACTTTAAAATTCCTTGTAGCTTCAGTCTTCATTACAAATTTGTTGTATGATATAGAATGAAGAGAGTACAAAATACTTAGGTTTTAGACTCAGAGAATCTTGGTTCTATTTGGCTCTACTATTTGCTGTATATGTGATCTGAAACAAGTCATTTCCACTCTGCATATCAGTTTTCTCATCTTAAAAACAACAGGGAAGGGGCAGCTTGATAGTGCAGATAGAGCACTATCCCTGAAATCAGGAGGATCTGATTCAAATTCAGCCTCAGACACTTAATACTTACTAGCTGTTTGACCCTGGACAAGTCACTTAATCCTATGGCCTCCCAAAAAATAAATAAGGGGATTAGACTAAATCATCTCTAAGGTCTCTTTGGATTCAATCTATGGTACTGTTAATTTTTTTTTTTTTTTAATATTTAATCTCCCAGAGGGTAAAGTGATTTGCAGTTCTCACCTCATAACAGTAATGTAATGATTCAGGAGAGAAAATTGTAGTATCAATGTCATTTTAACAACATAAAGTATAAAAGGGAACAACCTGGTATAAGAATTATATAATCTGTTTTAAATCAATACCCATAAATTCCCATTGGTCACTAGATTTCAATTATAAAAGGAATCTCTAATCTGTATCCTACTCCATCTTTGATTCATTGTAAATTCAGGCTAAACAGAGAGGGATTGCTCTATAATCTTTCTATTTTGAGTCAATGAACATTATGACTGGTCTTAAATTATTGTCTGTATATTAAAGGGTAACAAATATTTAAAATAGTGTCTTTTTGTGTGTACCTAATTCATGAAATAATTCTTTGAAAGTATGTCATAGATGATCATAGATGAGGACAGATTATATAGATGATTTATCATTATACTCCTTAGTATTAATCCTCCCCTAGGGAGCAGAAGAAAAACCAGTTGATAGCACCCAATGCACACCCATGTTTATTAAATATAAAATGAAGATTCCTGACCATGAAAAACAATTAAACTGATCTGTACTACAGAAAATATAGGAAAACCAAAATAAAGTAAACAATGACATAAAATAACAATACTGCCCATGGGAATTCTCTTGGCAAAAATACTGCAGTGTTTTGCCATTTCCTTCTTCAGTGGATTAAGACAAATGGAGATTAAGTGACTTGCCCAGAGTCACACAACTAATGTCAAAGGCCATATTTGAACTCAGGTCTTCCTGACTCCAGGCCAACATTGAATCATCTAGCTGCCTCTGTAGCTAGATATACATATATGTATTTGATCATATACATATTCATATTTTGACATGTATATATAGACACATACATATACATACACACACATTATCTATTTACCTACCTAGACTAGGGCTAGTGATTTTGCTCATATAGGGAACTCCCAGGTAAAGAAACTCCCTCCATCAAGGTAAATTAGTACCTTCTCAGAAAATTATTATCTTGAAAAATTGTTGTCCCATCACTATCTATTCTGTAATTCAGCCATACCAATCTCCTTTCTGTTATTCAAACAAGATACTTCCTCTTCTGACAGTGTATTTTCAAATGTGTCCTCCATAACTAGAACGTTCTCTTTCCTAGTCTCAAGCTTCTGTTTTTTCTGTGTTCCTTCAAGTGCAAGTTAAAATCTCACCTTGCACAGAAAAGTTTTCCTATCCTTTTTTATTCTAGTGTCTTCCCTCTAGTGATTATTTTCAATTTATCTTTTACATAGCTTGTTTTGTCTGCATGTTTTCCTCTTCATTAATATGTGAGTTCTTTGATATTAGGAACTAGCCTTTGCCCCTTTTTGTATCCCCAGAACTTAGCATGATGCCTGATACATAGTTGGTGCTTAATAAATTTTTAACTGACCGACTGAGATAAGGTAAACAGAATTGATCTAAAGGGAAATGCACTGGGAAGACACTGGAGAGGATGGAGTAGAAGGCACTTGCAGGTGTAACTTTTTCAAGCAAAAGGTCACATTTTGCTCAGAGGCTAGAGCAAAGGAGGACAAAATGAGAAATGATGTAGAGAAGGATTTCAGGTATAGAAAATGGGAAAAGAAGGAACTCATAACAGATGGCTTTTTTTTTCTCCATAAAGTGGGTGGTGAGGTCTTCTGCTGAGAGGGGAGGGGAGGAAATGGTGTAGGAGGCTTGAGGAGAGAAAGTTTAGAACAGCTGTTGTGGAGTGTTTGATAAATTAGGGAAGCTTAAAAAGAATTTCAGGCTTCCATGAAGTCTCAATGGAAATTAGATGGCATAAATTTATAATGGATCCAGTCAGCACCACTGTGACTTCCTCCAGTGGTACTAAGCAGCATAATAGCAGGCCTGGAAAAGGCTGGTGGTGAGGGTAGTCTAAGACTGGTGTTTGGCAAAATGTGATGATGAGACAAGGGAAGAAGAGAATTGAGTTAGCAATAGGGTCAAGCCTTTGATAAGAGGAACTTGAACCAGGGGAATAATAAAGGGTAGAATTATTGGGAGTCATTAAGGGAAAAAATAATGAATCTGGTGGTAATGAGGCTGAGGAAAAGATAGAAGGATTAGAAATTTGAGGAAGAGAAGGGCACATCACAATTCTGGGTCACATGGAAAAGTTATGAGTAATGTAAATTTAAGAGTTTCACTATCTCTACATGTCGGTAAATTGGAGTTAAAGTACACATTAGAGGAACTGAGAAGATTCACCCAGGTTCACACAGCTATTAAGTGTCTGAGCTCAGATTTGAGCTCAGAACTTTCCCGATTCTAGGTCCAGTGTTCTAACCATTATACTACCTAGCTGACTCATTAAGAGATCCGAGGCAAATATATTTTCTCTCAGACTCAGTTTTCTCATCTATTAAATGGGGATAATAATCTCTACAGGATCTAGGTTGAAAAGATGTTGTGAGAATTAAATAAATTAATTAGGTGATTTACAAGCTGTTAAAGTACTCTATAAATTCCAGTTCCTTAGTATGTAACTAATTTTAGATGAAGAGTACTAGAATGAGAGTCATTGTCGGATTCTATTAGCAGTTTTCCCACTACTTAACTATGTGGCTTTAGTGTGACAAACAAAAAAATCTTGAGAGACTCTGGGTAATTAATAATCAATATATTAATTATGCTATCTGGCAATAAATTGATTGTTCACAATTTGTCTTGGTAACCAAAGATAGCCCATGGACACCTTGAAAGTCTTAAATAATACTTCTAAAAAGTAATCACCTTGACAAGTAAAAGTCAACCTTGACTGGTGGACATTTAAGGAGAATATGGTTTGATCATGAGACTCAGCTGCCTTCAGCAATCTGACAGAAGAATCTATTTCCATCCAGGCCACTCTGATGAGTGGTCTTTTTCATTAGCTAGTCACCCAAAACTCTAATGTAGGGATACAAGGAAAGGGCTCCTTTTCCAAGGGTAGAAACTCATCTAGACTGAATTCTGTTTATATTCTAAAGTCGTTAGCCCTTCTAGTTAGTTGGTTCAATCTTGAATGAGAAGGTTGAAGAGCATGTTCCTTTAGGGCTAAAAGTAATCTAATCCATCAATCATATTCTTCAGAGACTGACTTTATAAGGAATTGGGCCTTTACTGAGGAAATTGAGGAGAAAAGCCTGGATGACAATTTGATAATTGTTATTAATATAATAGCATAATAATAATTTCTCTCATTATTATACAATCTCATAATGTAATGGAAAGAGTGCCAGCATGCAACTGTAAGATCTGAGTTCACATCCTATTTGTGCTACTCACTACCCATTTGAATATGGCTCATTCACTTCACTTTCATGGTTCTTGGTTTTGTCATTTTTTAAAATGAGGGGGTTGGACTGAATGACCTCTGAAATCACTTCGAGATCTGTATGTATACTGCTCTGATATTCAAGGGCTGGATTAGATTATTCTTAAGGCTGCTTTTAGCACTAAGGCTCTGTGATAAATCAGATAATAAATTTGAGATACATTTGAGATTCACAAGTACCAAG
Organism: Antechinus flavipes; assembly: GCF_016432865.1. NCBI lineage: Eukaryota > Metazoa > Chordata > Mammalia > Dasyuromorphia > Dasyuridae > Antechinus > Antechinus flavipes. The sequence goes on along the minus strand of NC_067401.1, from coordinate 239,606,587 downwards.
ACTAAAGTTTCTTGCCCGATGAAATTGGTAAGTTCAGTTTTTTCTATGTTAAAATCAGTGAGGGCACATAGAGAGAACCATGCGCATGGATAGATAGTGCTGAGCTACTAGGTAGAGGCAGAGAGCATCCAGAGACTAGAGGCTCCCTTACACTTCATCAGAACATATCTCCTAGGTACCCCATAATGAACAGCCTTGAGGAACCCTGAAGAGTAAGGAACTTTAGCCTTAGGATAAAGAACCCAAGTTATAATAATTTTTCCCCTGTGATGGAAGGGGAAAAAAGCTACATTTTTATATTTTCTTTTTCTGTTAAGAAAGCTTAGAAAGAATGTTTTAAAATGTGGCTTGCTTTCTTCCTGTCTTCCTAGTGCTGTCTCAAAAAGGAATTCTGGTAAATGTCCAAAGATCAAGGCCTTTGAGTTGTATAGTTCAAATGCATTCCCTTGATCAGTCTGATGAGCTAAATTAAGAAGCCTTCAAATAAGTAAATTAAGTATGCTTTCATTTAAAAACAATTGCTCAATCAGGTCCAACTATGAGACAAAGCCTTGTCCCCCTTTTTATGTTTGGTTCTAAAACCTTCCTCCTCACCCCCACCCCATGTTACTAATTGGAAACCCATTTAGACTAATTAGCTTCTTTTCTGGAATGTAAATATACCTTACTAGGGTTAAACCTGCTAGTCATTCATATCTTAAGAGTCAACTTTCCTAATTAGATCTAATAGCCTCAGAGGAGGCTTATTCTAGAGGAACTTCAACTAGTGATCTCTGAAGTTCTTTCCATATCTAAGTTTATAACCCTAAAAGTACAATGATCTTAAACATCAGTGAAGAAGACAAGCATGATGGGGTTTATTATTTGGGGTTTTAGGTTGCTTTTTTAAGGTTAAATTCTCCCAGGTCCACCACCCCCTCTTCTAGGGGGATTTATGGAAGAACAATAACCTCCCACCCCCAAACCTCCAAAGTACTTATATTTTTCTGCTCTCATGTCATTTTTTAAATGCATGATAGGGCCACTGATTTAGGGTAAGGAACTGTAGGAGGTAGAAGAAGCAAGGAATCTCTTTGTTCTGGCATTCTCTCTGGGAGTTCTCTATATCTGGAATACTTTCCTTCCTCCTAACTACTGAACTCCCTTGGCTTCCTTTAAGTCTCAATTAAATCCTCACTTTCCCTAACCCCTCTTAATTCTAGTACCTTTTGCTCTATGAATTATTGTTATTTGATCTACATATAACTTGCTTTGCATAAATTTGTTTGCATGTTGTCTATCCCATTAAATAGTAAATTCATTCATGGCAGAGATTGTCTTTAGCATCTTTTTGTATTTTCAGCATTTAGCACAACTTGAGACATAATAAATGTTGATTGATTTTTCTGTCATGGAATCCTTTGGAAATCTGTTGAAGACTATGAACTTCTTCTTACTGTGTGGGATGAGTGCTTGACCCCAGTTTGCAAATTAACTCATCAGAGACATCTTCAGGTACAAAGAGAAAGCACTTATTTTGTCCCTGCAGGGAGAGGCCCAGACACACACCTGGGAGCCATTCCTTTCCCACCTTGTACTTGTGAAGCTGAAGCAGCTTCGGACTAATCAGGTTTAAATAACAAAAGACCCAAGCCTTTTCTTTGGATTGACTAAAAGGAAGTAACCATCCTTGACCAATGTTGTTTGCTTTCTATGGGTCTTGTCACTTCTTGTGAGGAGGTCACAACACTTCTTGAGGTCTGGTCTCTAGGGACCACATGACTCCCTGCAATCCAAGGTTCAAGACTGGGAATAGGGATCATTCCTGAAATCTGAGGCCCAAGATCTCATCTTTCTGCTCTGGGTATAAGGATTGTATCAGTCTCAATACTGAGAAATACTTCCTCCAATCCACCCAGGATACCATTTTAAAGTAAATTAAAATACATAGAATTTTAAATTTATATTGAAATACAGTTAAGAAACTAATTTTTTTTTAATTCATAGACCTCAGTTTAAGAAGCCCTATTTTAATTTTTGTAAGAGAATTATCAAAAGGAGATTCTATTTTAAAATGAATAAAATAAGCTTTCTCTTCATTCTGTCAAGAGTATATTTCTGATAGGGAATAGGGAGAATCTTTGGGCTAGAGAGAACTTGTTTAGGGGGAAAGGTGATAGGAAATTTGATACAACTTTGTTTGTGTGTGTGTGTGTGTGTGTGTGTGTGTGTGTGTGTGTGTGTGTGTGTTGGATGTTGTTGTTATACCCCCTGTTTTTGAGGAAGAAAGAGGGGATCTGGGCTCTGGAGCTATTTATAAAAAATGCAGGCAAACTTGTTTTTGCTAGGGAGACCAAAAAGGGAGTTGAAAGACCTTGTAAAGTATTAGGACAGAGTTATGGGGGTAAAATTCTCAGAAGGCCAGGCTGCAGATGTGAGAATGTTGAAACAACCCACAATTTTGTTTTTTCTAGGTTTTTCTTTTTCAAAATACATGCAAAGATAGTTTTCATCATTCATTCTTGCAAAACTTTGTTTTTTTCTCCCTCTCCTCCCCTTCTCCCCTCTCCTAGACACCAAGTAATCCAATATAGGTTAAACATATGCAATTCTTTTAAACATATTTCCACTTTTATCATGCTGAACAAGAAAAATTATATCAAAAAGAGAAATAAATGAGAAATAAAAAAACAAGCACAAGGGAAAAATCAAGCTTTTTAGCTGATTGATCATGTAATCCCTTTCTTCCATCAGATTGTTTTTTGGCTATGATTGATCATGTTGGAGTACTGAACTTCGAATGATGCTCTGGGTGTAACATCAACTGCCATCATGTCCCAAATGTTTTTTGCCTGACCTGGAGCTGGGCCCCACCTCTCATTTCCCTGAGTCAATCTACATTCTGATGCCCAATGGAAACCTCTGTTGCATTTTGGACATAGGGTTTTGGGTCTTGTTCTTTCACCCAATTTTCTCACTCTATCTCTATGCCAACATTGAGTTTTCAGATGCCCTAGTTTACCACGTTGAAAGCACTGACAAATCTCTCTGGGAGTACCTTGCCAAGAGGGACCCTGTCTTCCCATGTTCTGCATCATAGTGTGGGTATAAAAGACATTTGTGCTCATTATGGAACAGAATCTTATGATTTCATCTAAAGGAACATTCTTATGTAATCCTAGTATAATTCTTATACAAACCTCATTAGCATTTTCTCTAGCAAGTTGTTTTATCATTATTCCTGTTGCTACATTTTCACCAATAGTTCATATGACAGCTGTCTGCAGACGAAATCAGCAAGGGTTCATTTGGTGCTTGCTCTATTTTCATGAAGGCTTCCCCTTTATCTTGTTTTCCTGGGAGGGTGCCCCATGCTTTGATAGCAGCAACAGTAGCAGCAGCAGCAGCAGCAATTTGCTCATATACTATCAAAGGGTAATTAATCTATGCTAAAATGTCTGCATAATGACCTAGATCTGCTAGTTGATCAAAGGTTATTGATATATTAACTTGTTTGCCTATTTTGTTAGTCTTGTATTTTACAGAGTTCACTATACACCAAAAGCCACAACAAGTTTTGTCCAGGTTCTAAACATGACCTTGCTATAGATTTCCAGTCACTCAAGGTTAAAATTTCAAAAGCCAAATTCTCTAATATCATCTTAACATAAGACGATGTAGCCCCCTAAAAAGTGCAGCCCTTTTTCAGATCTTTGATAATTTCTAGATCAAAAGGAGTGTATCTTCTCCTGGCTTGACCTAAAGAATCAAATTCTTCAATCACAGGGTATGACTTTATTCTTAAATCAGATATATCCTGTCCTTCTTTTTTAGCCTTAACTAGTGCTTTTTCTAATCATGTCATAGTAGGTGTACAAAGCTACTTCATGGGTGGTACTGATTGTGTCACTACCCTGCCCTCTTCCTTCTCCCTCCACCCATGAAAGGGAAATTGAGGGGGGAGGGTCAAAGGATGGGAAATGCCTTAATGGCTCCTGTTGTGAAGCACCACACTCCTTGATTTCATCAGCACTGTACTTAACTCCTTTCTTGTCTAATTCTTCAAGCTTTTCAATATTTTGTCAGTACAATCCCTCTTTTTAATTTCATCAGTACTGTACTTACCTCCTTTCTTGTTTAGTTCTTCATGCTTTTCAACTATTTTCTCAATACCATCCCTCTCCTTCTCTTTCACCTTTTTCCATATTCTAATACTTATGTAATTCCTTAAAGCCAATTGTATTAAGTTTTATATATATATATATATAATGTTTCTTCATGAATTAAATCAGGTCCACTATCATTGTAATATTCTATTAGTTACTCTCCCACTAATTTCCATTTGTCTGCTTCTAACCCTTCTTCCTTTGAGAACCAAGGGGATGTGTACTCTAATGTTTCTAAAAGTCTAATGATCTGCTTCCATATTACAATCAAACCTTGGTTATTTATTAGCTTAACTATACATTTTACACACTTCCCTTAGGGTGGGGAAAGTTTCTTTCTAAGCACTTATCCCATTTCAGCTGAGATACTAGTTTAGCCCTTACCAAAGTTTCCTGCTTGTTTATTTTTATACTCACCCTATTTCCAGGTCATGGGGATTCTCCACTGAATTCATGATCTTGTCAGTCAACTTTGGAGTGTAAATCCTTATATCCACATTCGGGTGCCAAAATGTAATGTCCAGGCTAGCTTTCTGGAGGTCTTCTGAATGGGCCTTGGTTTCAGCAGAATAATCACCACAAGAATAGTCAGAAATAAAGTCCAAAGTCAATATTATCTCCTTCATAGTCTGTCTCCTTCACCTGGGGCCGGACTAGCTTTCTGGGGGGTCTTCAGATGGGCTTTGGTCTTAGTGGAGGAATGCAGGAGGCAGGAGAGCCACCAGGATGGTAGAAGATGGAATGTCTATCTTCCAGTCCTTGTTGGCTCTTATATACCTTATTGTAATTGCATCATTACAACATACTGATTATGTGTGAACTTAGAGAACCATTATATCACCATGCTAAGTACTAAGTATATATATAAACTAGATAACCATTGTATCATCAATTCCTCTGAGTTAACACCTTGTTTCAAGTATACTTCTCTAGAGTTCTGGCTCTCTACAGAATGCTATTGCTCTGTAATGCCTGAGAAACTGAGGCAAGACAGAGTTTGGTTTTTAATATTGTAATTGTGGAGAGTTTAGACTAGCTAGTCGAATGGGACTCGTGTGCCAAAAAATTATTCGAACCTGAGTAATTAAGGCAGAGACCTTTTAAAGGTCCTTAGCTACTTAGCATTTACAAGCAGCATATAAAAACTGAGAAGGCAATTGGTTTAACTAACGTTTTACAGCTGTTGTCTTTACTTCAGAGCGAGAGCTGAGAGAGAGAGGAGTCAATTTAATATTTACATCTTAGATCATGGCTCAGTTTCTGTCAGAGAAGTGAGTAAGACCATTCTTGAATAGCAAAGGACTTCTAAAAAGGGAATAGGCATAATTCTACTCAAGGGTAGTTTTGGATGAGGATGGAGTCAGAGTAGGAGCACCTGGATCATTGTTTTTCTTTTCTATCCTTCATTGTGTCACAATGTTTTGTAAGACTCAATTTCCAGTTTTAATGGCAAGAGGTGTAGGGGGAGCAGAGCCCAACAGCTCTAATAATCTGTTTGTCAATGATAGTAAGGGTCTTCTAGCCTTGCAATAGTGCTACAAACATGACTGACAGATTATCTGTTGATCAGTGATAATCAAATTCCTGAGACAATAGTGAATAAGACTACACCTCAAATCTAACTGAAAGCCATAAAATTAGCAAATAAGTAATATGAAGCTCTGATCCAAGTCTGTCCTATAAATCTATCTCCTTTCTCTCAGTTCCTGGCTAATGTCTTCTGGAGCTCAGCCTGCTTTAATTGGTGTTACAATTACATAAAACTTTACTCTTTGAGTTAAAGACTGCATATTCTTTTGAGACACTTTGTGACACTGGTCTGTGACCCCAAACTTTTGGGGTCCTCTTCCCAATATCAACAAAGCCTCTACTACAGCCTGCCACAAATACTCTATAGCAACATTTGGAATGGATATGTTTAAATTTGTGCATCTCATGTTTCTTTTGAACTACTGCAATTCTGCTTTGCTCAAAATACAGACCTTTCTTTGATGTGGGTACACCATGCTGGGAGGGGGTATGAGAGAGAGAGGTCCTGGGCCATCATCTGCTGTGTCACAACTGATTCCAAAATTCTTCAGATAGATTTTGAGAGTATCTTGTATTGCTTCTTCTGATACTCCCTTATGTGAGTTCTCCATAAAACAGTCTTTTAGGCCAGCATATTTTGGCATTTGAACAACATGGTAAGCTCATTAGAGTTATGCTCTCTGCAGTAGTTTGAATGTTTGGCAGCTTAGCTTGAAAAAGGACTTCACTGTACAGTACCTTATCTTGTCAGATGATCTTCAGAATCTTCCTAAAACAATACAAATGGAAGAATTTAGTTTCTTAGAATATTGTTGGTTTACAATTTTCATAGGCGTACAACAAGGTTAGCACACTGGCTTTGTAGTTTTGATGAGATCCTGAATAGTGTATTGAACAGAGAGAAACTAAAGAATTGATCAACAGATTATCTGTCAGTTAGTCATGTTTGTTGGCAAACCAGGAAAAGACACTGATAGAGATCGGTGGTCATGGTCCTACTCTCTGGAGAGGTCATCCAGTCTGAAATTTAAATTATGTCAAATCCCTGACACTCATGCTCTGAAGGGGTCTCTAGCAGTCTCACTTTTCCATGCCCTGTCAGAAATTCCAGTCATGCCCCCTTGTTGAGGTGTGAGAGATGAGGGTTGAGAGATACCCTAACAACAATGGGGTCCCCAGGCTGGTGTCTCAGGTTTTTGCAATAGAATTTGCAATCCTGATCTGTAGATGAGGTTTTTGGCAAAAAAAAAAAAAAAAAAAAAAAAAAAAAAGGGTTTATTACACTGAGAAACAGCTTCCTCAGTGAGTCAGATCCTGAAAGGAATTAGCAAAGGTTTGGAGTACAACCTTTGATTATATTTGGTTTCTATGGTTTGGGGTTAGGGAGTGATTAGGGGCTAATTTTCAATTCAATAAAGGGTGGTGATTGTTTTCCAGACCAATATCAGATCAACTGGACATGGGAGATTCCCATGGGAACCAGATAGCTGTCCCAAGGGAGATTCAGGTGAGTAGGGATCATTTTTCGGAATTTCCCCAAGCCAGGTGGCTCACGCACAAGGACAGTTTTATTACATCATCCTGAGGTTAATTTTTTCCTATAAAATCTACTTATGGGCCATCCCATGACTGCTGCCTTCCTTTGAGTCAGTTCACCAAAACACTCTCTCGTAGTGATGTCTTTCCCCTTCTCCTATCCCTTCCCCATTCTAAATGATATCACTCCTAACTCCACTATGTGCTTCAACCTCACTTCTCCTTATAGCTAACTCTTTTAGGGTACTAAGTCCCTTTCAGGATTTAGCTTGATAATTAAGGGCATACCCTTTCTCATGAGGTGCTCCCTTTCTACAAGGTAATTTTAAGTTCTGCTGTGGAGCTTGTCTTTCATATGCTGTCCCACTCTATTTGATATTTACTATTCCTGATGTTTATTGTATCTCTTCATTTTGTCTGTAACCTCTTCCCTAAATAAATCTACCTTTTATCAAAGAGGTATTTGCCACTGCAAATTCTTCGCATGACTGAACTCCAACTGTTGGTGCCTACTATCATTTGGTGTCTACATCACCCATATCAGTTTAATAAGCAATCTAAAAACCTCTTCTTTCCCATGGTTTCCTTTGGAAGCTCCCAAACACTGAGCTAACTCAGGCAATGCATCCATCAGCTTCAGCACCTTTGTAGACACCCCCGAAAAGTATATTGTCAGAGTAAGGAAACTAATCCACAGCATTCCAAATTTTTTCATTTGCCATAATTGTAATGCCACAGAAACTGAGCAAGATAGAGATTAGAGAATAATTTAATAATTTATTAAATATGAGAGATTTATTGGGACAAAATGGATCCATGGTTTGGTCCCAGGGCTGAATGAGACTATGGCCTCAAAGAATCCAGCAGTGAATGTCCAATACAAGATTCTTTATAGGGTAACAAGAACAATGACATAATGGGGGAGGTACCTGGATGGGGATGACCTAATGGGGGGAGGCACCTAGGATGACATAATGGGAGGTACTAGAGAGGCTCCTGATATTCTAATGACATCTAAAATGGATAAAGATTTTTATCCCATCAAACATTAAGAGGGAATGATCTAAGATATAAGACCTTTCTCCTAATATTAAGAGGGAATGGTTATAACAGGAGGCAGAGTAACTGAATAGGACAATTAGGGAAACTGGGTCAGGATATTAAAAGAGAACTGTGGCACAACATAATGAGTAGTTCCACATTTGGATGGTGTGGTGTTGGCTGGTGGAAAGCCTATTTAATTATTAGGCTAAACTTAGCACGAGTAGTAGAAGATCAATACATAATGAGAGAAATGATTATCATTAACCAATTCATACTGGAGAGATTCAGAGTTTTTTCCCTATTTCCTCATTCAAAGTCCATTCCTACTAAAGGACCTTGCAGAACAGACCAAAACTTCTGTTCCACCAGTCTAGAAATCTTAAAAAGATAATCTAACTTGAGTGAATTCCACCCATTGTATTCTAATTAAGCAAGACTGGGCAGATCCCTTTGGTCTAAATTGCCCAGAGGTGGTAGAAGGGAATGGTCTATGTGTAGAGATAGTTTCTTTATTCAAAAGTGATTTGTTCAATCATGTCCCTCAGCTCTCATTAGAACAAACCCATCTCTCATTGTGATGTTAATTTTCTCATTAATTGTTAACCAATAAGAGTGGATTTCTACCTGTCAAACACACCCACTTTTTAAGGTATTTAAATGTTGAACAGACTTCCATGATTCTTCTTTGGTTTCTGATAGTGCCACTTGCCTGTTTTATTGATTATTTTCTAGTCATTATTAATAAAATAATTAATTACCCAGAAATTATATCTGTCAGACTTTTCATTCATCATAATACTTTGCTGCATTTCAGCCTTAGATGCTGTGGTGAATACATTTGAGAATCACTGGGGTAATGGGTAGAGTACTTTTAAACTTGATGTCAGGAAGACCTACTTCAGACCCTTACTTTTTTGCTTACTCATTAATTGCAACTTCCTGGAAAAATAAGTAATTTTATTTCTCTGGACCTTTGTTTCCTCAGCTGTGAAAATAGCTTGGACTTCAAAATGCTTATGGACTCTTCCATGATCTAGAAGTCCATGAGAGAAATATCAAGATTCCCTCAAAATTCCAATGTATCACTTGATAGATATGTTTGTTCCCTTTGCCTTCCTTTCTTCCATCCCTCTCATCATGATAAAGCTAAGAGAGCCAAAGTTAATACTAATTTATCCTGAATGTAGCTATTTTGTATGATTTTATTTTCAGAAGTAAAATTCTGATATAAATCAAAGTCATGAGTTGAGGAAAAAAATTTCTTTAACAGAGTTGAAAATTGCCCTTTGGGGAGATCTCCCACGAGTGCAGAGCACAATGGATTTCCCAATCCAGACACCCAGTAAGAACTTTTCTATACTTTTAGGAAGAAAGGAGAAGGACATAGTTTCAGGTAGCAAGACCCGGTCATGAGAACTCAGTTGCTGTTGACAATATGGGGAAAAAAAACTACTTCATTCTAGCAATTTTGCCTTTCATGCTATGAGTCCTGTTGGAAGGGGAGAAGGACATTAGGCGTAACTTTGGAAACTGGTCTAGTTCTGTTATGTCACAGTTCTCTTTAACTGTCCTGACTCAGTTTCCCTGTACGAGTTTCCCTTGTCCCAGTTTCCTTAACTGTTCTGTCTTCAATCCCTTTAGTTGTAAATCCCCCTCTGATCCAGTAAAACTAAGGATTATTTGCTCTCAGGTTATAAATTAGCAAGATAAACAAGAGAGTAGACCTTCTTAGACCTCCTGACTCTTTTGTGTCCTCAAGAATTTACAATATCCCTCTAAAATATTCCAAAATATCCCACAATTTCTTTACTTCTTTGTATTCAGACATCCTGTCTCCGGATTTTTTTTAGGATTTATGGCCTCCCCTTCCTGATAGAAACTTTCCCTCCTTTCCTCTTCTTTGTCTCCAAAAAGGTACTTAAAAATTTGAGATTCTCCCATGCAGCAGTGGATAATTCCAAATGAGAGTCTTGTCAATCTTACTCTCCCATTAATAAAATATTAAAACTCTCTAATCTCTCTCCTGCCTCAGTTTCTCCAGCATTACATTCCTAGTTGATTTTATTTACAGGTTTGAAAAATACTGAGAAGTTGAGTTTCCACAGTGTTGCAGACTTCAAGGTCGTGAAGGATAGTGAATGGATACCACTGACCAATAGAGTTTCAGAATGTGAGATGTTAAGGCAAGTTAAGATTCTGCAGAGCAATTAAATTTCAATCTCTCAGAAAGCTTATGCAAACAAGGAACTGGGGAGCTAGGAAGGCACAAGTGGAATCAGTCAGTCAGAAAGAGTCTTATGGTTTTGAGAAAACCTCAAGTTTCAAGTAACAGCAGATCCAATTCAAACTAGTTGGAGTCAATGACCTGACTTGATCAAATCACTATTGTACCTACTTAATAAGCTAATTGAATATTAAACAACATACACTTTAGGAGGAGTTTTCCACCTTTTTTGAACATAGGATGTATATAACAAGAAAGGGGAAAGTGCTTATACATATGTAGGAGGAAACCTATAGTGGGCATATCAGAAAGATTGTAACCCAGAAGGGAAGAGACAAATCCATTCCGTGAAGAGAGGAGCTAAGCAGAGATAACAAGTATAAAGCTTCTCTGGCTTCTGTGCTTAGTGTTCCCTCTTCCCAGAGGAGTGGAACCCATTTCTGCCCAGAAACATTAAGATGATTCCTTAAAATTCTTCTTTAATAAATTTTCCTCAATATCTGATTTTCAGTGTCAAGAGTATGTTTCTAACACTGAGAAAAATCTCAGGGTAGGAGGACTTAGAATGAGCCTTGGTTAATCTAATTTAGAGTAAATATTTTAAGAACAGGAATATAAGGACAACACTGAAATTCTGACATTCCTAGAATCATCAATTATCATCACATTAACAATTTTCTGTCACAAATCATCTCTTCTATTAAACTTTGAGGTCCTTGAGAACAGTTACTTATTTTACTTTTCTTTATATTCCCATTGCTTAGCTTGGTACCTAGTAAATAATAGTTAATGAAAATCTATTGACTGACTACCAATCATGCATGTAACAGGGCTTTTGAACTCAAATTATTAATATCAAAAAGCACTGATTTCCTGGATTTGGATTGTTTTCTGATCTTTTCTGTTCTTCCAAAAGTCTACCTGCGGTTGTTTATGAGAATAACATGCTTCTCCTGGATCTGAGATGGAATAGAAAAAAGAAAGTATAAAACAGTTAGCCCTTTCCTTCTTTCTCTTTGCTGAACCTCTTCTGGTTAAGGGTATCAACTCTGGTAACAGATGAGTAAAGAATAACTGACCTTTTTCCATCACTGTTAACTCCAAAAATAACAAAGATTCCTCACAGGTTAAAAGCAAAATACTTTCTTTTTTTCACTAGGGCAGAGAAATTAGACAAACATGTTGCATTCTCCCCTATTAGGAGACACGAGACACAACGAAGTGGGGTTAAACCTTTATACACACACACACACACACCCCCCCACACACACACATATGTATAGGGTACTTATATAGATTTTACCTAACTAGGGTTTGCAAACAGAATACATAACCTGAGTATATAATCTTATAGAGGAAACAAAGGCAGATAAGTGGGGGCAAGGACACTGGGAGGACTTACAACTCATAATTCCAGGAAAAAATTATAACTTAATCCTGACAGGGTAGCCGTCAAGATAAGGAAATCAAGGGCAGGAGATGGCAGAGGCAAGGGGAACACTCAAACAGAGGAGGAATTATTCTAGTAAGGAACCAGATAATGAACTTGGAGTTTATGACACAATGATATGTAACAGTGATCAGAGGTTCAAAGTTTTTCCTCCATCTTTTTAAAAAACTCAAATTCCAGTCCTAGTGGCAGGGAAGGGAATGGAGGGTGGCTCAACATGGTTAGATAAAGAATAAAACAGCTTAGGGTAGCAATAGTAAGTAGTAAGGTAAAGCAGTGAGGCAAAGTTGCCTAATGACAAAAAGTCCATTCATAGATGATCTTCATGTTTGGATCTGTTGGTGCTTGTCTGAACCCAGGAACTATCAGGTCTGTGATTCAGTTGCAGCAAAGTTCATCCAGAGTACAATGGATTGTTGTTATGTCAAGCTCAGGATGTCAAAAACAAAACAAAACAAAACAAACAAAAAAAAAAAAAAAAAAAAAGAGGCACCCTTGGATCCTGAGAAGGGATTCCCTCACTTTTCCTTGAAGATGCCCTTGAAAAATAGATAATTGAAAAATAGATGATTCTATTATATTTTAAATTCATGAAGGAAGCTTGTTACTTAAAGAAACCTTGCTATGAGTTCTTTTTAATGGTATTTGCTTCACAATGTGTTCTTTTTTTTTTTTTTTTTTTTTTTTTTTTGTAAATATGGGTTTGCAATACTGGACTTGCTTAAAGTCTCACTATAAATATCTTCACCATCCTTGCCATAAATATCATAAAACCAGAAACTTGACCCCAATACCTCCTTTTGTTGTCTCTGCCTTTTGCCACTCTAGACATTAAAAAATAAATAAAACCACCACTTGGCTCTTTCTAGGGATGTTAGTGGGAAATACTGTTTGTTTTGCCTTTTATAGTGTTGGCTCAGAAAGGATCTGCAGACCCAAGGAAGAAAAATCAGTTCTTGATTATAAGTGCCAGTATCTGTTAAGGTAAAGCTTGCCTTAAGTCTCTAAGATATAGACTCCCAACTTCCAACGCACTGAATGTTTTCCCAGTGCCCTGAGGAAAGCAGGAGATTCTTATTCACACTTTGCTATGAATGACTTTACTGTGTTACTTTCACTAGAGAATAGCATTTGCATTTGAAACTGGCCTAGGGGGGAAAAGGTGATTCTTAAAATGGAATGCTAGAGTTTTGGTTTTATAGTGTCTGACAGAAATAATTTTGATCTGGGGACCCTCCCCACTGCCCTTTTTATATGAGAATTGTACATAGTAGGTACATAATAAACATATGTGGTATGGAAGACTGAATGAAAAATATAAATACTGGCATCTTCTGCCAATACCTAAGGTAGTGTCCAAGAAATATTTTTAAATAGAAAGGGGCCACGAAAAGGCTAGGAAGAGTTCTTTGGGTTGATTTCAAATTGGCAAGGTAGGTCACTTTTCTAAAATTAAAAACAAATACTTAAAAAAAAGTGATGGTGATGGAAAGAGCCAGCTAAAAACTGTCAGAAAATGAGAGTAGCTACAGACAATGAGAGAACTTCCTGTAGCAGCTTAGAAACAGAACTGAGGAGGAATAATAATAGTTGTTGTTCTTTCTTCTTCAAAAGGACCAATAACATAAGGAAAGCAATGTCTTGACTTACAAATAAATTGAATATAAGTTAGACAAGATTGTGCAAGATATGACCCTACTGATGTAAATTGTGTTCCCATTAGCCTTTGAGAGGATCCTGAAACTGTGTCCCCTTTCCCAGACAATGCCCTTCCTAAATTAAGTGGTCCCAAACAAGCCCTTCCCAAGATAAGTAATCTCTTTTCAACTGGAAATCTAGGCCTGAGCATTGTCAACAGTGAGTGACTCAAACTCCCAGTTAAGTAATCTCATTCAATTTTGAATTGAATTGAAGCCCCAAACCTCAGACAGCTAATAAAAGATAGCTATGAATCCTGAATCTTTGCTGATGTCCTAAACAGGATTATGCCCACTGGTGAAGATATCTTTTCAATGTAACCCACTTTCGCTTATTACGCTCCCACTAAGAAGGCTAACTTCCTAACAAACTGTCTTCTTAGGGGAAATAAAATTCCTTTTGCCACAAATTTCGGGTTTATGAATTCTTTTGCATAGGACTTGCAGCTCCGACCAGAGGGGATCTCCCACCACAATCCTCACATTTCATCACTATTACAAGATAATGCATTAAGAGGTTTTGGCTCTTTTAAGCTAAACCTTCTCAGATCTCAGGTTGTCTGAGACAACACCCATTCTTTGATAAAAGCTAGGTAAGAAATGAGGCAAAAAATGGCCTTGTTTACTTATTAAAAAAAATAAAAATAAAACTGAGAGGGCAGGACCCTCAGAGATTCTGGCCAGAACAGAAACAATTACTATTTACACTCATTTTGAGCCAATAAAACCCAAACAATGACCAACTGAAGCTTGGGTTGGAACCTATTATTAGCCAATCAGTGAAAGCCAGAGTGATTTAAGACATAATCAATCAAATAGTTCCATTTGAATGCCAGTGGCTTTATCAATGTCTAGTTTTCCAGAGTACCATTTCAAGAAAATTTTATCCTTTGTTAGGTCTTTCCCAGGTCAATTTGTTTGAGGTAACAACCACTTGGAGATTTAAGGTTGGGTAAGCATATTCTAAAACAAAAAAGAAAGAAAAGAAAAGGGGAAAGAAGCAAAGAAGGAAGAGAAGAAAGAAAAGAAAAAAGGAAAAAAGGAAGGAAAGAATCAAGAAAGGAAGGAAAGATGGAAGGAAACAAGGGAAAGTGAGAAGGAAAGAAAAAGGGAGGGAGAAAGGGAGGAAAGAAGAAAGGAAGGCAGTGTGAGAAATTGATGGGCATTTGGAGAAATGAAACTTAAATTAGAAAACTGAAACCCATAAGGACATCAAGAAATAATCAAGGGTGGAGGTTATGTTCCCCGAAAAGAATGCAAACTTCTTGGAGGCAAGAACTGACTTTTGTAATCCAGGATGGTGGTCTGAGATTTGAAAAGAATATTTTGTTCTTTGCCCTTACTCCTCCATAGTTAGCTTCACTTTTAAAAATGGAAGTTCCTGGGGCAGCTAGGTGGCATAGTGGTGGCACTAGCCTTGAAGTCAGGAAGACCTGAGTGTAAATCTGGCCTCAGACACTTAATACTTCCTAGTTGTGTGACCCTCAGCAAGTCACTTAACCCCAATTGCCTCAGGGAAAAAAAAAAAAGGAAGCTATGAAGATTCATGTAGCATAACTTCTATAATATCTAGTTAATGTGGGGAATCAGGGGAAGTACTTGTGTTTCAGGATAAATAAATATGCAGCTTTTGGAGTTTCAAAAGTGTGTATTCACTTAGGCACCCATTCTTTCAAGATTGTAAAATAAATATTTTCTGCATTGATTAGTGAAGTTCTTAGTAAGATATTTTGTTTCTTACAGAAGGAGAAAACAGGAAAGGAAGAAGGAAGCAAAGAAGGGAGAAAGGGAGGGAGGAAGGAAGTGAAGGAGAGAAAGAGAGAAGGAAAGAGAGAGAGAGGAGGCAGGGGGAGGAAAGGAGAGATGAAGGAAGACAGGAAGGAGGAAATGAGGAAGAAAAGAATGGGCAAAGAAAAGGAGGGAGGGAGGAAGAAAGGAAAAAAGAAGAAGGAGGGACAAAGAAAAGGAGGAAGGAAGGAAAGAAGAAGGGGAAGGAAGGATGGAGGAAGAGAGGGGGAAGCAAGAGAGGAAAAAAAGATGGAATGGAGGAAGGAAAGATGGAAGGAAGAAGGGAGAAAGAGAAGAAAGGAAAGAAGAAGGAAGGAAGGAATAAAGAAACAAAGGTAGGAAAGAAAAGTGAAGAAAGAAAAGAGGAAAAGGAAAGGAAAGAAAAAAGATACAATTTGGTTGGAAAAGACCCTCAGGGTTTCTAGCAAGAACAGAAACAATTGCTATTTACACTCACTTTGAGCCAAGAAAAAGCAAAAATAACCAAATGAGCTTTGGGGTGGGACTTATAATTGGCCAATCAGTGAAAGTCAGAGGAATAATTAATTCATCAAAAAGGTAAGAGAAATAGCAGATAGAACTCCAAGCCTGGAGTCAAGAAAAACTGCAATTCCAAACCATTCTGACATTTACTAGCTGTGTGAGCCTGGAGAAGTTACTTAACCCATTTTGCCTCTGTAAAATGAGCTAGAGAAGGAAATATCAAACTGATGAGGTTTGGATCCCCTCAATTCTCGGTCAAGGAACCAAATGATAAGGTTCGGTGTAGGTCAGAGAGTTGTGGAAACCCCTTTTAGTCAGTGCAGAGGTTCTTCATGAAGGAATTCGCTAACCCGAAAAATTAGACTGGCAAAAAGAAGTTTATTGTTGGCACTGAGAAGTCAGCCTTTGTTAGGAAGACTGACTTCCTTAGTTGTAAGGTCCCCACAGAGAGAGATAAAGTTCCTAGCAGAAAAATCTTGGCACAGAGAGATAAACAAGGGGTAGCATGTTCCTGCTTTTGGGCCTCTGCAAAGAAATGAGCCCTAAAGTTGCTCTTTTAAGAGAGATTTGAGATTGAAGTTTCAATTGAATGAGGTTATTGCCCCTAGGCCTAAATTTCCAGTAGAATGGGACAATTCACTGGGAGTGATCCTGAGTCAATCTTCAGCTCAATAGGGGTCAATACAATATTGGGGTTCCCCCCAGCAAAATTACTCTTTTATTGTTATGCCACAGTTAACTTTTATTGTCCTGACTCAGTTTCCCTAATTATCCTGACTTAGTTTCCCTAATTGTTCTGCCTCAGTTTATAACTGTTCTGCTCAATCCTGCAAAACTACCCCTCCTTCTTAATCAGATCAGAATACCTCTCCCCATCCCAAGCTATTAGAATATCAGACACTGTCTTATCAGGATGCTTCCCCCCATCTCCGGTGGCTGGACCCACCTGTCAGAGGTTCCTGCTTTTAGCACCCTGACTCTACTCCTGCCTCATTCTACTCCCTGAGTCTGAGCCACACATATATAGGTCACTGAGAACTCACATTGTTTGCTGGATTCTTGGAGACAATAGTCTCATTCAGCCCTAGGAGCAAACCATGGATCCATTTGGTCCCAGTAAATCTCTCCCTTTTAAATAATTTATTAAATACTCTCTAATTTCTATCTTGCCTCAGTTTCTCCAGCATTACATTTTGGAGGCTTCCCACCGAGATGTTAGAAAATGAGGGCGGGATTAGAGAATAGAGACATTTTGATCTCTGCCTTGGGCCTCAGGGTAGCTGGGGATCTGGGTTCTTTGCTTAGAGAGGCTGGCCTTCTGAATTTTCCCCAGAATCTCTGGGAAAGAGCAGTTTCCAACCACAACTGTGCCTGATGCCTGATGGTGGACACCTCACCTCCATTTGGCCAAGAGAGAATCTGGTCTGAAACCTCTAAAGGGTAAGTTTTCTATCTGGTCTGATTGCTAGCAAATCTGGTCCCCAGAAAAAGTTGGGCCAATGAGCCATACAACTCTGGGAAATGCTAGTAGGACACTGTGTGGCATTATCTGGTTTTGAGTACCCTTTGGGTACAAGTGCCTTTTGGTACTATAGTATCTTCTGGGTACTATCTGGTTCTGAGTACCTTTTGGTGCTACCTGGTTTTAATCTGGGAATCTCTGTGAAGTTAGAGAAATTCACCAAACTGGGACTTAAAAAAAAAAAAAAAAGCTCCATTTGGATTCTGAGAGGGAAGGCTCTCAAGCTGACAGCTTCCCTCAGGCCTATTCTAAGGTTTCCAGATAGCTCCTGGTCTGTGTGTTAAATGTTTTGACTGCACAGTCTATGTCTATGTGACTTGTTTGTCTGTTCTGTTGATTGGGAGCTCTGCTAAATTAAGAAATTTGGGAATTGGTTATTTCAATGTTGCAACTGTACTTAGTATAAAATTTGCTTGTGATTTTAAACTTTTTAAAAACTGACACTCGGGTTTGTCTTTGAAGTAGCTTAAAATTCAGGTGTGGCTTGGGTTGAGTTAGCCTAGTTAAGGCTTCTGAAGAACAAAAGGAGTTTATGCTAATTGCTTTGAACTCTGGCTGGAGAAAACATTTGATTAGAAATTTTAGTGTTATGTCCAGGTTAGCTCCAGAGTCAGGATAAGTAAAAGTCTTTACTTTGGTCTTAAGGGGACAAGCAGGCAAACTGCCAAGAGTTTTGCCAAAGATCTCTTCTCCATTCTGTTCTGAGCATCTGGGACCATCCTCAGCATGAAGCAGTTTTTGAGAGACCACTACTCCTGATGTAATTTGGAATGATATTGGGGAGTGGGAAAGTGGTTGAATTATTGTTAAAAGTTTAACTGTATTACTGTGTTTAAGATTTGTTAAAACTGGGATTTATCAAGTCATTCTCCAATTGATAGATGGTCAAAGGATATGAACAGACAATTCTCAGATGAAGAAATTAAAACTATTTATAGATATATGAAAATATGCTTCAAATCATTATTAATCAGAGAAATGCAAATTAAGACAACTCTGAGATACCACTACACACCTGTCAGATTGGCTAGAGTGACAGGGAAAGATAATGTGGAATGTTGGAGGGAATGTGGGAAAACAGGGACACTGATACATTGTTGGTGGAATTGTGAACACAACCAGCCATTCTGGAGAGCAATTTGGAACTATGCTCAAAAAGTTATCAAACTGTGCATACCCTTTGATCCAGAAGTATTTCTACTGGGCTTATACCCCAAAGAGATACTAAAGAAGGGAAAGGGACCTGTATGTGCCAAAATGTTTGTGGCAGCCCTGTTTGTAGTGGCTAGAAGCTGGAAAATGAATGGATGCCCATCAATTGGAGAATGGTTGAGTAAATTGTGGTATATGAACATTATGGAATATTATTGTTCTGTAAGGAATGATCAGCAGTATGAATACAGAGAGGACTGGCAAGACTTACATGAACTGATGCTAAGTGAAATGAGCAGAATCAGGAGATCATTATATACCTCAACAACGATAATGTTTGAGGATGTATTCTGATGGAAGTGGATCTCTTCGATAAAGAGAGCTAATTCAGTTTCAATTGATCAAGGAAGGACAGAAGCAGCTACACCCAGAGAAAGAACACTGGGAAATGAATATAAACTGCTTGCATTTTTGTTTTTCTTCCCGGGTTATTTATACCTTCTGAATCCAATTCTCCCTGTGCAACAAGAAAACTGTTCGGTTCTGCACACATATATTGTATCTAGGATATACTGTAACCTATTCAACATGTAAAGGACTGCTTGCCATCTGGGGGAGGGAGTGAAGAGAGGGAAGGAAAAAATTGGAACAGAAGTGAGTGCAAGGGATAATACTGTAAAAAATTACCTTGACATGGGTTCTGTCAATAAAAAGTTATTAATAAATAAATAAATAAATAAAAATAAAACTGGGATTTGTTAAAACTATGTAACTATGTCTGAGGGATTTTTAGGAAACTTACTGTACTAGTCTGTTATATATAGGAATTGTTATTCACTCTTGGGATTTATATGTGGAATAGTCATTTGACAATTTCTTTTCCATATTAAAAAAAGGGAGGAAGAAACTGGTTAGGAAATTGCAAAAACTGATGTATTTTTCTTAGGCACTTTTGCCATGCTCCCTATCTCATTAGTTCAGATTGAGTTGGGAATTATTTAAATAGTCCTTTTTGTTTTTACTCCTTGCTTAAAATTTACTGGACTATGATTTGCTGGTTATGTTTTAACTTTGAAATCCCTTATTCTGCTGGAATTGCCCTGGCAGACTCAGTTTTGGGGATTATTTTTTAGAAACAACCAGAAATCAAACACCTGTCCTGGGACTGGCAGTCTCTCTGATCTTTCTCCACTCCTGTTACCCCAATTCCTTAATTAGTATTTCAGCATTTTGGTATCAGGCCTCTAATAGTTTGGGGTTGCCTGCCTTGGTCTAACTGTATAATTTGCTCAGAAATTTGTTTCTTAGTAGCAGCTCCTGTTCTATCTAGAGGGGACAGGTGGAGCTACTCCAGGCCCCACTTTCCCCTCTCCCTGACAGACTTGGATACCCTCTTAAGAGGGGCAGCAGTACTGTCTTGAGCACTGCTGCTCAACAGAGGATGAGTTAAATGCACAAATGACCATAGACCTCACAGTGAACTGTCCATCTCAAACTGGATTCTCTGGCTGAGATGCTCCCCAACTGCAGAGGACCTGCTATTTCTGCAATAGGGAGGTCTGTGTGCTTCCTAAATGAGGGATGCTGTTTTGATGCTAATAACTCTGGGGTTATCAGGGAGAGACTTTTCCTTGCCATGTGTCCTTGCATTTTTCTAGTTTCATTTTGGTTTATTTGCTTTATCTAGGGTTGGCCAAAATTATGGTGCTAGGAGCTTCTAAAGGAAGATAATTGAATGATTTGAATATTCAGAAGAGAGAAAGTGTGAGTATCTTTGCCAAGTATGAGAAATAGATGGGCACTTATTTGGTTTTCACAGTTATGAAAATTAAATTGGAAAAATGAAACAAATTAGAAAACTGAAACCCACAATGATATCAAAAATAATCAGTGGTGGAGGTTAGTTATCTTCCCCCAAAAGAATGTAAGCTCCTAAGGGGGAGGGACTGACTTTCTTGATTGGGGGTGGTGGCCTGAGATTTGAAAAGGCCTTTTTTGTTCTTTACTCCTGGTTCTCCACAGTTATATCTATTCCCTTCTAGAATGTAAACTCTTTGAAGGCAGGGACTAGTTATGTAAGGAGTGGAGATTCACATTTTGTAACTTCTGTAACATTCAATTAATGGAGAATAAGGGGAAGGACTTATGCTTCAGGATAGGAAATAAAATACCACCTTTGGAGTTTTAAAGGTGTATGTGTGTATACTAACCTTGGCATCCATGCTTGCAAGAATGTAAAATAAATCTTTCCTGTATCCATCCGTGACTCAGTGGAGCTCTTGATAAGATATATTGTTTCTTACACCAAGGAAACCTCAAATGAGGTTACAAAGAATAGGATACATCTGAAAGGACTGAACAACTGTAACAACAATAAAATAATTCATAGAACCAAAGGGTCAAAGTTGAAAAGAATTTCAGAAATTTTCTCTTCTGAAGATATGTTTATAGATGAGTCAATTAAAGCACAGAGGAGTTAAATAACTTCCTCAAAAAAATCACAGGTATTAAGTAGAAGCTTCAGTATTTGAATCCAGGTTCTCTGATGTTGGATCTGGTATTATTTCCTTTGTACCTTTCTTTTCTATCCTCCTCAACAACTCCTCTATTGGTTCCCTGAGTTTTCTGTTTTCTTCCTTTGGCAGGTTTTTTTTTTTTTTTTTTTTTTTTTTTTTTAAATTCTTTCCAGTTCTTTACCCCCAGAATTCTACTATGTTTCATGAAATTTGACCCTTATGTGGTTTGTAATACCTGAACTAGTTACAATTTTCCACTTTTACATAGCTCTATAATGCCAGAGGAACTGAGGCAAGATAGAGATTAGAGAGTATTTAATATTTTATTTGAAAGGGAGAGATTTACTGAGACCAAATGGATCCATGGTTTGGTCCCAGGGCTGAATGAGACTATCGTCTCCAAGAATCCAGCAAGCAATGTGAGCTCTCAATGACCTATATACACATAGCTCAGATATAGGGGGTAGATCGAGGCAGGGGCAGAGTCAGGGTACTGAGAGCGGGAACACAGGACTAATGATCCAGTTCTGACAGGGTGAGGGGAGGCACGGGGACATCTGATAATTGGGATTACAGAATGGGGAGAAGCACCCAACATTCTATGATGCCTTAGATAGAAAGTCTTTCTTCTTATCTGGATCACCATGATTAGGAGCGAGGAGTAGTTGAGCAGAACAATTATAAACTGAGGCAGAACAATTAGGAAAATCAAGGCAGAATAATTTAGGGAAACTGAGTCAGGATAATTAGGGAAACTGAGTCAGGACAATAAAAGAGAACTGTGGCATAACAGCTCTGTCTATTGCCTTGAATAGGTTAGCTATCTCCTTGTTGTAAGCCTAGAAAGCAGGAGGATAGGAAAGATCTCAGAGAGAATCCTTTCACTATCTTTTATAGTACTTTTTCTGGACCTCTCTTTTATATATACTATGTTTATCATTTTCTTTTCCTGATCAATTTACAGATGAGGAAACTGAGGCAAATAGGATGCCACTAGTGATTTGCCTAGGGTCACACAAATAGAAGTATTTGAAGTCAAATTTGAACTCAGTACCCCTTGATTCCAGGCCCAGCATCCTATGGACAGCAAGCCTAGCTTTTCTCCACTACTATTTACTCTTCTTTATCTCATAATTAACTGTGTATTACTCTTTCACTCTTCAGATTGTAAGATCCTTGAAAATAGATCTTGTATCATATCTCTTTTTGTATAATCTGGACTTAGAAATGCGCCTTTCACATTGTGGAATGGAATATATGTTTGTTGAATTGAGTTGAATTCATATGTAACGAAAGGGATTGAAGTATCTAATTTGTATCTGAGAAAAATTGCTGATATTTATTAACAGTCAGAATTCCATATAAATACTGATATACAAAAATAATGAAGCAACTCTAACAAAGTGAAGTTTAACAAAAATAAATAATAAAATTATACATTTAGAGCAAAGAAATGTTAACACAAAGAAGAAATTAGTTTACATGAAAATGATTTAAGGAATATATCTGACTGCTAACTCCATATATGTTAATAGGTTATAAAAGCTGCCAAAAAAAAAAAAAAGTGAAATTGGTTTTAGACTTCATGAACAGAAATAAATGTAGTCTGCTTACTTTTCTCTTCAAATATTACTTTGTTTATAGAAGATTGAAATTAATTCTGGTGACCACATTCTGAGGGTTCTGAGACATTCTGAGACAAGCTAATATATGTTCAGAAAAGGCCAATCAAGATTTCAAAGGGAATCAAAGCTGGATCATATGAAATTACGTGAAGGAGCCAGAAACATATACTCTAGAGAATAATGCAGATAGGGAAAAAGAAAGCAGTTTTCAAATGATTGAAGGTCTGTCATATGGAAGATAGGTTGGGTTGATTTTGTCTGCTCTCACAGAGGAAAGATAAAAAACAATGGTTAGAAAACTTCCACTTAATTAGATGGTGTGGAGAAAATCTCTCCACAAATACAGATCAAATGAACAACTGAGTTTCAATTTAAAGTCTTATAAGATTGCCTGGATCCCTGAGACAGCTTGCCCATAGTTGAATATTTTCTAAATGTTAGAAGTCAAATTTGAAATCAAGTCTTCCTGACTTCAAACTTCTGTCTGTGTCAATTTCTTCAACTGTAAAATTAGGATAACAGCACCTACGTCACAAGATTGTTTTGAGTAACAAAAAATGCTTTGTAAAACATTCAGCGTAGTGCGCGTCTTACAGTAAACACAATAAATTTTTTCTCCATTCTGACCCTCCTTACCCCCTTTCTAGGCAAACCCTATTTCTATCCATTATGCCATGTTGTCTCACTTAAAAGTTAAAGAAGAAAAATGTAACTAAATATAAGGGAGATTTACCAAATATGTCATTCCTCTGTTTAAGAAAATTCAGAGGTCCTTTGCCTTGAAAATAAAATAGAAATTCCTGTTTGGCATTTAAAGCTCTTTACAATCTGGCTCCAATCTCTTTTTCTAGACTGATTTCACATTACTCCCCCTCACAACACTCCACTAACAGACAAACTGGCCTATTTGCTGTTCCCAACACACAACATTCCATCTTCCCTCTCTATTCCCTTTGCCTAGGCTATCTTCATTCTTCAGCATGCTCTTCTTCACTTCTGTTTCTTAGAATCCCTAGTTCCCTTCAAGGCTCATCTTAGGTGCCATAATGTACTTGATGGTGTTCCTAGTACCACACTTGGGTACCCACATAAAGTCACCCCCACATGGCCCTTTCCCCAGGCTGCAATCAAAATATGTGTTGTTCCTTCTCTTCCTACACCTCCATCAGAACATGAGCTCCTTGTATGCCCTATTTGATTAATTTGTTGTATCTTCAACATCTAGTACTTAGGAGATATGAACTGGGCCTGTGATTTCATTAGTATAAGGAATTTATAATTTTCTGTTGCTTAAAGTGCTTAGCAGTTAAAGGATTTGTCCAGTGTCAGAGAACCGGTATGTGTAATAGGAAGGACTTGAACTCAGGATTTCCTGGTTCTGAGACAAATTCTCCATCTATTATGCTAAACTGCTATTTTACCAGCCAAATAGTAAGTTATTGATGACTGCAATGTGGTACAGTCTGCTCATATTAAGTGCAAGTCCTATCCCCAGGGCCAGTGAAAGGAGCCCTGTCATTTCCTGACTAGTTGTCCAACCCCCTTATCACCTGCGGGCTAAGAGGTCAAGAAAATGGCACTGCTGTTATTGATTCAATCATCACCAAGATACATTGCTGCTTTGCTGAAGCATGGCCTGAGCTGGATGATGCTCTGCTCTCACTTGATTACAAAAGATCTTCCCTGCTTATTTTTAAAGTTGTCTTGGGCTGGAAAATTGTTTCACCTCATCCTTTTATGGGTGCTGCTACTCTACAATTTGTTTTAAGACTTTGTTTAAAGTTGTTTGAAACGTTTTAAGGGATATATATTTTTTTTACTTGAAAACTCTTTTTTACTCTTTTTATAATTTTTACAATTTTACAATTACTATTGCTAAAATTTTTTACAATTACTATTAGTACAATTACTCTTGCTAAAGTGAAATATACCAACTATAAATGACTTATTTTCAGTAGTACACCTATTCTGAAGAAAAGGAACTGCTTGAGTCTGAATATAGATCAAAACATTCTCTATTACTCTCTCTATTTCTTTATTTTAAACTTAGTTTTTCTTGAGGGTTTTCATTTTCTTTTTTTTTTTTAATAAGTTTTTATTGATAGAACCAATGCCAGGGTAATTTTTTACAGCATTATCCCTTTAAGGGATATTTTAAGCAAGTCCCTGCCTTTTCTCCACCAACTTAATTCCAGAGTGCTTATATTTAATATTTAATCCTCCATTTCTTTTTTAGTAATCAATTAGAATTCTTTGGAATTTGTTGTGTCACATAATTTGTAGATGTGTCACACCAAGGGGACAATATAGGCACAAAATATTAACTTTTGTCTCATAGAGGAATTCAGGGTAATTAAAAGAACTGCACAATTTCTTAAAATCAACCTAAAACACTTTTGTACTTGCTCCATATTCTGGTTCTAGCTCATTGTCCACTTAAAATACCTATATCTAGTCAGTATAGCAAAGTGTTTAGAGATCTAGCCAAAAAACCAGGGGGAAAAAACACATTCAAATCTTGCTTCTGACATATATTGGCTGAGTGTCTTGGTTAAGCCATTTTATTTTGCAATACTCAAAAGCAAATTTTTACAACCATAAATTTAAGATATTTGACAGAAAGAGCTTTAATAAATAGTTATTTTTAAATAAAAATAAAATCACAATTCCAATATCCACCTTTATCTTTATTTATAGAAATTTCTATACATGCATTGTAAATATGTATGTATATATATGTGTATGCATATATAGATATTAGAAACAGATACACATATGCTGATAGATTTTCTTTTTAGTCTGTCTAATACACACATATTACAATCTGAACAATAGATATTTTCTACCTTGATTTTATGTGTATTGCTCATTAGGCCAAACATTTTTGAGTATTTATGAATTTTCTTTAAGAGGTTCTATATTCTAGGCTTGACACAATGAACAAAATGTTATCCAAAATAGGACTCCTGGAGGACTTCATGCTTTATGGGAAATTCTTCTTCAACTTGGACTGTGAGTGGAATCCTCTTTATGATAATGGGGATGACTTTTGGTGGGTAAATTCTTTCCATTTTGTTATTTAGTTGATGTTAATCATAGATGATAGATAGATAGATAGAGATATATTTGAAATAATGTCACTTTCTTCTCAATTTCTTGTCTCTAGGGCTTTCTTGGAGGGAAAAAATCCTTTATATTTGATAGACTAATTTAAAACTTATAATTAATAATTTTTCCTAAGTTAAAATATAATGCATCCAAGTGTTATAATAATAGCTTTAAAAGGCCTAAGTAGTTAGCTTTATAATCTTGTAAACAGATAATTATATGCTGCTCCCATTGTGCAACAAGATAACATTCTCAAGAGATTAAACACTTTATATTCTGTAACATAACATAAAAAGAACAAAATAGATTTAGAAAACTTGAATAAAAGAAATTGCAAACAAAGACAGCAGAAATCCTTAGTTTATACTCTACATAGGTTACATACTAAAGTAAGTAGCTAGGTGACACAGTGAAATCTGAAATACCTGAGTTCAAATCAGGGCTCACCCACTAGCTGTATGACACAACTTCCTTAACTTTGTTTTGCTT
Source organism: Antechinus flavipes (assembly GCF_016432865.1). NCBI lineage: Eukaryota > Metazoa > Chordata > Mammalia > Dasyuromorphia > Dasyuridae > Antechinus > Antechinus flavipes. The sequence goes on along the minus strand of NC_067401.1, from coordinate 239,580,278 downwards.
CAGTTTCCTCACTTGTAAAATGACTTGGAGAAAGAAATGGCAAATTATTACAGTATCCTTGTCAAGAAAAACCCGAATGAGGTCAAGAAGAATCAGATACAATTCAAATGACTCAACAACAATAAGAGAATTAGACCTGAGATGATTTGATTTTTATTGAGAGGATCACCTGCCACTGACAATGCATCAATTAGAGTTTAGTAGAAGGCAGTTAGGGACTTTGTTTTTACCTATTTGAGGAGACATTCACATAATATAGCTGGACTCAAAGTGAGGCAGATTTGAGCATGTATTCTGCCCAAGACCCTCCCTGATTATATGACTTAATCTCTTCAAGCCTCTCTTTTCTCCATAGTATCATTTACTATGATATGTTATGAGGCTTAAAGGAGTTAATACATATAAATTTCTTTTAAAATCTTAAAGGGCCATGTAATAATAATTATAAACATCATCATTATTATTTGTTTTCCTTGAATACTTTCATGCTGTTCATATTTTCCAAACTAAAAGTCAAAACACATACTTTTCAACATTCTTTTTTTAAAAATAAGGTAATTGGAGTTGAGACTTGCCCAGTGTCACACAGCTAATAAGTGTTAAGTGTTAAGGCCAAATTTGAACTCAGATTCTCCTCACTCTGGGACAAGTGCTCCATGAACTACACCATCTAATTGCCCCTCAGAACACATACTTTTTGAAAAATTTAATGAAATATATCCTTTCCTTGAAAGAAGGAAATATTTAATAAGCTATCATAAAGCATAGAACATATTTTAGTTGGTACATTTACCACTAAACCTTTGAATGTTAAATACAATGGATTATTGTTAACTGAAGAGGAAATGAGTAATAAAGAGAAAATATTATTTCTATTGTTCTTTTTAGAGTTAGCACAACAAGCTTTTATTTAGTCTGTAGGTGTAACGCAACATGATGTTGCAAGATGTTCATTGCCTCTAAGAAAAACCTCTGAAATTTCCCAGCTTTCTATCTTCTGCCAGCTGACAGTACCATGGAAACAAGAGAATGGATCAGCAAAAGCTGGTCAAGTAGCTTTTAAATACCCATTATTAAAAAAAAAAAAGGAACCATACAGAGGCTAATTTACAATTTTACATATTTTAAAAACCAGAGGAATGTTTAAAACTGACCCATTTTTTACTGATCTGAAAAAAATATTAATATTCTCATTCTGGAAGTGGAGAAAATACTTCTATTCTCAAAGGTTCTAAACAGAAAGAGACATATCTGGTGTTTCACTTTTCTATCAGATTTCAGCACTTTTGAAAGTTCACAGATTAGCAGTTCCCAGAGAAGGGAAAGGGGGAGGAAGATCTTTAAGAAAATACATATTCAACTTTTAAAAAAACTCCCCCAAAATCTATAAATGGTACTATTTTACCTAAATCATATATCTAAAAACTAGAAAAGTAATTGTGGCTTGTTAGAGGACTGGACTGAATGGAATGATCTCCAATCTAGTCCCAGGTCAGTCACTTGAGCAAATCCCCTTATATCCCTACACCCAAAATTTTTCAAATATAAAATAATGTGATTGAATTGGAACTCTACTTGAAACTCTAAATATACACTGTGATTAATCGTAACTCACTCTTTTCCTCTGATTCATGTTGTCTCTGTTGGTCATCCTTTTAGATTTCCCTACATTTTCCCTGTCTTTGGACAGTTTTGTAGGATATTTTTAATTCAGTTTTTGGTACAACCTTGAACATCCCAAGTTTGATACTTATTGGGTCAATGATCCTGGCCAAATCACTTAATCTTTTTGAGTTCTAGTTTAATCACTTATAAATGGAGGATAATAAACATTTCATTGCCTTTTTTACTGGCAGAGTAAAGCTTTTTGCAAACCTTAAAGAACTGAATAAATAGACACTGCCACTATTGTGAATACAATCATTCTTGTTCCTGTGTAAAAAATGCCTTTCTAATGTGAAGCGATATATGGACATCACTGGACAAATATCAACCAAACCATACTCTCTGGCTATCCTCTTATTAAGACTCCTTGGAAATCATCACCTTTCTATCTAAATTCATCATGTATTATAATTCTCAAATTTACAAGATCTGCTATTAGTTACATTGAGACTTGTGTCTTCTTGGAGAAAGTTGAAAAATGGCCTGACTTAGTCAACAACTCATTTGGGAACTTTTTGTTAGGGGTTATCTAACTCAAGTTAACCAGCATTTATAAAAACACTAAGTGCTAAATACTGTGCTATATGCTGGGGATACAAAGAAAAGATTGGGGGGGCGTGAAGGGGGGAAAGATGTAACTTCCTATTCTCAGAGAGTTTATAGTCTGTATAAGTAAGATATAGTCAGGATAAATTGAGAAGAGTCTTAGAAAGAAGGTAAAATTGAGGAGGACCCACAAACATTTCTTCAAGAAGTTTTAGTATTACAACTAACTCTAACTTGTGAGTTTGAAGACTTTTAAATAGTTTTTTTTAATTATTTTTTCCAATTATATATGGAGACAATTTTTTTTTAGAATTTTTTTTGAAGCTTTTTGTTTACAAAGCATATGTTTGAGTAATTTTTCCAGCATTGACCCTTGAATAACCTTTTGTTGCAAAATTTCCCTTCCTTTCTCCCACCCCTCCCCTAGCTGGCAGATAGTTCAATACATGTTAAATATGATGAATTACATGTTAGATCTAATATATGTATACATATTTATACAATTATCGGTTGCACAAGAAAAATCAGATCAAGAAAGAAGGAAAAAAACTGTGAAAGAAAACACAATGCAAGCAAATAACAGCAGAGAGAGTGAGATTGCTATGTTGTGTTCCACACTCTGTTTCCACGGTTCTCTCTCTGGATGTATATGGTTCTCTTTGTCACTGCACAAGTAGAACTAGTTTGAATCATCTCAATATTGAAGAGAGCCACTTCCATCAGAATTGATCGTTGTATAGTCTTGTTGTTATGTATAATGTATGTATAATGATCTCCTGGTTCTGCTGATTTCACTTAGCATCACTTAGCATTTTAGGTCTCTCTAAACCTTTCTAAAAACATCTTGCTGGCTGTTTCTTACAGAACAGTTGAATTCCATAGCATTCATATATCACAATTTATTTCAGCTATTCTCCAATTGATGGGCATCTACTCAGTTTCCAGTTTCTTGCTACTACAAAAAGGGCTGCCACAAACATTTTTGCACATGTGGGTTCCAGTCCCTCCCTTAGGATCTCTTTGGTAGAAACACTACTGGATCAAAGGGTATACACAGTTTCATAACTTTTTGAGCATACTTCCAAATTGCTCTCCAGAATGGTTGGATCCATTTATAGTTCGACCAACAATGTATCAGTGTCCCAGTTTTCCCATATCCCCTGCAACATTAATCATTATCTTTTCCTGTCGTCTTAGGCAGTCTGAGAGTTGTGTAGTGATATCTCAGAGATGTCTTAACTTGCATTTCTCTGATCAACAGTGATTTAGAGCACCTTTTCATATGACTAGAAATGGTTTCAATTTCTTCATCTGAAAATTATCTGTTCATATCTCAATTTATCAATGGGAGAATGGTTTGAACTATTATAAATTTGAGTCAATTCTCTAGATATTTTGGAAATGAGGCCTTTATCAGAACCTTTGAATATAAAAATGTTTTCCCAGTTTATTGCTTTCCTTCTAATCTTGTCTGCATTGTTTTGTTTGTACAAAAACTTTTAAACTTAATATAATCAAAATTATCTATTTTATGATCAATAATGATCTTTAGTACTACTTTGGTCACAAATTCCTTCCTCCTCCACAAATTTGAGTAGTAAACTATTCTATCTTCTTCTAATTTGTTTAAAGTAGAATTCTTTATGTCTAGATCATGAATTTAGATCTTATCTTGGTATACAGTATTAGATGTGGGTCTATGCCTACTTTCTGCCATACTAGTTTCCAATTTTCCCAGCAGTTTTTGTCAAATAGTGAATTCTTATCCCAAAAGGTGGAACCTTTGGGTTTGTCAAATACTAGATTGTTATAGTCATTGGCTATTTTGTTCTGTGAAACTAACCTATTATGGAGACAATTTGTAACATTCATTTTTACAAAATTTTAAGTTCTAAGTTTTTCTCCCTTTCTCCATTTTCTCTGCTCTTCTTAAAATAGTCATTTGATATAGGTTATATATGTGTAATCATGTAAAACATTTTCATATTAGTCAGAGCTGTGAAAGAAGAAACGGACCAAAAAGCCACAAAAAATAAAGTGAAAATATTATTCTCTAATCTGCATTTTAGACTTCATTAGATCTTTTTCTAAATGTGGATAGTATTTTCAATCATGAATCCTTTGGAATTGTCTTGAATGACTGTATTTGTGAGAGAAGCTAAGTATTCCATAATTGATCATCATACCATGTTGCTGTTATTATGTACAGTTTTCCAGGTTCTGCTCTTTTCACTTTGCATCTATTCATGCTCCTTCCCAGGTTTTTCTGAAATCTACTTGGTCATTATTTCTTATAGCATAATAATATTCTATAAGAGTTTGAAAACTTTTGCTTCCTTCGTTTTGAGTTGAGACTTGAAGGAATCCTAGGAAGTTACAGAAGAAGGATAGTGTTACAAACAACTAAAAATTAATTAATTTTCATCTAAATTCAGCAGAAAATTATCATGCCTCAATCACTGTTTCATATTTGGATATTTTAGTTGTATTTTCACCTGAAAATAGGACAATATGTCTGAACTATATAGTGCAAGATAAGAATAATCGATAATAAGGCAAAAAAAAAGTAAGAAAGGAACAGGTTGCAAATAGTCTTAATTTCCAAATAAAAGAGTTTATATTTGATTTGAATTATGATCCAAGGAAGTTCATGAAGTGGAGATGGAGAGGAGTGGGAGAGTTGATATGGCCAAACTTAACTTTAAGAAAATCTTTTTGCTAAAAGTGAGGAGAATGGATTGAAATGGAAAGAAATTTGAAGTTGGGAGACCAACAATGATGCCATTGTAGTAGTCTAGGCAGGAAGTAATGAGTGCTTGAACTAGCATGGAGTTTACAGGAGTGAAGAACAGAGGAGTGATGGGAGAGATGTGGAGCTAGAAAAGACAAGGTTTTTCCAGTTGCTTAGACATGTGGAATTAATGAAAATTTGGGTTTATGAATAACATCACGACTGTGAAATGCATGATTAGGAGGAAACAAAACTAGGGAAGTCTAAAAAAGGAGTGGGTATGTGGGAAAAGACAATATAAGCAGAACTGTGAGGCAGATTGTAAGCCATTAATACCTATTCATCCTGAGCAACTCACTGTCCCACATAAAATGAAAAGTAAGTGAGGCATCTTATTCATGATTCATTTCCCTGTAGTGCAGACTCTTCCCTTAAAGGGGAACCAACTACAGATAGTTGATGATGTGAAGTTCAGCATTCAGTGGGAATGCTGCAGGTCGAGGGAAATCTTATCATTGGCACCCATGCATTATTCCTGATAATGCCTGGGTTGCATTCAGGCATTATTGCCCTGAAGAGCTGAAGGTGGGAGGTTGAAACTTACAAAAGAGCAGGAAAAAGTAGATTGAGTTAATTTTGGTGATTATGGGCAAAATAAATAAATAAATAAGTGTAGTTAATATTGGAAACACAATCAGATATAATAGGGAGCAGTAGTTACAACCCATCTTCCTACCATCTGTTTGGCTGAACAGATATACTTTGGGATCATTCAGCAGTCCTTGTTTTGAAAAACATTGTTTTACAGTGCTAAGAAGATGTTATGGAACCAAGGATTCTACCTGGTTTGAAGAACAAAAATGAGCAAAATTAATTTGGTCTACTTTGTAAAAGAGTCTTCAATCCCACAAGTTACAATTACTTGTGATCTAAAATGAAAAAAAAAAAAAAGAATCTCCATTGCATAAGCTTATTTCCATTTTCCTGTGAGTTTAATTTCTCTTTAAGAGATAATACCATCTACAGCCTCGCATCAATACTTTTCTGACTCAATTAAGCAAGTAAAATAGATAAAACTACCTTGGAGATAGGGAAAAAAATAAACTCTTTATTTATTGAGTTTAATATAGTATTTCATGTTGAGGATACTGGATTAAACAAATTCAGTCAGCATTTCTAAAAACTCATTTTTATCAACTTTCTCCCATATAAACGCATTCATTATGGAAACATTGATTGATTTCTTACATGTGCACATAGTCCTAGATTAGCCATTGGGGATTTTTTTATTTATTTGCTTTGTCCATGCTTTTGATTTCAAATATAGAGAGAATCTCTACTGTAGAAGTGATGTGGATTGGCAGATAAACTGAAGTATATAGCCTCAGTTACCTGCAGTTAACATGCTTGTTCATGGTCACAAAATAAAGTATTAGTTTAAAAATTAAGTATTTTCAGAGGCAGTATTAAATGCTATTTTCCCTTACTTTTAGGCTAGTTCCCTATTACTATGCCATGTTGTCTTTATGATCATGCCAAAAAAATTCAAAAAGATAATGATAACAATAGCAACAACATCGATAACAAAACCCTGGCCTACACCTTCAAGAAGCTTACAATCAGATTGTGGCATCTGAAGATTTTAAACATCACTACTTTCTCCCCCAAAATTTTTTTCAACATTTTTCAAAATGAAAAAGCTATGAAACTTTGAGCTTTAAAAATCTATAATCTTACCAATAAAGAGATTGTGATGGTGAATATTATAACAAGTTCACATCTTCTTATCCTGTATGACTTTTATTAATATCCTTTAATAAATCTTTTAAAATGTGTCCACTTTATAGGATGAGGGGCCTTTCTTCTTCTTTTGAATCTCTTGACATTAAATGAATATGAACACAGTCATTGGAAGGTTCATTTGATATCTCTTATTTTCCCCATATGACTGGCTTAACTTTATTTAAATACACTGCAATGCATTTACCCTTGCCACAAACCTTTCAAATGCCCTTTGGGTGAATCAAACTTTAAATATCTTTAAAAACCCTAATATCCCATTGTAATGGGCTTGGAACTTTTGAATCAATGCCCTGGGGTTAGGACAGCCGAGCACATAAGGCTAACTACTGATCGGACAATACTCTATGAGCATGTGCTTGGGGAATGGCCCTTCCCACTATCCTGTGCTGGCTGGATAATTGGTATAAACAGAGAATTGTAGGAGGGACTAGGGGGTGGGGTAAGACTAGCCAGGGTCACTCTCTGGGCCAGAGACAAAGAAGGAAGGTTGCAGAGATTCTGTTTCCATCCAATTCAATCCTACCCCTAAAGACCAAGAATAAAGACTAAGGACTTTTGCTTATCCTGACTCCGAATGATTCTAAGGTATCCAGGGTGCTAACATGGTCATCACATTCCATGATTCATAGCCTTACAGTGGAGGTGACACATTTGTTAAGATTGTGATATGTCTGAATTTCCCATGAACTTTATGATAAAGTAAAAATGGCACTAAAAAGATCAAAGATGAGAAGAATCCCTGAAATGAACCTAAAGAAATTCCAAGCTGTAGGTAAGACAGTTTTGAAACCGGTGAGTGATTATCTCCCAAGATATCAGAATTAGAAGATACTAAATGTCCTCTCTCTAAAAACAAAACAAAACAAAACAACCCCCACCCCCAAAAAAAGGATTTATTACTGAAGCTAAAAGGAAATGATTTAAAGATATTACTAAATAACAGTTCTAAATGTCTTCAGATATAATTTGGCTATGTGATGTGAAATGCTAGTTTCCAAATAACTGAAAATTAATATAAAAAGGATAATGAAAATTAATATAAAGAGGATTTTGGCAAACTGTAACATGGGATTTGATATATGAATTCCTGGGAGAGTAGTAGCATTATTACTGTAGGCCTAGTTAAGAGGATTCCAAGAGAGAGGAAGCTTGGATGTGACAGAGCAGATGACAAGATGGTCTAGATGAACTATAGGGGAATAAAGTTCATCTCTTCCAAAAATAGAAATCTATGAAGAACCATGGGGAATCAGAGGGTGGTAGAGGGGATTAAAGAGGGTAAGAGGAATGGGTGTAGCATAGGTTACAGTTGAAAGTACAGCTAATGGAAACCATGTCCAGTTATGAAAATGGAACAGAAGGAGAGAAATACATGTAAATTTGTGGCAGGTTCAGAAAATGCTACCAAAAAAAAGTAGTAGATAAGATTGAACAATTTTTCAGAAAAAAACCAAGACCACATGTTCTGGTCATTTAGAGGATTACTTCATCTTTAATTCTTTCAGCTTTAGCATTCTTCTATCAATGATGCTTTTTTTCTTTCTAGAAAGAATTCAGTTACATGAATGACCTATTGCTGGGTTGCTGGCACTCAGAAACTCTCAACTTCAAGAATTCACAAGATTACTCTTATAGCTTGATTATCCGTTTTTCGTAATGACAATTTTTTGGCCTGTTTTCAGGGAAGAAAACAAAGAGTAAGATAGCCAAGATTCAAGCATGTGTTCTTACTGTCATGTTATTATAACCATCCATTCCTCCTGAGGAAGAAAGAAATATCATCTCTTTTCCAATCTTATCTGCTAGAAATCCATGAAAGATATAACATTGGAAAAATCCCCAAAGGGTGAGCAGAGGTAATGACTAGAGTCATATTCTTGACTGAATGATGAAAAGACAGGCCAGTCAGGCCTTGGTAACTTTAAGATTGCTTAAATAGATCGTCAATTGAAAAAAGTTGGATAAATAAAAGGAACTTAAAAAACAAACATATTAGCTCCTGCTTGTTCTACAAATATATTGCTTAGTCTGCTGGAGCTATTCTTAATGACCACTATTCTTTCTATTATTTCTCTACATCTTTTATTTCCATATGTGCTTTTCAAGCAGAAGCTATTTTTAAATTTGCATCTTACCCAATAATTTTCCTGAATTTTCATAATGTGTTCACTACTCTTTCGTTTAAATAAATCATGACAACAAGACCCCAGAGGTAAACATCTGAAAGATATTCTAAGGTTTGTTTGTTTATTTATTTATTTATTCTAGTTCTTCAACAAAAATCTGAACAGGGTGAATAAGAAAGGAGATGAGGCAGGGCCCCAAGAAATTCTGTTGTCTTCCCTATGAGCATCTGATCAGAAAACGATCAGCTTTAGAATGCTGACTGTGATGTTTTAGGTAGGCTCCACAAATTTCTGTTGAATAAGAAGTCTGTTTAATAGAAATCCTCTGGTTCTTAGGAATAAGCTATCCTTAGAATAAGGATAACAAAAGTATTATAACTAGCACTTCTATAATAAAACTGAATAATTATCTTATTTAGAAGTTAATGTTATATATTATCAACATTTTAATGAATAAAGACTTAAAGACTCAAAGAGATTTAAGTGATCTGTCCAACATCAAATAGCTAGAAAATGTTGGCTTAAACTCAAGGCTAAAACTCAGGTCTTGTACCCTCAAGTTCAGTATATGAGTACTATCCCATAAAGTTCTGTAGTTTGGTCTTAGAAGGTCATGAAGTTCCTGAATGATGTATCTGAGAATTCTTATGAGCCCCAAGCATTGTGACAAAGATCTTTATCAACAATAAAATATACAGTGTGACAAAATATAAAAAGATAAACCAAAATATCTTGTGGAGAGTGGATAAATGATCTTTTATAAATCTATATTACTATTTTTCCAATGTATGTAGATATTATGATTAATAAAATAAAAATACATTTAAAAGTTTAAAAAATAGGTTAATGGTATTAAAGGAGAAGCATGACTAAATTCAGTTAACTTTGTGGTTAGAAAAACTTGAATTCAACCCAGCCTCTATTGGCTGTGGTAACCATGGACAAGTCACTTAACTTCTTAAGTTAAACAACTCTTTTCATTCCTGAACAATTTCTGATATATTTTGATAGAGTGAGTTTCCTTAATGGAAATTCCCTATATCAATGAAATCATAGTTGTAAATTTTGTACATGACATTAAAGAGTTAAGAGCAATGTCTGGACACTTCTTGGAATAAGAACTCAAATGTTGTTAAACATCCTCATCAGTTGTTGTAAATTTTAGCACTCAACACCAGAGACAACAACTAAACTCATTCTCACTTTCACTCTGAAACAACAGAGTTCAGAAATGTTCTGGACAAAAAAGTTCTGAAACAATTACCAAACTTTCTGACTTTCAGAATTAGCTGCCTTCCTCCCATTAACTGTGACTTTGAGAGTGACATGGTTCATCTTGTCAGCCTTGGAGTTTCAATGTTGATTCACCTAATAGGATTGATATTGGTATATGTTAATAAAACTTATTTTAAAATAAACTAAAGAAGAATTATCTATTATAGGAAAACTCCAACTTCAATCTATCCTATCCCAATCCTATTACATTTAAAAGGGCATTCAATGAGGTATAATTTTGAACAGTTATTGATGCATTATATTAGAAAGGAGTAAACCCCAGTATATTAAAATTTTCAAAAAGTATCTTTCATTCAAGCTAGCAAATCCTTTCCAGAACAGACAGGCATTCTCTATTTAGAAGGCAAGCCAAACCTCAAGAGCTCACTTCCTGTAGGATCGATGTCCAGTCAGTTGGGAATATTTAGGAACTCAGGGTGCTACAATTGGTCTGTCTCCTCTTGTAGGGTAGTCTGCAGACAGATTGGCACCAGGAAGACTTGATCGGGTGTTGATTTCTCATCCACATGACTAGATGATCCTTACTTTTCAAATCTGCTGTACCTGCCAAGGTAGGGAAAAGAGATTTATCTTCTTAAGTGGACAGGATATAAACAGGCTGCATCTCTCAGTCCTGTCTGGACATCCAAAGAGGAAAAATGCTTAGGCATTATGAAGAGCAAAAAACATAGGCACTATGACCCAGTATTTCATTCAGTTCAGTTCCTTTTTAAAATGCCAGTTTTGTTTGTTTGTTCATTTGTTTTTTTCTATAATGTCCAATATAGTCACTACAGATATGGGAAGATTACATTTCTCTTCCCAAAACAAAACAAAACAAAACAAAACTTTATCTCTTCTGTCTCTTTCATCCACAATTTGCAATCAATCACCATCTTACCAGCCCTATTTATTATATTATTCTAATATATTTCCTCTTTACCATTCTGACCATCAATACTATATGTCCAGCTTTTTAGCTCTTACTTGGAACTATTGAAATAGCCTTTCAAGTAATCAGTATCTGACATCTGGTAGGCTTTTAATAAATTGATTGACTGAATTATTACCTACTCTATTCATCCTATGCATGACTACCAAATAACTCTTCTTAATACACTATTCTAACTTTACATATCATTGAACAAAAAAGCTTCCATGGCTCCCCATTACCTGCTGAAAATGATCAAACTCCATTTCCTGGAACTGGAGGAATTAATTAATTTAACTCCATCTTACCTTTCAGGACTTTCTCTCACATTATCCTCTCTCATATGCTCAATAGTTAAGGTAAACTAGACTAATTAGTATGCCCAGAATATATTGCATTTTTGTCTGAGGAATGGCAAAAAATTCTACCAATCTTATAAGGGATAGCTCAAATGCTCCAGCCTTCTCCATTCTCCTCACCTCAAACAGGTCATGATTTTTCCTTCATCTGAACTCATCATTTCATTTTTATTTATATACTCTTAGAGAAAATGTGCCCAAGATAATGTGGAGAAGAGGACAGGTAGAGCCATTAAAACCTGGGTTCATTTCCTATCTTGACACATCACAGGTTATGTTTCAGAGATTTGCCAACTTTCTAACCCCAGAAGTACAGAAAATGTGATGACCAACATTGAAAGAGTAAGGTTCCTCACAGGTATGTGGCTTTTTGAGGCACAAAACATTCAGAATAATTGAAAACTACTATATTATTTCCCAAATGTCAACTAGTTTAACCTCATAATCTCTTATATGAATGGATGGATAGATAGATAGATACATAGATAGATCAATTGATCGATCTGTAATTTTATCCAGTTCAGGGAATTTTACATTTCAAAATTCTACCTCCTAATATAAATTGGCAGTTTCTCTGTAAGAGATTTAGAGAGATGCCAGGAGGCATTGAGGGAATTGAGTGATTGTACCCATGGTCTTTTTGACCCCAAATTAGAACTATCCAACCTACCCTTTTATTCAAATGAGTGTATGTTTGGATGTATATAATAGAATTCTAGTACTTTACAGAACATTTCATATGGCATCTCTACATAGAAGACATTAAAAAGAAAATGATATCTCTCCTCATGAAAAATGCTAGGAAGATGTTTGGGGGGAAATCATCAAGGATAACATGTCCAAAATCATGCAGTAATACATGTCAATAACAGGACTTAAGCCTAGGGCTTCCTGACTCTGCATTCTTTCCACAGGTTGAATTTGTGGTTTGTATAGATACATGGATTGATAAACAAAAGAAACAGATACATGCATGTATTTATAGTCGTAATATTTGGTAGGCTCTATTCTTGATTCTGAAGTTATCTACTATGTCCCCTGTAGATATCTTCCCCTCCCCCCTTTTACCTTCCTCTTTATGTGTTGTCTAGCTTCCCTCATGAAAATATGAGTCCCTTGAGGGTAGGAACTATTTTTCATTTTGCTTGCATTTATTTAAAACAGGACTTGGCACATAATAAATAAATGTCATCCATGTATTTCTTCTTTGGAGAATATCATTGATAAAGAATCCTTTGATTTGGATTATCTGCAAGAAATATCTCAAGATACTTCTGATTGCCTCACAGAAAACAGTCCCTTTTTTAATGCACTTTTGGTATCAATACATGGGCAACCATAAAATTAATCTATCAATTTGTGAGCTTCTTGGGATCTTTGTTTCCTTATCTGTTAAAAATGGAATGAAGAAGGTAGATTAAATCTCAGCTTCTTAAAGTGTGGTCTATGACCCCATGTGGGTCACACAATGTGGGTGTTACAAAATCATGATTTATTATCAGTAAATATTTGATTTGTGTACTTATTTTAGATACTTATATACCTGGTATAACAAAAATTTCTTGGGTAAAAGTGGTCATGAGTGGAAAAAGTTTAAGAAGCTCTACATTAGATAATTATTAAGATTGTTTTAGCTCTAACATTGTCATCCTAAGGATAATGTAATTTCATCTTGGTTCCAAAATGTAAACATTTGATTTTTTAAATAATAAATTATTATCAGGGTAAAACCTGACAATGATTGTACAAGTCTAATTGTGACTCATAATAACATTCAATAAATTCTAAGAAAGTCTATAGATCTGAAAGAATTGTTGTTGGAATCCTTACTAACTGCTAACTAATTAGAGTTGATCTAATCTTACAAGAAGATGTTTTGGGCAGAACCTGAAACAAGGTACTAAGTAGAATTAATTAATACAAGGCTTGTGTTGACACCTTTACTCATTGGAGTTCAATGAGTTCACACCTCCCTTGAAGCTCTTTGGGCCAGAGAGCACTATGGGAGAAAACCCACAATCCCTCTCTTGAAGGAGCATAAATAGAGCTTCAATGGGCCAGTCAAAGAAGTTCTTCAGAGTGAAGAAGCTACAAGTCGAGATTTCAGTGGAGTTACACCAGAAGCCCTCTCTTCGAGGCAAGGCAAGAGAGAATACATTTTTTCCTCTTGGCTGGCTGGTGGCAGACGAAGAGTTTTCAGAGGATAAAGCTACGAGTGGAGAGTTCAGTGGACAACCAGATTCATCTTCATCTCACACCACTGTAGTTGGTGGCTGGGCTCCCCAGAAGGAGACAAGAGAGACATTCTATCTCTGTGTTGGTTGGAGGCTGAAGAAAGCAGAGGCAGAGGCTAACGGACAGAACCTTTGGATTTGGAGATATTCAGAGGGCCTAAGCTAAACCGGCTGTGTTTTGAGAAGAACAAGAACTCCAACATTTGAACTCATAACAAATTGTGAAGGCTCAAAAGATGTTACTAAAGATATAACTGCCACTGACTTTATGGTATAGTCCTATTTACCAAAAATTTCAATATTTACTAAGTGATGCAACAGGCTTTGGTATTCAATACTTGCAGATATACAATACAATGCAACAAAATAA